>NW_026589447.1:1316309-1428472 GCF_907164565.1 Psammomys obesus | reverse complement strand
ATAGATAGATAGATAGATAGATAGATAGATAGATAGATAGATAGATAATTGCAGATCAATTGGAGGCTTTTTTTCCTAAGTAAACATCATGCTAACATTGCACTAATGTGCAAATTTTATGTGTGCACAAATTTTATGTGTGCCATGCATGTATGTGTGGCAATTATTTGCACACAGCATTTTAAAACTTGGGCAGTCAGGAATGTAATCTTCTATATACTCACATGAGGAATATTTGGGGAGCAACAAATTTGGAGACTGAGAAGGGTGTGGAGATTAGGTAGGGTGGAGCTTGCCTTTAATCTAGCACTCAGGAAGCTGAGGCAGGAGGATCATGAGTTCACAGATAGCCTGTGCCACATTAGTGGCCCTGACTTTAAAATAAGGACTGACTGCCATTCTATATTCCTCTACAGAGAATTCCCTGTTTAGCTCTTTACCCATTTTTTAATTGGCTTACTTGATTTGCTGCTTTTAAATTCTTGAGTTCTTTATATATTCTGGATATGAGTCCTCTGTCAGATATATGGTTGGTAAAGATCCTTTCCCAGTCTGTAGGCTGTCGTTTTGTTCTGATGACAGTGCCCTTTGCTTTACAGAAGCTTTTCAGTTTCATGAGGTCCCATTTATTGATTGTTGATATTAGTTTCTGTGTTATTGGTGTTCTGTTCAGGAAGTTGTCTCCTGTACCAATGAGTTTAAGGTTCTTCTCCACTTTTTCTTCCAACAGATTTAGTGTGTCTGCTTTTATGTTGAGGTCTTTGATCCATTTGGACTCATGAAATCAGTTGACTCCTCTCTGTTAACTCGCCCCTGATGATGCAGCCTTGCCAGGCCATGGAAGAAGAGGATCCAAGCACTCCTGATGAGACTTAGCAAGCTATGGGCAGATGGCAATAGTGGAGACCCCCCCCCCCTTTTCAGTGGTCTAGGTGAAGGGGATGAGAGTAAGAGGGAGGGAGGGTTGGACTGGGGTAGTTAAGGGAGGGGGCTTTAATTGGGATATATAAGGAGTTGTGAAGAAAAAAAAATTATTTAAAGTCATGAAAAAAATAGGACTGACTATACAACTCAATGTCAGAGCATTTGCCTGACAAACCCCAGGATTTGGGTTTCATCTATAACATTCCCCCACACACATACAAAGAAAAAAAAAACAAGTAAAAAGAGTAGTTGCTCTCTCTCTCTCTCTGCCTCCTCTCAAATAAATCTTGCTATGTATTCCAGAAGACTGTGTAGCCCTAGATTGCCTTGAAATTCTTTTACCCTTCTGCCTCTACTTCCTGAACACTAGGATTTCAGGTGTATGCTACCATCCCTGGCTTGGAAGGCATTAATCTTACTAAGAGCAGTTTCAATGACAATGCCAGGTGAAAACATTTTAGATGGAAGCATGCATTTGTAAATTCCTGAGGCTAATCTATGGAGAAGGAATTGATGATTTAGGACTAACAGGGTGTGTTGGTTAGTTTTATGTCAACTTGATACCAGCTAGGGTCACTGAAAAGGAGGGTGTCTTAATTGAGAAAAATGCCTCCAAAAGATCTGGATGTAGGGTATTTTCTTAAGTAGTGAGTGGTGTGGGAGAGCCCATTCCATTGTGGGTGGTGCCATCCAGAGCTGGTAGTCCTGGATGTTATAAGAAAGTAATTTGAGAAAACCATAGGGCACAAGCTAGCAAACAGCACTGGTCCATGGCCTCTGCAAAATCTTCTGCCTGCAGATTTTTGTCCTGTTCCTGTTCTCAAATTCTTTGATAGTGAAAGTGTAAGCCAAATAAACCCTTTCCTCCTCAACTTGCTTTTGGTCATTACATTTGATAACAACAATAATAACCCTAATTAAAACAGATAGGATAACAAAAAATTGGTGTTTGAATGTAAGAGAAATATAATACAGAGCAAAAGTAGAAAGTTTGGACTTTGAGAGGGAGGAGAGGGATTTATGTATTGTATAGAAAAGAAAAAAGAAAAAAAATGTGCCTAGAGGAAATTGGTAGATTTTGTAGTGGGAAAGGAGTGTGCCTGTGTCTGATAACACCATTCTCAATAAAGTAAGGGAGCAAGATCACGAAAGCAGATAATTGTACTGTAGAGTATTAGAGAAAAGTCAATTTCAGACAGACAGCATTTAATACCTGTTGGTAGTTTGTGATCATGAATTTACATGATGCTTGTCAACAAGATTATATGATTTCCTACAGCAACGTTAGGCTGCTTAGGCATAAATTCAGGGCAGGAAAATCAATGAATTTATTCAGGGGTGGGGATTTGCTATATTACTGACAAAGAGGAAGAGATGAAGAAGTTGGGGAAATGGTTATAAGGGTAAATAAGTGACTATGCTGAATAAGGAAGGAGGAAGTTGAGGGATACTGAGAAAATGGTAGGTTCAATATATTGGTATCTCTGAGAAAGCGCCAGATTGATTTCCAAAGTGGTTGTACAAGGTTACATTCCCTTTAGCAACGGAGGAGGGTTCCTCTTTCTCCACATCCTCTCCAGCATGTGTTGTCACTTGAGATTTTGATCTTATCCATTCTGATGGGTATAAGGTGAAATCTCAGGGTCATTTTGATTTGCATTTCCCTGATGTCCCAGGAAGTTGAGCATTTCTTTAAGTGTTTCTCTGCTATTCGATATTCCTCTATTGAGAATTCTCTGTTTAGCTCTGTACCCATTTTTTAATTGGGTTACTTGATTTGTTGCTTTTTAGCTTATTGAGCTCTTTATATATTCTGGATATTAGTCCTCTGTCAGATATAGGGTTGGTGAAGATCCTTTCTTGGTCTGTAGGCTGTCGTTTTGTTCTGATGACAGTGTCCTTTGCTTTACAGAAGCTTTTCAGTTTCATGAGGTCCCATTTATTGATTGCTGATCTTAGAGCCTGTGCTGTTGGTGTCCTGTTCAGGAAGTAGTCTCCTGTGCCAATGAGTTAAGGCTCTTCCCCACTTTTTCTTCTAACTGATTTAATGTGTCTGCTTTTATGTTGAGGTCTTTGATCCACTTGAACTTTAACTTTGTGCAGGGTGATAAATATGGATTTATTTGCATTTTCTATATGTAGACATACAGTTAGACCAGCATCATCTGTTGAAGATGCTGTCTTTTTTCCATAGTATAGTTTTTCTTGGAATAGTGCTACCTCAAGATCCATCCACCCCTAGGCATATATCCAAAAGATGCCCCACCATTCAATAAGGACATTTGCTCAACTATTTTCATAGCAGCTGTATTTGAAATAGCCAGAATCTGAAAACAAACCAGATGTTTCTCAACGGAGGAATGGATACAGAAATTGTGGTACATTTACACAATGTAATACTACTCAGCAATTAAATACAAGGAAACCAGGAAATTTTCATGCAAATGGTGGGAACTAGAAAAGATCATCTTGAGTGAGGTATCCCAGAAGCAGAAAGACACACAGGGTATATACTCA
Source organism: Psammomys obesus (assembly GCF_907164565.1). NCBI lineage: Eukaryota > Metazoa > Chordata > Mammalia > Rodentia > Muridae > Psammomys > Psammomys obesus. The sequence goes on along the minus strand of NW_026589447.1, from coordinate 1,425,031 downwards.
TGTAGAAGTGGATATTAGACAGATAATTTAGGACACACATACTAAAATCTATAGTCCTAAAGAAAACGTAGCTAACTACCTCAGGCTAGTAACATCATGGATCTTGGGGGAAAAAAAAAACCTAAAACCACTACACCTACCTTTGTATCTCTAGTGCTGGGAGTACAGATATGAGGCACCTGCTTTGAGTTTTTGATTATCCAATCTGAGATTGTGTGTGTGTGTGTGTGTGTGTGTGTGTGTGTTGTAAGCTAAATGTTCATTGTTTTGATGATATCTGCTATGTATAGAGTAATTATTTATAATCATTTTTACTTACTGTTCTCTGATTAATGATATTGAACATACTTTCAGATACATGTTAGACTTTTAAAACAGATGGCAAAATGTCATTGTGGCTTGGTTGTATTGGTTGGAGCACCATAGCAAAGACTACACCTCTGAGAGTGGGGGTACCTCAGCAATTCAGATTAGAAGGCTAGTTCAAATGCTTATAGACAAGGCACTATGACTCTTCAGCGTAGAACATCAATTCTGGTGGAATGGCATAATTTAGCTAAGATGGTATGAGAGTCACAATATTTGCTTGGGCCTAGAGAAAATGAGTATGGAAGTTAGCAGAGCCTCCATATCCTTAGGATATAGGACACATAAACCCTGATGCTAGTCAGATATGCCAAAGACCTGGAGCCTTGGGGTCCAAGGTCATGCTTTAACCATGGCATTTGTATTAGGAGATGACTAGGGCCAGTTGTTAGGGTATACTGGAGGCTTGAGATCCCTTTGGGGGAAGGAGTCCTCCTTAGTGGTGGATACAGATCTTAAAATACACAGAATGCTTGTACATGGAGGATGGAGTCAGGCTTCACCTTGGCCATAAACGAAGCATGCACTTGTTGATTGGAATGAATGAAATGGTAGGGATTCATGTTACTTTGACTCTAGGCATTGGGGAATAGCAGCATCTTGGGGATGGCTAGCAGATGGGTATATTCCAGTGTTGGCAAAGCCTCTAGTTGAGAGGGCCTCATGGCGACTTGCCTGTAGAACATGTGGTCCCGAGATGGTACAGTTCAGTACAGTAGCAGCATGGGCAATGAGAAAAAGTGTTGTCTCCTTCTCTGGGGTAGCATACTATGAATGCTGGGTAGTTTCCTGATACGGTTCAGAGGCTGTTCTTCCAAATGATTCCAGTTTGATTCCTAGCACCTATATGGCTGCTCATAATTCCTGTAGCTCCAGTTTCAGGGTACCTGATACTTACTTGTGACCTCTGTGGCATCAGGTATACAAGAGGTACACAAACGTGTATAGTGTATTTGCCTAGTATATATGAATACCTGAGTTTGATTCCTGACACATACAAGCACGTGAAAACCAACGAAACCAATTAAAAATACTTACATTGTCTTCCTTTCCCTAGTAGGCTAAAAGACATACCTTGGTAAAAACAAAATCTTACTTAATCATTATTCTCCTTCCTAATTCAGAACAATTGAAGAAATGTGGTAAATAAGATTTATTGGACAGTGAGTAAATAGCACTTCTTCCTGCTGGAAAGATAAGCAGAAGATGTTATTACATGACATGTTCACTTTTGAGAAAAATCATTTTTTGATCAGTTTGCACTCAAAGATCTCAATATATGAACCTAAATTTTATTATCATAACATTTAAAGGTAAGAGTCACTTAGATAATATATATCCATTACCTTTTTTTTTTTTTTTTTTTTTTAGGTGAGGAAACCGAAGCTTTTTAAAAGTTTTTTTTTTTTTTTTTTAAATACCATGCCAGGTTATTTTTATGTATTTTTCCTTCCCTTTATACACTTATGGATTTCAGCATCTGAGTTCCAAAGAGATAATGATGTATTCACTCTATGACTTAAGAGCCAAGTTCATTTTCTGAAAAGGGTGGAGCAAAGGAATAGTAGTATTTTGAGGAACATGGGAAAAATTGAAAATTGTGACAGAAAGTGAAAAAGAAAACACAGGAAAATTGATGAGCAATGCTCAGGGTCCAGCTGCAGGTAATAATTTTTAATATTTTGTACTAAAACCAATCTGTCTGTTTTGTGACTGGCTACTGGAGTTAGGATCTGAGGAAATCGATAGAAAGAATGATCGGTGATCAGAATTTAACCAGATGAGTTAAACCATCATCATCAAAATTATCATCAACATTATAAATGAAGGGAGAGAGTTTGTGATTTCAGCAAGAACATAATAGCAGTAATGTACTAGAGAACTCAAGCAAGCTGTGGAAGGAAGTGAAGAAAACTACATGGCAAAGTAAAGGAAATATCCATGAACTAGTCTTGATCTGAAAGAATTATTGGAATATCTCTATCAGGGACTATTGTGCTTATATTGAAGATTTTAGAGATGGAGTGTTTAAAGCACACATACACATACACACACACACAAAAAAAAACCTACAAATACCAGTGCTGGGGATGCAACTCAGGGGTTTATGTGTTTATAATGCTACCATTGAGCTACATACCTAGTTCTAATACATTTTAAGTTTATATTTTGAAAGTTTTAAGCTAACTTACCAGATAGTTCCTGTTTTCTTCATATTATTTAAAATGTACAAATATTTAATTTTTTATATATTATAAATTGCTAAACTATTTTCTTATGGTCGAGTCTTTCAGGTAGTTTACAATTTTTGCTGTTCCCGCCAATATATTACATATCATCCTGTGTTTATGTTTATTTTGCCCTAATTCTTTAAAATATTTTATATGTGTTTCTGTGTTTCTATGTGTGTGCTTGGGTATTTGTATGTGCATTGTTTATCTGTGTGTGCATGTGTGTATGTGCATGTGTGTGTGTGTGTGTGTGTGTGTGTGTGTGTGTGTGTGTGTGTGTTGAGGCCTGAAGTTGATATCTGAAGTCTTCCTTGATCACTCTTCACATTATTCATTCAGGCAAGGTCTCAGCTGAATGCAGAAAGCACCTATATGACTAACATAGCTAGCAAGCTTGCTTCACCCATCCTCTGTCTCCTTTTTGGGCACTAGATTTACAGGCAGGTCACCATACTCACCCAGTATTTATATGGGTTCTGACTAAACAGCCTCTTGTCCTCAAGCTTGAAGGCAAATATTTACTGAGCCATGATTCTAGGCCCCTAATTCTTTTGCTGAGCCTTTTTAAAAGATAAATTTCTATAAGTGAGATTATCTTGCCAAAGATCAAGTGTTTTTATTCTGATGAGCTTACTGAAAAAAAAAATACAATTTGCTTTTGTGGCCTGACACCTTCCTTAAGAATCTTAGAATTTGACTTCAGTGAAAAATCTGTCAGAGGTTACAAAGTGATTTCCTACTTGGCAAGTGAACCTGCTCATTCTAAATTTGAGAATTCTTATAACTTACAACATGTAGTACTTCTTTACCAACAACTTCTTGAAATTCTTCTGTCTTTTCTCATGACATGACATTATTTAGTTTCCTTTCTACTTCCCTGACTGACACTGTTCCTTCACTGTTGAAATGTAGCTTTTCTTAAGGTTGTATTCAGTCCCTTCCAACATATGAATAATCTACAAATCACTTTCTCTGGCCCTGACTTCATTCTTTTTTAATTGAAAAAAAGTTATTTTCATACAACATGTTCTGATCATGGTTTCCTGCTTCATCTCTTCCCTGAAAGTCCCCACGTCCCAATCCTTCCAACTCCAAATCCCCATCTTCTCTCTCTCTCTTAAAAAATACAAATAGGCAAATAAAAAGACATATAAAGATAAAACAAAATGAACAAACTAACAAAAATAGAAAAAAGAAACTAGAAAAGAACATACACATAAACACACACAAATATTAAAAAAAAATCCTTAAAATGCAAAGTTGGAAGCCATATATACAAGCAAAAGACCAGTGAAATAAAAAGAAAATCTCAAACAAATGAATATGAAATTAAAAAAAAATCTCCAAAAATAATTTTGTATTCATTTTTTGTTGGGCATGTACTGCTGGGCATAGGTCTCCCCTAAGTGTGTTTTTTTATACCAAGGGAGATTCCCTTGAAGAAACTAATTTTTCTTCTGGGTGTGATTATTAATTGTAAATAATATCTTGGTCAGGAATGAAGACGCTAGTCTACATCCTATCTCAGCATTGGGACCCTCAGTAGTTTAGATATGTGCAGGCCCTCTGCATGTTGTGACATAGTCTCTGTGAGTTCTTATATGCACATGACTTTTTTTTTTATCTCAAGCTCAAAATGTCCATTGCTTATTCTTGTACACTGTAGTCACTATATGTAAAAATGAATTAATTTATACTCTTCAAATCAATTGCCTATAATATATTTCTGATAACACTTGCCATTTTTAGAGTTGAAAGACTGGATAGACACATGCCTGATCCCTTTGCCCTATTCCATCTGTTCTGCTGATTGTTGTATTACATGATTTCTAATTATTTTTCAACCCATGGGGTTTTTTTTTCACTTTTTTTTGTACAGTTCCTTCACTCAACAAATATTTTTAACTGACATGTGCTAGGCCCAAGGGTATAACAGAAGCACAACATATAAAAAAAACCTAGACATTATTAGAGATACTATTCTAATGAAGAAAGATATGCAAGCATGAAAGTAAGGTACATACATTGTCAGATAAGAAGTTGTATGTTGAAGAATTAGGAAAAGTCAAAACAGGATATACATGTGTTTATACATGTGCATAAACAGTATTTAGTGTTAATGAGTCAGAATGAGCAAAAGGAAAAGTAGTGGGGTGGGACATCAGACATAAAGTGAAAGGATCAGAGCTTGTGAAGATTTTGGAGTTGTACTGTGAGTGAAATGTGAATTCACTGGAGTTTTGGGCAAAAGAATGAGCTGACTTGACTTATTATCAGTGTAGCTGTGGCTCCTGGGTTAAGACTAGATTGTATTGGGTCAAGTGTAGAGGCGAAAAGCAAAAAAGGAGGCTGTTGGAACAAATCAAGTGATGATGATGATGACGGTTTGGACCATGGTAGTGATAATGAGAGACTGTTGAGTAAATAAGTCCATAAGAGTATAAGAGTAAAGATGACTTCAAGAGTCTGCCTTGAAGGGAAAAATTAACTTTCTCTCTCTCTCTCTCTCTCTCTCTCTCTCTCTCTCTTTTATTTTTTGAGGCAGTGCCTTATGCCCAGGCTGTCCTGGAATTCACTTATATAGCCCAGGCTGACTAATGCCATGGTGATCCTCCTTATTCCAGTCTCCTATTACAGGCAAAAGCCACTTTACACCCAGCTGAGTTATTTAATTACTTTGTCTGTATTTCCTCTTGTGTAATTCCCCGAATACTTAATTCTCTTCTACTCTGTTCTGTTGCAGTCCTTAATTACTTTTACTGGGGCTGCATCAATATTCTTGACGAATGTTCAATGGTCAATATGATCACCTTTTCCCAGCCTTTCTCCTTACTCCAGTACATCCTCAATAAAGTGAAACACTAGTCATATATTCTGTTTCAAATCTTCCACGGTTTCTGGCTGTACTTAACAGGCAGACTCTTCTACTTCTCATTTAAAACCTTTCAGAATATGAGTGCAACCTATTTAATTGACCTTGTCCTTTATTATTCCCATATGTATTCCAAATAAAATGGCTTGCTGTCTCTCTGAAGTCAGTGTTTACCAACACTTTTAGTTATAAATCATGCTTATTTGATATAACATAATGGTTAAGAAACATAGAATTTACCTGAACATTCCCAAGTTTCAATTGTGCCTCTCTTTCTCATTGTATTTTGATGCAGTTTATTTTGACCTCTCATTTTTTTTATCAGTAAAATAAAGATAATAAGTTCCTATTTCATAGAAGTGTTTTGAGAATTATATGGGTCTATATGTAAAGCACTCGAACAATCCTTGACATATGTTTAGTGCTCAAAATTGTTAGCTCTTATTGTTGCTCTTATTAATACTAATTATCTTTTTCTAGCCTTGATGTTATACCAGGCCATGTAGGTAAGGCCTTTATATATTCTGTTTACTGCTCAATTTCCAGTGTCTACAATAGTATTTTGCAAGTCACGAACAGTTAGTAAACAAATGATTGCAGTTTCCTTGGCCTAAGATTCCTGTTACTTCTGCCACTTCTCCACATTCTGTTAAGAACCTTATGAACCTACAAAGCTCATCATGAATGACATTTATTCCACAGAACGCTCTGTGATTTTCTGATCCTTTTCCTAAACTAAATTTAACCTCTCATTTCTCTGGAATCCTGTATTATCTTGTTTATGCATCTCTTGCATCCTTTACTTTCCATTGCCTATCATCTTAGTCATTTGTAGCTAATCTTGCTTACTAGATATTAAGGTCTTAAAGCAGGTACTGTGTCTTACTCATTTTTGTATTCTCTGTGGTATTAGCATAATACCTTGAACATGGTAGGTGCTCAATAAACTTTGCTGATTGAATTGAGTTGAAGTCATTCTCCTATTTATATGCTTAGTTTTATATGAACTTTTAGATTTCTAAGCCATGCTTCCAAAGTATTAAATCTCTATGCAATTTGCTTCTCAGGTATCCTAAGTATTCAAGCTTAGAAAGACTAAATGCAGTTCCAAAAGAAGTAAATTTGTCTTTACCAAACCTGCTTCAGATGCCCTGAGGATTTGTGCCAGATCACAAAAATGTTCTAAGTCAGTGAAAGGGAAAGTTTGTTAGTTTGTCAAATATGGTAATATACAGCTGAAATTCAGTATTTTAATAAACATTCACCTAATAGCCAAGATGGAGAAAAACAGCTTTTGTGCAGATGATAAAATATGTATGTGTATAAAATGTGTATTGTGTAAAATATATGCACTTAAAGCTCATGTACTTATAGGATAAGCTTCTCAAATACTAATTCATGATTTATTTACTCGTCATTACTCTTAAATCATCACTATTAGATTTACTAGCTAACATCTGTGGAGAGGCAAATTAGAAATGCTAAGAAAGTTTACAGAACATAGGAGGAGGGAGAGACAGCTGAATCCAATCTAAGAGAAAAATTAAATACCAGGTCAAGGACTTACAGCGGTGGGGAACCAATAGCCCCATATAGCTTAAATAGGCTTTGAAGTCATCAGTGCATTATAACAATACAGTGACTGATGAATTGATGTTCATAATAATAACCCAAATTCATTTAAAAAAACATTAAATACATACCTACCATGTTCTGTTGATGAGATAAGCAATGGGTATGAAGTACTCTGATTTCATCCAGAAGATTAAAGTACAGATAATTTTGTATATAAAATGGTAAACCCTTATCTAGCTAGACATATAACTTATTCCCGAGTTAAATAAGCATAAGTTAAATTTAAAAATCCTGCTTTTTATGCATACCTTTCTGTTTCAATCCCTCTAACTAGAAATTGAAATGCAATGGTAAGACAGCATGAGGCAGCAAATCCATAAAAATGAATTGTTCATTCACACTACATTTTATAACATAGGAAATATGATTATAGAACAGATGTTGACTGATTGAAATGCTGTATGCTCAATCATGTTAGTGTTTATTTGATAAGGAATGCCATTTGTTTAGTTTTGCTCGTTTATTTAGTGACTGTGGTCTGGAATTTGATTAGATGCTGTCTGGCTGTATATCTCTACCCACCAGAATCCTGAGACAGTATTAGCTTGCAGGAGAGTGGAGAAAAAGTTACAGCTTTTTAGCTTTGAAAATGAAAACAGAAAGACAGTTTTGTCAATTTAAAAATCTTTGTTTTTCTGTATTTTATTTCTGTATGGGTATCAGAAAGTAGATGTGACTAACAGTCTAGCAGGAGTTCTTCCTTGTTTAACTTTACACTGAAAATTACATCCTCCTAAAAGTCTTTTTAGTGACAACCAGGGGAGAAAGAGAACCAAGAAAATTTTCTGAAATGAAATAATTTACGGATGATGTGTTTCTGAATCATGAAAAAGACTAAAATTTAATTGTAAAGCTACTGTGATACTTAATAGCTCCTGTATTTGAAGTTCATTATTCAACTAATTTTTGCTCTCCCTTGGAGACAATTAGCAAATGTATTTTGCGTGGCAGCAAGATTACAGCAAATGATTTCATGGGAACATTTATTCACATATTATATTCTACTAGCTGATAATGCCTATGCCTTTATGATATAGAATGTAGTATAATAAATATTTGAATGAATATATTTAGAAGCCAGGTAGTTTGGAATAAGCATTCATTTCAAACATTCATTTCAAAACATGGATTAAGTCTGATTTTTAGAAGGTAGTATGTCAAGCTATTTTGTGATACATTGTAAAAATCCTATTACAGTGAAATAAAAAATTAAAACCTTATGCAAAACATTTGAGAAAGAATTTTCTTTACTTTTAGAAATAAGATAAATATGTTTTTGATATACCACTGAAATATTTCTGTGTGTTTTTCTATCTTAAAATGGATACAAAGAGTTATTTTATCATTATTATTATTATCATTACTTTACATTTTTTTGTGTTTGGGTCTGTGTACATGCGTGTATGTGTCTTTGTGTGTTTGTATGTGCCAAAGATTATGTGTGTTGTCAGAGAACAACATGAGAGAGTTCTTTCTCTTCTTCCACCATATAGGTTCCAGGAATTGAACTTTGTTCATTAGCCATGATGGAGATCACCTTTACCAGTTAAGCTATCTCACTGGCCTAGAATAGAGTTTTTAATAGTTGCCTTTTGACATGTCTGTCATCCCAGCACTTAAGAGGCTGAGGCAGTAATACTGTGAATTCTAGACTTATTTGGGCTAAATAACAAAATAAATCTCTGTCTCGAACAGAACAAAACAAAATGAACTGACACACTCTCTAAAAATTGCAGAGTTAAACTGAAGAAAGTTCAAAAGAATGTGTGTATTACATCAACATAATATTTTAATGCAGAATTTGAAGTTCCTTATAATCTCTGTTTTATGCTTTCTATTGCTGTGAAGAGACAACATGACCACAGCAACTCTTATAAAGGAAAACATTTAATTGGGGCTGGCTTATAGTTTCAGAGGTTTAGTCCATTATCAACATGGTGAGAAACATGGCAGCATGCAGGCAGACATGGTGCTAGAGAAGGAGATAAGAGTTTTACAACTTGATGTGCAGGCAATAGAAGGAGGCTGTGTGTCACACTGAGTATAGCTTCAGCATAGGAGACCACAAAGCCCACCTCAACAGTGACACAATTCCTCCAATAAGACCACAGGAACAACAAGGTCACAGCTCCTAATAGTGCCACTCTCTGGTGGACAATCATTCAAACACATGAGTCTATGGGGGGCATATCTATTCAAACCCCCACAATCGCTAAAAATAACTTAAAATTTATTTATTTTAAAGCTAACAATAGGGTCTAGAAAGAAGGCTCAGAGGATGCTTTTCTAAAGGACACAAGTTTGATTCCCAGCTCTCCACATGGCAGCTCAGAATCATCCATAACTCTAGTTCCAAGGGACTCAACACCCTCCTTCGGCTTCTGTGGATACCAGGCATAGTGTACAAATATAAATACAGTCAAAATACTCGTATATATAAAATAAAGTTAAAATAAAAAATAATGAAAATAACTCATGAAACTGAAAAGCTTCTGTAAAGCAAAAGACACTGTCATCAGAACAAAACGACAGCCTACGGACTGGGAAAGGATCTTCGCCAACCCTTTATCTGACAGAGGGATGATATCCAGAATATATAAAGAACTAAAGAAGTTAAACAGGAACAAATCAAGCAATCCAATTAAAAAATGGGATACAGAGCTAAAGAGAATTCTCTGTAGAGGAATGTAGAATGGCAGAGAAGCACTTAAAAAAATGCTCAGCATCCATACCCATCAGGGAGATGCAAATCAAAATGACCCTGAGATTTCACCTTACACCCATCAGAATGGCTAATCTCAAAAACTCAAGTGACAACACATGTTGGAGAGGATATGGAGAAAGGGAAACCGTCCTCATTGCTGGTGGGAATGTAAACTTGTACAACCACTTTGAAAATCAATGTGGCGCTTTCTCAGACAATTAGGAATAGCGCTTCCTCAAGATCCAGCCATACCACTCCTAGACATACATCCAAAAGAAGCTCAAGTACACAACAAGGACATTTGCTCAACCATGTTCATAGCAGCTTTATTCATAATAGCCAGAACCTGGAAAAAACCCAGATGTCCCTCAATGAAGGAATGGATACAGAAATTGTGGTACATTTACACAATGGAATACTACTCAGCAATTAAAAAACAAGGAAATCACGAAAATTTCAGGCAAATGGTGCGATCGAAAAGAGATCATCCTGAGTGATGTATCCCAGAAGCAGAATGACATACATGGTATATACTCAGTAATAAGTGGATACTAGATCTATAAGATAGGATAGACATACTAAAATCTGTACACCTAAAGAAGCTGAACAAGAAGGAGGTCCCAGGGTAAGATGATCAACCCTCACTTAGAAAGACAAATGCGATGGACATTGGAAGTAGGAGAAAACAGGAAACAGGACAGGAGCTTACCATAGAGGGCCTCTGAAAGACTCTACCTAGCAGTGTATCAAAGCAGATGCTGAGACTCAGAACCAATCCTTGGCAGAGTGCAAAAAAAATCATATGAAAGAAGGGGGAGTTAGTAAGACCTGGAGAGGATGGGAGTGCCACAAACACCAAATATATCAAGACACAGGGGTCTTTTCTGAGACTGATTCTCCAACCAAGGACCGTGCATGGATATAACCTAGAACCCCTGCTCAGATGTAGCCCATTGCAGCTTAGCATTCAAGTGGGTATCCTAGTAAGGGGAGCTAGGGGCTGTCTCTGACATGAACTCAGTGGCTGGCTCTTTGACCTCCCCCCTTCCCCGAGGGAAGAGCAGCCTTGCTAGGTCACAGAGGAGGACATTGCAGCTAGTCCTGATGAGACCTGATAAGCTAGTGTCAGATGGCAGGGGAGGAGGACCTCCCCTATTAGTGGACTTGGAGAGGGGCAGGGAGGAGATGAGGGAGGGAGGATGGGTTTGGGAGGGAATTAATTGCTGGGGATACAAAGGGGGATACAAAGTTAATAAACTGCAACTAATATAAAAAATAAAAATTAAGAAAATAAAAAAGGAAAAAAATAATGAAAATAACAATAATAAACCAATGCATGTCAACACAAATAACCTTGTAATAAAAAATAACTATATATTCTATTGTGTAAGCAATAACTGTTAAATTCAATGCTGTTTTTTTTTTGTTTTTGTTTTTGTTTTTTCCTGAATGATGGTAAGACTACAATGGCCATTTATATAATTTGTCTCTGTTATTTTAAGCCAAGTCAAAATCCCAGCAGTTTTCTCTACCCCTACTTAAAAAAATGTTTTAAAATATTCATTACCATAAAATTTATTCATTGAAACTGTATAAGTTGAATTATTTTTAGCAAATTCACAAAGTTGTATAAATATCATTATAATCTCAAGGCAACAACAAACCTATGCCCATCAATAGTTCCCTTCATCCAGCGATTCTCCAGCATGAAACATAGAAACCACAGATAGACTTTCTGCTTCTGTAGATTTGAATATTTTGGCCATTTTGTTAAATGGTTTATGATTAAATTTAAACTTAGCATATTATTTTCAGTATTCATGCAAATTGATATTCCATGATAGGAATGCCATATGATGCTTGTATGTTCATTAGTGGATGGACATCTGGGTTGTTTCCCCTTTTGACTATTGTGACTAGTATTGTTATGCACATTTATATACATGTATCATCTATTTGTTGATATTTATTTTCATGCCTCTTCATACCTATGAATGGAATTGTTAGCCTGTATGTTAATCTTTTTTTTTTTTTTTAAGACAAGAGTTTCACAGGACTGGCTAGCCTACAACTTACTTTGTAGAGCTCTTTGGCTTCAGATTCCCAGAGGTCAACCTGCATTTGCCTCTGGAGTAATGGGATTAAAGATATGAGCTACTTACTACACCTACCTTCTGTTTGATTTTTTTAAGGAACTGTCAGATTGTTGTATAAGTGGATAGCACTGCAGTATATTCTATCAGGCAACTACAGATATTCCAATTACATCACACACTTTTATTTTTCTCCTAAGTCATGGTCTTGCTATTATATAGCTTAGAGTAGCCTCATACTCACTGTGTGCTGGAAACTGGCCTTGAATTTATGCCTGTCCTCCATTATAGCTTCCCAAGTGCTTGTGTTACAGGCATACATAGTCACAATTGACTAATTCCACATTAAAAAAAAATATATCCATCCTAATGAGTCCAAAGTGATATTTCAATTATGGTTTTGATTTGTATTTCCTAATTGACATGGATGGGGAACATCTTTTTATGCAAGAATCGCCTATTGTGTATGTTTCTTGGTACATATTTTTTTAAATTGAGGTGTTTACTTTTTATTATTGGGCTGTGAGTTTTGAAACTTCTAAGGGTTTTGTAATTTCAAAGCTCTTACTTTTAGACCTTATCATCATCATCACCGTCATCATCATCATCATTGTCCTTTTTGAGACAGGTTCTGTCTATGTAGTCAAGTGTGGCGTTGAACTTCTCATCTGTCTCAGCCTGTCATGTGCTGGAATTATATGTGTGAATTATGGTGCCTAGCTGCAACCCTTTATTTATTTACTCACTTATTTATTTATTTATTTACCTACTTATTTATTTATTTATTTATCTGTTTATCTATTTATTTATTATTTATGAGGTGTCTGTTATAATGTTTATTGTCAACTTAACAGAGTCTCAGATCACCATGGAAATATCTCATGTCATGCCTATGAAGGTTTTTCCAGATCAGGAAAGGCTCACTCTAACTGTGATTTCATTACTCCATAGTCTGGGTTTTCGGGACTGAATAAACAGAAGAAAGTGAGCTGAGCACCTGTGTTTATCTCTCTACTTCCTGACTGTGAATACTATATGATGAGCCACTTTTGGCTTATACCGCCTCTATCTCCTTACTAGAAGGGACTGTATCTCCAAACTATACCAAAATAAATTATTCTTTATGAGTCATTTTGTCAGGTGTTTTGTCACAGCATCAAGAAAAGTAACTGAACTGCGCCTATATTCACTGCTACGGTTGCACCAGCCTCATTTCTTTGAAGATTATTTCTCGCCTTCTGAGTTGACTTGGTATTTGTAAAAATATAATTGATTGTAAATGTGAGAGTTTGTTTCTACACTCAGTTCTACTTCTCCAATATATAGATTCTTATGCCTGTGTGGCTGATACACATGTTCCCTGTCTAAAATTTATTTTTAATTTAAAAAAGTGTGGCTCTCTGTGTGGCGGTGTGCACACATGAGTGCAGCTGTTGCAGAAGGCAGAGAGATGTTGGATCCCTTGCAGCTAGAGTTATAGGCAATTGTGAAGCACCGATGTGGGTGTCTGGAAGCCTAACTTGATCTTCTGAAAAGGCAGTATAGACTCCCAAACACTGAGCCATCTCTTCAGGCCGTTTACGGATATGAATATCGATATGTGGATATGGATATATTCTTCTGGTCGTTTTTCTAAGATTTATTATTAATCATGTATGTGCATGTGCGTGCACCTGCTCACTTTTGAATGTGCAGTATGTGTGCATGACGTCCTGAAGAGGCTGGAGGTTTCAGATCCTGATGTAAGTGCTGTAAATTGAATTTGGGTGTCTGAGGAAGCAATGCGTGCTCTTAACTACTAAGCCATCTCTCAAGCCTGTACGTTGTGGTTTTTAAATTTTAATTTTTGTGTATGAATGTTTTGTCTGCAAATACATCTTCACCATACTGGTGCCTGGTGCCCATTGAGGCCAGAAGAGGATGTCAGATTTTCTGGAACTGGAGGAATAGACAGTTCTGAGCCACCGTGTGGATGTTCAAACTCAGGTTCTCTGGAAGATCAGCTGGTGCTCTTAATCATTATGCCATCTCTAGCCCAACTTTGTAGTTTGTTCTCAGTTTTAGTATTGGAAGTGTGTGTACTCTAACTTTGGTTTTGTTTGTTTTCACCAAGATTGCTTTTGGTGTTCTGTATTCCTTGAACTTCTGGACCCCTTGAATTTCAGTCAGCTTGTCACCTTCTATAAAGATTTTGATATTTTAGTTGTTTTTTTTTTTTTTTGCATCTGTAGATTAATTTAGGGAATATTTCCACCTAGGTAATATTGTCTTCCACTTATGAATATGGATAACTTTATTTTGCTTGCTTTCTTTCAAAAATATTTTACACCATTTATTTAAGTCTTTACTTCTTTTTGCAAATTTATTCTTTTTCTAATTTTATTTTTTTCTTATCAGTTACATTTTATTAACTCTGTATCCCAGCTGTATCCCGCTCCCTCATTCCCTCCCAATCCCACCCTCCCTCCCTCATCTCTACCGAGCTCCTTTCCAAGTCCACTGATGCAAATTTATTCTTATGAATTTTGTTTTATGTTTGAAGGTTTGTAAATGGGGGTTGATTTTGATGGGACTAGAGATTGAAATAGGTTCTTGCACTTGTTAGGCAAGAGTTCCATCACTGAGCTTCATCCCCAGCCCTATAATAACTTTGAAAATACTCATTTTCTGATAGTTCTTTAAATTCAGTTTTTTTTACATTGACTTTTCAAACTTGCTGAATTCTTTTATTAGCTCTGGTAGTGAAAAAATAAAACCTTTTTATTAGCTTTTGTGAGTTTCACATCATGCAGCCCAATCCCACTCATCTCCCTATTGTTTCATATCTGCCTTGTGCCCTTGTAACTGCCTCCCCCAAAGAAAATAATAAAAATAAAAATAAAAATAAACAAAACAAAATAAAAAATCTCACCACAGAAGCTTTAGTGTTTCATAGTGTATCCCAAAGTATACCCTTCTGTCCACACATCTTTACTTGCAAATGTTCATTGCAATGAGTCATTGGTCTGGCTCAAGGCCTCTGGCTTCTGCTACACCATCAATACTAGATCCTCATCTGGATTCCTGTTGTTGCCCTGTATCATGGAGATTCTGCAGCTTTGGATCTGCAGGACCAGCCCCTTCATATGCTCCAGCAGTTCACAGATGGGGTAGATGTTGGTGTGAGCCAAGTCAAAACCCATGATCTGGGCCTGGCTGGTAGCTGAGCTGGTCAGTCTGCCAGCTATTCCATACCTATACCACCATTATGAGCTCTCTAGGACTGCCCCAGCTGGTTCATCCTGTGCAGTACCCAGCAAGGGGCAGGGCCAGCTTTCCTGCTATCATGCCATCTGGGATGTCTTACCTGCCTCTACACCATCAGGACCAGCTCTACTTTGCTGTCCAGGTAAGGTGCCGGACCTACTCTCCCAAGTGCTGCAGCTGATGATGGGCAGGGACAGCTCTCCTGCTCCCACCTGCTACAGGTGTTAAGGGATGAGGTGGCAGGTGCTGGGGAGAGCATCTCTTCAGCACCCACATCACCTCAGGGTAGGCTAGCGGGGGGTCAGCTCTCCTGTGCTCATGCCATTGTGATTGGCTCACCCATGCTTTCTCCACTCTACTGTGCTACCAAAATGAAGTTCAGGGCCTGCTTTCTGAGTGCTACAGCTGGTAAGGGTCAGAGACAGCTTTCCCACTCTCATGAGCCCTGGGCCAGCTCTACCAACTGCCCCTCAGATGGCAAGGAGTGAGGGGAGGACAATAATTTTTTTTAAACAGTTGAATACATAGTTTTTTTCTAACAGTTTTGTCATTTGAAAAGAGATAGTTATTTCTTGTTTTCCAGAATGGGTGCTTGTTATTTATTGTTTGTGTTTATTTAAATAGCTAATAACAGCATGCAGAATAAAAGTTAAAAGAAGACACATCTTTGTCTTTTTAAGGGGAAAGAATCTAGTCTTTATTATACAGTATGATAAATATCACACTGTAACTTTGAGTCTTTCCTAGACATATTTTTAAGCTACCTCAATTTTCTTTATATTTTTTTAAAGTCTTTTATTTTATTTTTGTGTGTATGGGTATTTTGCCCTTAAGGATATGTGTGCACCTTTCTTAATTTAAGTATTTTTCTTCTTGTAACTATGAGAGTGAGAATTTTCTTACACTGGCTTTCTGTATAGCTCAGTCTGGCTTCAATCTCATGATTCTCGTGTTTCAGACTTCTAAGTTTTAGGATTGCAGACATGTGTTGCCATACCCAGCTAAGGATATTTAATTTTGTCAACATTTTTAATTTATCTAGTGAGATTCATAGATTTCTTCTTTTATCTATGGTATATTGCATTAGTGGATTTTCTGCTGAGTATAAATTTCAAGTAAATAAACGTAATCCTGGGATAAATTCTACTTCATCATGATATATATATATAATATAAAATTATATAATTTTATACATATAATTATTTTATATACAGTTAGATTCAGTTTTAAAGTATTTTAATGCTGGGAGTGATGCCATACACTTGTAATCCCAGAATTTGGGAGGCTGAGATCAGAGGATTGCTACTACTATGGAACCCATATAGATTATCGAGTGAGACTCCCATCTTAACAAAAACAAACAAATAAGCAAACCCCAAATATTTTGTTGAGAATTTTATGACCATATTCATAAGTAGTATTTGTCTGTGGCTTATCTTTATTGCTTTTGTCTGATTTGGGTGCTACATAGTAATAACCTTATAGAATAATATAGAAAATGTTTAAATCTCTTAGCATTTCTTCAAAGAATTTATGAGGCTTAATTGTAATCTTTTAGTGAAATTCATCAATTAGCCATGGACTGAGCCTATGCTTTTTTTGGTCAGCAAATTTTAGATTGGAATTCAATTTTTCTTTCCTTTAGAGCTGTCCATATTTTATTTTTCTTCTTAAATAAACCTTGGCATTTTTTTTGTCTGCCTAGGAAAATTCCTATTTCATTTCAGCTGCCTAATTTGTATGGATAGAGTTCAAGCTTTTCCTTTGTAGTCCTAGATATAGGTGAGGTCAATAGCAATGCCCCCTTCATTCTAAATTTTAATAATTTGAGGTTTTTTGCTTTATAATTTTTATATTACTTTTGCTCTATAATTTTTATAATTTATATATTTTTTGAGATAAGAGTGTTTATTTAATTTGTCCCTTGAAATGCATGATTATCTTGATTAAATGAAATTTGTTTTGAATCTTTTCCTTCATTAAAGAGGAAAGGTCAAAACCTACCCAAATCCATGTAAGTGAATTAAATTCTGACACGTATGACAAAATTGACTCTAAAATTCCTCCAACAAAGCTACACCCTTCATCTTATATCATATAACTCAGTAACATGAAGACATAAGATTTTAAAGCAAAGAGATTATGGTTCATTTTCACACATAAATGGTTTGTTTGAACTTTTCAATAAAATTTCACAAAGCAGTTCTGCCTGTTGACACTGTCCGAATGTATTCTTTAAACTTTTTTATTATTATCATTTATTACAATTTATTCAATTTGTATTGCAGTTGTGGCCCCTTCCCTTTTCTCCACACAATCCCACCCTCCTTCCCCTATCCCCTTCCTCTAGTCCACTTATAGAGGAGGTCTTCTTCCCCTTCTGTTTGACCCTAACCTATCAGGTCTCATCAGGACTGGTTGCATTGTCTTCCTCTGTGGCCTGTCAAGGCTGCACTCCCCAGGGGGCGGTGATCAGAGAGCCTGCCACTGAGTTCATACCAGAGAAAGTCCCTGCTCCCACTACTAGGGACTCCACTTGGAGACTGAGTCTATGGGCTACATCTGAGGCAGGGTTTTAGGTCCTCTCCATGCATGGTCCTTGATTGGGGTATCATCCTCTTCTGGGCCCCCAGGGCTCAGTTTTTATGGCTCTGTTGCTCTCCTTGTGGAGCTCCTGTCCTCTCCAGGTCTTTCTATCTCCCCCTTCTTTTCTAAGATTCCCTGCACTCTGCCCAAAGTTTGTCTATGAGTCTCAGCCTCTGCTTCGATACCTCGATCAGTAGAGTCTTTTAGAGGCCATCTGTGGTAGGTCCCTGTCCCGTTCCCTGTCTTCTGATGTTCGTCACATTTGTCCTTCTGAATGAGGATTGAACATCTTCCCTAGGGTCCTCCTTGTTGTTTAGCTTCTTTAGGATTATAGATTTTATTATGTTTATCCTATATTATATATCTAATATCCACTTATGTGTGAGTACATACCATGTGTGTCTTTCTGCTTCTGGGTTACTTCACTCAAGATGATCTTTTCTAGTTCCCACCATTTGCCTGCAAATACACGTAGAAATTATTTGTTTTTTTAAGTGATTCATTTGTTTTTGACAATCTCAACACACATGCACACACACAATGTATGCTGATTATTCTTATTATATGATACATATAATATTGTATATGTTATATATACAATGCAATCTATATATTAATATATCATATATTAATATACATTATTATTATTATTATTATGTTATTTGCCTAATTTATCTCCCCCCTTTTCCTATCAACCTCCACTCATCAATTGCCATCTCTCTATAATGGAAAGCCTAGCATTTTAGTAAAGTTCTGGGAGTCTTGTGATAATTTTATAGTATTATAATAACAAATAAGACACTCTAGAAAGTTACCAACACTTCTTTCAGATTGTAGTATACAAAATGTTTGAGAAAAAAAGACAGCTTGATCAAGTTTTAACTTTTTATTACAAGCATTTGTATTCACTTACTAGTGAGTATTTTTTATAATTTTTATTTTTTTATATTAATCATAGGTTATTTACTTTGTATCTCAGCCATATAGCCTCCTCCCTCATTCCCTCCCAACCCCACCTCCCTCCTTCTTCTCTTCCCTGCCCCTTTCCAAGTCCACTGATAGGGGAGGTCCTCCTCCCCTTCCATCTGACCTTAACTTACCCTAACCTCTTCTATAGGTGTGTAGCTTTATTGTTTTCATTTTAGGAAATAAGAAAACTTCTGTTCTAAATGTTTATCAATAAAATGTTATTTCATTTGGAAATAGTAATTGAATTCTGCTGGAATATGTGATGCAAGAGATGAGCTCATTATTTGGCTTATGTCTTTTTCATTTTCCTGAAAAGAAGAAAATATGGTGGCACCTCACTTCACATGTGCCTGTCCAGCTAGTGTAGCATGTATCTGCGGTAACACTATCTCTTACTTCTCATGGTGTATATAACATGTGAAGAGGGAATAACTGAAATGGAAAATGGGATTAATAATTATGTTTGATAGGCCATCTGTAGTCTGGGTAAAGATAAAAGGTAGATCACAAAATACAATTTTAACACTAATTATAGCAAAATACACCATAATCAGGTCCTATGCTATTACTGTTCTCTTGGCAGCCTTCGATCTCACTAGTATTCCTAACTCCAACAATGAGATAAGTTATATTTTTCATGAGATACAGACATTGAAAAGTTCTCAATGGATGAAAAAAAATATAGTTTCAAGGGATGTGCCCTAGATAACTCATCTGCTTCATTAGCAAAATGAGCTTAAGGAAATTATTGAACCTCTGAAGTTCAATTTTCACATGTATAAAATGTAGGTGGCATAAAAGAATTGTAAAAATTTAACATGCTAATTAATGTCTGATACTTTAAAAATGCCCAAGTTATTATAAAGAGTCTTTGCCAAAATAATTTCTCTTCTATAGTATATCTGAATGTTATAAACATACATTAAAATGTTCTTAGACTGTATTTGAAATTTCAGGATTTGGACTATCTAAACTTATATCTGTTGACTTTTAAATGAAGTCCTAGCTAAAGCAATAAGACAACTAAAAGAGATCAAGGGGATACAAATTGGAAAAGAAGAGGTCAAAGTGTCACTATTCTCAGATGATATGATAGTATACATGAACGACCCCAAAAATTCAACCAGAGAACTCCTTCAGCTGATAAACACCTTCAGCAAAGTAGCAGGATACAAAATCAACTCAAAAAATAAGAAGCCCTCTTGTATACCAAAGACAAAAGGGCTGAGAAAGAAACCAGGGAAACAACACCCTTCACAATAGCCACTAATAACATAAGGTACCTTGGAGTGACTCTAACCAAGCAAGTGAAAGACCTGTTTGAAAAAAACTTTAAGTCTCTGAGGAAAGAAATTGAAGAAGATATCAGAAGATGGAAAGATCTCCCATGCTCATAGATTGGTAGGATTAACATTGTGAAGATGACCATCCTGCCAAAAGCAATCTACAGATTCAATGCAATTCCCATCAAAATACCAACTCAGTTCTTTTCAGACCTTGAAAGAAAGATTCTTAGCTTCATATGGAGAAACAAAAAACCCAGAATCTCCAAAACGATCCTGGAATTATCTCCATTCCCGATCTCAAGCTGTACTACAGAGCAATAGTAATAAAAACAGCATGGTATTGGCATAGAAACAGAAAAGAGGAACAATGGAACCAAATAGAAGACCCAGAAATAAACCCACACACCCATAAATACTCAATTTTTGACAAAGAAACCAAAACCATTCAATGAAAAAAAGACGGCGTCTTCAACAAATGGTGCTGGTCCAACTGGATGTCTACATGCAGAAAAATTAAAATAGATCCATATTTATCACCCTGCACAAAACTAAAGTCCAAGTGGATCAAAGACCTCAACCTAAAACCAGATACTCTCAATTGGTTAGGGGAAAAAGTAGGGAAGAGCCTAAAACTCATTGGCACAGGAGACAACTTCCTGAACAGAACACCAACAGTACAGGCTCTAAGAGCAACAATCAATAAATGGGACCTCATGAAACTGAAAAGCTTCTCTAAAGCAAAAGACACTGTCGTTAGAACAAAATGACAGCCTACAGACTGAGAAAGGATCCTCTCTGAAACTTTCATATGATGTATTTTGAACATATCCACCCAAAACTACCTCCCTCACTACCTCTGTGTCTCCCCTTGTCTCCCTCCCTATGTCATGCCTTCTTCTTTACTGTTACTAATAACTCCCCAAGTCAGCTTAGTGCTGTCCATATGTGCATACCATGCATAGCTGGCTATGTGTGCTCAGCTGTGGATGGGTCACCATATCAATCTCTCTGATCCAAACCCTCTGACTTTTAAAGATTTTTACAAATGAAGTTATTATTGTTAACAAACTAGACTTGTTTGCCTCATCCTGTTGTCGAAACTGGTTCCACCATACTTTGGTTTCTTCCCACCACCTGCCTACACATATATTTTATCTTTCTAGAATCTCATGTAATCCTCATGTGTTCCAGCTAATGTTTCCTACTTGCTGGGAATGGAGTAGAAGCTCAACTCAACCAAAGTAAATATCTTACCTGAAAACTATCCTGTTGATTGGTACAGTGCTGTGATAGCAGAAAATCTATCCAAAGAGGTGAAGAATATCTTAGATTATAGTAGGAAGAGACTTACATCTACTTTGGTGATATTATCAAACTTGTTTATTACACCCAAATGCTCTTATAGTTGAATATATGGTTATGTGTCACTAATTAGGATAGTAGGCATTTATTGAGTTTTCATTATATAAGCATACTGAGTGATAAATGCTTACTTGTATCATTTAGTTTAATCTTCACAGCAGTTCTAAAACTTCATCCTATTTTTTATCTCTATTTTTACAAATGAGTAAATATATTTTCAAACATTCATCCATTGAGGTTAACATAGATTATATTTGGCAGATTGAGGTTTCAAACTAACATCTGATTCTAGCATTGCATTGCTTAACACATTATATGGTGTCTCTCATGTACTGTGAGTGTAGCTTCTAGAACATTACTGAATGGTTGTTTCTTAGTCCACCTGGATAGCCTTAAATTTGGTCAGTTTATTATTTTCCTTGAAGCAGACTTTTCTGTTACTTGACTGATTAAATGGGAACTGAGAAAGATGTTGAAATAAGATCTGATGCTGTGTACACAGATTAATTCTATCACAATAGTTATTTGTAATATTAATACCCAGTTCTCACCAATAAACAGGTTATCCTTACAAAAAAAATAGCGAAACACAAGAGTTAGATAACATAATAGATTAAATGGATGTAGCAGACATCTACCAACTATTTCAGCTAAACCTGAAGAATACATTCTTCTTGGCAGCCCATAGAATGTCTTTTAAAATAGATCATTTATTAGGATGCAGAGTGAGTCCTAACAAATATAGGGAAGTTGAAATCATTTATTGTATTGTAGCTGACAACAGTAGGCTAAAACTAGACATCAAGAGTAAGAGAAGTTACAAAGACATACCAACTCATGGAGTTTGAACAACACACTACCAAATGATATATGTCACTGATGAAATAAAAAATAATTAAAAAATTGTAGAACCATAATAGTCACAGCACACAGAGAAGTCAAGTTTGTACTGACTAGGAGGCTTTCTCCTTGCTGGCTAGTTTCCAAAGTACTTTGTCAACTGTGATAATGACCATAGTGGTAAGATATGCCCATGGTACAATAGTATCACAAATATTATGGTTATAACCAACTGTTTCTTTTCTTTATTTTATTCTTCTTCATTATTATTATTATTTAAAATTTGTTCACTTTGTATCCTGGTTGTAGCCCCCTCCCTCATCTCCTCCTAGTCCCACCTTCGTTCCATTTTCCTCCCCTATCTGTCTCCCCTAATGCACTGATAGAGGAAGTCCTTCTTCCCTAGTGTTTATCAGTTCCCATCAGGCCTGCCTGGATCCTCTTCCTCTGTGGGCTGGCTAGGTTGCCTCACCAGGTAATAGTGATCAAGGAGCAGGCAACCAAGTTCATGTCAGAGACTGTCTGTTCTCCCGTTACAAGAGGACCCACATGGAGATTGAGCTGTCTATGTCCTCTCTATGCAGGGTCTTTGGTCGATGCATCTCTGCAGTCCCCCTTGGGCCAACCTTTTTTTGTCTTTGTTGGTCTCCTTGTGGGGTTCCTGTTCCCTGTAGGTCCTTCTATCTCCTCCTTCCATAAGACTCCATGTGTTCTGTCCAAAGGTTGACTGTGAGTCTCCGCATCTACCTCAATCCCCTGCAGAGGACATCTGCGGTAGGCTCCCATCCTGTTTCTTCTGTTCTACTGCTTCTGGTGCCTATCCTCTTTTCCCCTCTGAATGAGAATTAAGCCTCTTCCCTAGGGTCCTCCTTGTTTTTTAGCTTCTTAAGGACTGTAGGTTATAGTGTGGTTCTTATACTATATGCCTAATATCCACTTATACGTGAGTATATACCATGTATGTCTTTCTGCTTCTGGGATACCTCACTCAGGATGATCTTCTCTAGTTCCATCCATTTGCCTGCCAATTTCATGATTTCCTTGTTTTTAATTGCTGAGTAGTATTTCATTATGTAAATGTACCACAATTTCTGTATCCATTCTTCTATTGAGGGACATCTAGGTTGTTTCCAGATTCTGGCTATTATGAATAAAGCTGCTATGAACATAGTTGAGCAAATATCCTTGTTGTATGGTTGAGCATCTTTCAGCTATATGCCCAGGAGTGGTATAGCTGGATCTTGTGGTAGCACTATTCCCAGTTTTCTGAGAAAGCAACAGATTGATTTCCAAAGTAATTGTATAAGTTTACATTCCCACCAGCAATGGTGGAGGGTTCCCCTTTCTCCACATCCTCACCAGCATGTGCTGTCACTTGAGTTTTTGTATCTTAGCCATTCTGATGCGTGTAAGGTGAAATATGAAGGTCGTTTTGATTTGCATTTTCCTGATGACTAAGGACATTGAGCATTTCTTTAAGTGTTTCTCTGCTATTTGATGTTCCTCTATTGAGAATTATCTGTTTAGCTTTGTACCCCATGTTTTTAACTTGTATTATTTGGTATGTTGGTGTGTAACTTCTTAATTTCTTTATATATTCTGGATATTAGCTCCCTCTCAGATATAGGTTTCATGAAGATCCTTTCTCAGTCTGTAGGCTGTCGTTTTGTTGTGATGACACTGTCCTTTGCTTTGCAGAATTTCAGATTCATAAGGTCCTATTTATTGATTGTTGATCTTAGAGTCTGAGCCATTGGTGTAATGTTTAGGAAGTTATCTCCTGTGCCAGTGCATTCAAGGCTCTTCCCCTACTTCTTCTTTTAACAGATTTAGTGTGTCTGGTTTTATGTTGAGGACTTTGATCCACTTGAACTTTACTTTTGTGCAGGGTGATTACTATGGATCTAGTTGCATTTTTCTACATGTAGACATCTAATTAGACCAGCACAATTTGTTGAAGATGCTGTCTTTTTTTTCTATCGTATTGTTTTGGCTTCTTTGTAAAAAATCAGGTGCCCATAGCTGTGTTGGTTTATTTCTGAGTCATTGATTTGATTTCATTGGTTCTCCAGTCTGTTTCTATGTTGTTTTTATTACTGTTGCTGTATAGTACAACTTGAGAGGGATTCAGATACCTCTAGAAATTCTTTCATTGTGCAAGATGGTTCTAGCTGTTTTGTTTTTTTCTTTTTTCATATGAAGTTGAGAATTGTTCTTTCAAGTTCTGTAAGGAATTGTATTGATGGGAATTGCACAGAATCTGATAATTGCTTTTGGTTGGATGGTCATTTTTACTATGTTAATCATACCAATTCATGAACATGGGAGATCTTTCCATCTTCTGATACTTCTTCAACCCAGTTGTGATAGTTCGTGCTGGTAGAATTTTCTGAAGGAGGCAGAGGTAGAAGGATTACTAACTGTTTTCTGATTGTATTTAAGGCCAGCTCCAAAGGATGAAGCACATGCCTCATTACAAATTTTGCTGTGGTGGTTTGAATAGGAATGGCTTCCATAAGCTTATATATTTGAATTCTTGGTTATTAGGAATTGGAGCTACTGGGCAGGGATTATTAGGAGGTGTGGCCATGTTGGAGTCGAGTTTCTTTATGTAGGTGTGGTCATATTGGAATAAACGTGTCACTGCATGTGGGCTTTGGGGTTTCAATGCTTAAGCTAGGGCCAGTACCACTCTCTTCTTTCTGTTGCCTGCAGATCTAGATGAGTACTCTCAGCTTCTCAAGTACTGTGGCTATACTTTTTGCCATGCTGATAATGGACTAAACCTCTGAAAGTATTTTTAAAAATCCCAATTTAATGCTTTCCTTTATGAGAGTTTCCTGTGGTCATAGTATCTCTTCAGAGCAATAGAACATTGACTGAGACAACGGTCGAGAAGCAAAGGTTGGACCTTGCTTCTGAACTTGTAAATTAGTATATCTCTAAGACCTCATCAGAAAAGTGTGTTGTTGTTGTCTGTCTGTCTGTTTGTTTGTTTGTTTGTTTAATGTGTGTGCAGTGGATGGTAGTTAATGTAGATTGGTCACAGTGTAGAAAGTAAGTGTCACTGGAACACTCAGCCACAGATTGGACATCTACCTCAGACCCATTCCATAATGCTCAAGGACCATTGCAGAAAAGAGGGCAGAAATAAAGCAAGAAGCCAGGAAAGATCAGAGCGAAATAATGTCTTCTAGACATGATAGGACTACTGCACTCATGAACTCACAGCAGTTGTAGTTGTGTGCACAAGATCAAGTCAGTTACCATTCAAGCGTGAAGTGAGAAAACGTTCTTGAGCCTGTACCCCTAACTGAGTTGATGGCTTCTGTGGGACGGAATATCAGTTTTATTTAAGGTTGTCATTCTGAATATGTTGGCTATGCTCCGGTGGAAGGACCTACATTTAGAGGGTTTGGGGCAGCACAAATATGAGTAGATAGGTTATTAAAACAAAATTAAACCTAGGGAGATAGAAAAAGGTGCCCAACCTGGTCTACATAGTGAATTCTAGGCCAGCCAGGACTTCATAAAGAAATCCTTTCTCAAAAAACATAAATAAGTAAGTACAGTAAGTAAGTAAGTAAGTAAGTAAATAAATAAATAAATAACACAAAGTTAAGGAGAATAGTGATGTAGGGGTGGGCCTGGGAGGAGTTAAGTTGAGGAATTAAAAGTGAATATGATCAAAATACATTGTATAGAATTTTAAAGAATTAATAAAATATATCAAAACACAAAGGGGCAGGAGAGATGACTTAGTGGTTAAGAACACTTGCTGTTCTCATAGAGGACCTGACTTTGGTTTCTGGCACCCACAAAGGGTGGCTTTCAACACTGACTCCAATTTTAGGGGGATATGACACCTTCTAGCATATGTGGGCACATGCACATTTGGGCTTATACCCAAACATAGACATACACGTACACATAAATTAAAAATAACATTTAAAACATAGGATAAATACAACATTGTAATAATTATTGGATAAAATAAAAGGAGTCCTGAAAGGGAAGTTTAAGGCTGTAAGTGCTTATCTTAAAAGATATTAGATAGTAGATTAGGTGTAACAGCGGTGAAGGCTGTTGCTGCCATTCCTGATGACCTGAGAGTGATCCTCTGGAACTCACATAATAGAAAGAGAGAAGTAACTTCTGCAAGTTGTCCTTTGAATTGAACGTGTACCATTTCTCTGCTTCTCTAAAGTAAATAAGTATAAATTACTTAATGTCGTACCCTTGGACCTTGAAAGAAAAATAAGAACAAGCCAAACTTAAAATCGAAAGAAATAGTTAATAATTGCTTAGTACTACTTTGGCATCAAAACCAGATAAATATTTAAAAAAAAAACCTAAAATTATAGATTAAAAAAAAACCAAACACTATATATTCTCTTTTATTTGTGGACTGAATTCTAAACTTTGATTTCAGCATATAATCTGAAGTAATCAAAGAAGATTGGACTGTAGAAAGGGATCATTGGGGGAGGAGGAAAAAGCTTTACAGAGGGGGATAATAGGACACAGGTGCTACAAAGTGTGTAATGAGCAAATGGGGTAAGCTTGAACTGGGTAAGGTGCAGGAGAGAAGGAGGAAGGAGAGATAAATAGCACTAAGGATATTTTAAAAAGCTATAGGTAAACCTTTTTATAAGCTTACTAAAAAATACATCCTGCATTGACCTGTGGCCTCCACATACATGCTACGCACATGCATTGCACCCATATGTACAGGTACATAGACACACAGACACACACGCAGATTCAGAGAGAGACTCTACCAGAAAACAATTTTAGACCTGATTAATACATTAACATAGGGGTTTTCAACCTTCCTAATGCTGTGACTCTTTAATATAGTTCCTCATGTTGTGGCGACCCCCCCCCATCATAAAATTATCTTTATTGTTACTTTGTAACTGTAATTTTGTTACTGTTATAAATGTAATGTAGATATCTAATGTGATATGCAACCCCAAAAGGAGTCATGACCTACAGGTTGAGAACAACTTCTTTAACAAATTAGCAGTGTACAAAACTAACATATAAAATTCAGTAGCCTTCCTATATTGGTAACAAATATGTTTAGAAAAAAATCAGAAAAGCAATCCCATTCACAAGTACTTCCAAAAAAAAAAAAAAAACTATCTTGGAAAAATTTAACAAAGAAGGTGAAAAACCTCTAAGCTGAAAACTTTAACACACTGAAGAAAATTAAAGATAATACTAGATGGTGGAAAGACCACCCCTGTTCATGGACTGGAAGAGTTAATATTGTGAAAATGTCTATACAACCAAAAAACCCTATAGACTCAATGCCATCACCATCAAAATTCCTATGCCATTCTTCATGGAAATAGAAAAATATCTCAAAATTCATATATAAATGAACATGTGGAGAGTCAAAGCAATCCTGAGCAAAAAATAGTTTTTGCTGTATTTATCACCATACCTGATATCAAATAATATCATCAAGCCATTGTAACAAAAACAGCATAATACTAGCACAGAAACAAGATACGTTGATCAATGAAGTAGAATAAAGGATCCAGAAATGAACACTACACAGACACAGACACCTGATTTTTGACAAAAAAGCCAACAATATACATTGGATAAAAGACATCTTTTTGACATGGTACGGGGAAAACTGGATATCCACATGTAGAATAATAAAAGTAGATTCTTATCTCTTTCCATACAACAATCAACTCTGAATCATTTCCTATAATCCTGAAACTGTTAAAACAAGGGTACAGACAATGGCTTTCTAAAAAGCACAAAAATCACTCAGGAAATTGTAGCAACATCTGACAAACTAGACTTAATGATATTACAAAGCTTCTGTACTGAAAAAGAAACAGTTAATCAAGTGAACAAATAGTCTATAGATTGGGAGAAAATCTTTGCACACTATACAGCTGGCAGGGTATTAATGTCTAGAATATACAAAGAACTCAAACTATGAAACAACAAGAAATCAAGCAATCCAATCAATAAATTGGCTAATGAAATGA
The DNA here is from genome assembly GCF_907164565.1 of Psammomys obesus. Classification (NCBI taxonomy): domain Eukaryota; kingdom Metazoa; phylum Chordata; class Mammalia; order Rodentia; family Muridae; genus Psammomys; species Psammomys obesus. The sequence continues at coordinate 1,396,824 of NW_026589447.1, read as the reverse complement.
AGAGACAGTTCTCAAAAGATGAAATACAATTGGCCAAAATCATATGTATTCACTTATAAGTGGATATTAGCTGTTAAGTAAAGGATAATCATGTTACAACCCACAGACTCAGAGAGGGTAAGTAACAAGGAGGGCTCAAATGAGAATGCATGGACCTCCCTGAGTAGGGGAAATAGAATAGATTTTGTAGGTGGATTGGGAAGGGGGTGAGGATGGGAACAGGAGGGATCGGGCAGGAGTTTGTGGAAGGAAAGATTGGTGGAAGAGACAACTGGAATGGCAGCATTCCTGGTGTAGTGGAAACCCACTGAAATATACAATAGTGACCCTTTCAAAGACTCCTAGTAATAAGGGATAGGGAGCCTGAACTGGCCATCTTCTATAACAAGGCAAGGCTTCCAGCAGTGGGACTAGAACACCAACCCAGCCATAAGCCTCTTGACCTACAATTTGTCCTGCCTGTAAGATATGCTGGGGTAATGGTGGTGCAGAAGTGTGGTTGTGGCCAACTTGTAACTGATCCAACTTGAGGCCCAGGCCATAAGAAGGAGTCCATGCTTGACATTGCCTGGATGGCTAAGAATCTGAGGCCAGATAGCCCAGAGACCTAGGATAGAACCAAACATGACAGGCAAAATAAATAAATGAATGAATAAATAAATAAATAAATAGGCAAATAAACAAACAAATAAACAAAGGATAGATAGAGATATAAATAAATAAATAAATAGAAATTGAAATAAAAATAAAAATAAAAACTAATAATCTCAATGAACTGATTCTAATGATACTCTGCTCGACTAATAGATTGTTCCCCAGCCCAATTGTCATCAGAGAGGCTTCACTCAGGTCACTGATGTGGGCAGATACAGAGACCCACAGACAAACACTAGGCGGAGCCAGGGGGACCCCACAGAAGAGGGGGAGAAGGAATTGTAGGACTCAGAGAGGTTGAGGACACCATGAGAACACTGCCCAGAGAATCAACTAAGCAGGGCTCATGGGGCCTCAAAATGACTGATGTGATAATCAGGGAGCCTATATGGGTCTGAGCTAGGTCCTCTGCATGTTATGATTGGGTAGCTTGGTGTTCTTGTGGACTCCTAACATTGGGTGTGGGGCTGTCTCTGACTCTTTTGCCTGATCTTTGAACCCTTTTCCTCTTATTAGGTTGCCTCATCTAGCCTTGATATGAGGATTTGTGCCTAGTCTTATAGTAACTTGTTATGCTGTGTTCAATTGATATCTCTGGGAGGCCTGCTCTTTTTTGTAGGGATATGGAGAAGGAGTAGATATGGGAGAGGGGGGAGGAAGGGAGGACTGGGAGGAGCAGAGGGAGGGGAAACTGTGGTTGGGATGTAATATATGAGAAGAATAAATAAAATATGAAGTTGTTCTGGGAGATTTCTCTTTCTCTACCGTGTATGATCACAGGGTTTAGTCATCTGCCTCTTAGCTCTCTTTCCTGTGCATTGAATAATAATAATGATAATGATACTAATAATATGTCCAACCTAACTAGCCATCAGAGAAATAGAAATTAAAACCATATTGGCAGTTCATTAAAATATAACAAGAAATGCTGGCAAGGATGTGGACCAAAAGGAATACATACACACTTCTGGTAGGAATGTAAAGTAGTCCAGTTACTGTGGAAGTCAGTATGGAGGTTCCTCAAGAATCAAAATTAGATCTTTTTTGTTCCACTCCTGGAATTTATCCACAGGACTCCAAGGCACCGTGTCACTTGAATATCAATGTTTCTTGTATTGCTGTTTACTATAACTAAGTTATTAAGCTACCTATGTGTCTAACAATAGAGGAGTGGGTAAATAAAATGTGGAATATAAATACAACAGAGATTGTTTTTCAGCCAGAAAGAACAAGTCATGCTTGTGGAAAAATGGATACAGCTAGAGATCTTCATATTAAGTGTAGTAAACCAGTTTCAGAAAGAGAAATATTGCACACTTTCTCTCTTTTTTTGTTACTAGATTTTTATATAGACACATAAAATTATGTATGCACATATGACAAAGATAGTGAAAACGTGCATGGAACAAAAAGGACCAATGGAAGAAAGTATTAGTGTGAAAGAGGAGGGGAGAGTATGGCAGCATACAAGGTATAGCTGTGTGAGGGAGTCCTTGTGTACATAACACAGCACTGCGCACAATGAGTACATAAACTGAACATTTAAAAATATTTCATCTTAACATTTTTATTGCATTAATTTTATTATATTTATGTGAGTGAGCACATGCATTTCACAGTCACATGTGAAAGTCAGAGGACAGCATTGAATTGATGGGGGATGGGACTACAATCGGGTTATAAAGTGAACACATCATAAAAAAATTAAAAAGAGTCAGTTCTCCCTGTCTTCTGTATGGGTCCTACATATTGAACTCAGCTGAATTCAGGGTCTCAGGCTTGGTAGCACGTGTGTTTGCCAACTGAAAAATCTCACTGGCCCAAAAAACAAAACAAAACAAAACAAAAAAACTGATACATTTTAAACAACATAGTCATGGAGTGTTTGTATAAGAGGTATTTAAAAGATTGTCTAATTTATTCAATCTATGTTACAGATGAGACAGTTCATCCTAATGAAGACAGAGGAACAAGTTTTATAGGACTTGCTGAAGTTTTACTTGTATGGAACCTCCAGAATAACTCTGTTCTATATTTTCCAGATAATGCTTTTAATATTTAAAATAACCGTTTGTTATTCTTCTCAACTTTTCTGTCATGCCAAGCACCCTGAGTTTTTTAATTCCTTTCTAGCATGAATGATCTTAAGGCTGAATCATTCTGGAAAGCTGTCTTGGAACCCAGTTCTAATTGATCATTTCCTTATTTAAATTGCAGTATGCAAAACTAACCCCCATAGATGCTTCATACATTAATTGTACAGCCCAGCCTGTCTTAAGTCACTCAGTAAAGGATTTCTTTTATAAGGTTAGTATGGACCATTGATGCTGTAGACTGCTCTGTGTCTATTTTCCTTCCTTATCATCATCATTTTAGACAACAGGTATATCTGAAATCATAGTTCTGAACATTGATTCAAGAATTGTTTTTGTTAGCATGAATTGCTGATGTCATGATTAGTCTATTTTCTTAGATACTGAAAAAAGAAGTGGCAGGCATAATTGTGTACTAGACATTTTATTTTAGCTGTATTGATTGGTTAAATTATAAGCACTACCATTTTCCACATTTGTTATTCAAATTTTTTTTTGGTAGACTAGCTTAAATGCTATTGACATCAAATAAGATTGTAAAGCTCATCATTATCTGAAGCCTAAGTGATGAAAGGCTTTATTTTTAAAGTGAAACTAGTGTTGACACCCTGATTCACAAGACAATGACCTAATATAGAACTCAAGAGCATGTTGTTTCTTCACCATTACCTTCTTTCCCTGATTTCTAGGAGGAAGGGAGAAGGTATCAGTAAAACAACAACAACAACAACAACAACAAAAAAAAAAAAAAACGCTGCAGGAACCAGGGAGGTTCACTGGAGACAGTGTTAAAGAAAAATTTGCAACAGGAAGACAAGATCAATTTTTATTGTAATATTGTTACTTGCCATTTAGGACAACATTTTAGAGGAGGAACCTTGAAGGGGAACTGTGCTGAGTAAGGGTTGAACATATATTTTTACCTTGCTTTAGATGATGTCAAAATTATCCTGTCACATTAATAGTTAAAATGTAAAATGTGAATATTTATTTACACACACACACACACACACACACACACACACACACACACACGTTGTTATTTACAAATGTTTTGTCCTAGACAAACCTCAGTTCCCTAGAGTGTCCTCTCTGTCCCTCTCTGTTCCTTATCTATGATATAAGAATCAGAATATATAGACTATTTCATTTCTTCTATGTTATCTTCTAGGGGAATCTTATTTTTCTACTTAGTTCTTAACACTACTCTTAGGACTTCATACACTAATTTGTGTAAATTGTAGTTATTTTTGTGCTTTATGTCCATACTATATTATAAACCATTTGAGGTCATTGTCTACCTATTTTTCATCTTTGTGACATCCAGATTTATTCACACACACACATTCATATTACTGAATTTTAAAACACTTAAATATTCATTGCAATCATTTTAGTGCCTTTCTCTAAGTTAGAAATTTATATATTTCTGATTGTACAGTGAGAATTTTATTTACGCATATATTTGAACAAGAAGTAAGTAGAAAAAAGGAACGAACAGAACAAAGTAAGTATACCTCCCATAAGAGCTGAATTAGGAAACAGAAGAAATGAAAATTTTCACCTTACACCCAGCAGAATGGCCAAGATGAAAAACTCAAGTGACAACACATGCTGGAGAGGTTGTGGAGAAAGGGGAACCCTTCTCCACTGCTGGTGGGAATGTAAACTTGTACAACCACTCTGGAAATCAATCTGGTGCTTTCTCAGACAACTAGGAATAGCACTTCCTCAAGATCCAGCCATACCACTCCTAGGCATATACCCAAAATAGGCTCAAGTACACAAAAAGGACATTTGCTCAACCATGTTTGTAGCAGCTTTATTTGTAATAGCCAGAAGCTGGAAACAGCCCAGATGCCCCTCAACTGAAGAATGGATGCAGAAACTGTGGTATATCTATACAATGGAGTATTACTCAGCAATGAAAAATAAGGAAATCATGAAATTTGCAGGTAAATGGTGGGACCTGGAAAGGATCATCCTGAGTGAGTTGTCCCAGAAGCAAAAAGACACGCATGGTATATACTCACTCATATAAACATACAACATAGTATAAACCCACTAAAATCTGTACATCTAAACAAACTAAGCAAAAGAGAGGACCCTAACTAAAATGTTCAATCCCCATCCTGAAAGACAAAGAGGATGGACATCAGAAGAAAAAGAAAACAGGAAACAACCTCGGAACCTGCTACAGAGGGCCTCTGAAAGCCTCTGCAGTATAGACTGTCAAAGCAGATGCTGAGCCTGATGGACAACTGATGGGCAGAGTGAATGGAATTTTGTGTAAGAAGTGGGAAATAGTAAGAGCTGGAGGGGACGGGAACTCCACAAGGAGAGCAACAGAACAAGATAATTTGAACACAGGGAACTTCCCAGAGACTCATACTCCAACCAAGGACTATTCGTGGAGATAACCTAGAACCCCTGCACAGATGTAGCCCATGGCAGTTCAGTGTCCAAGTGGGTTACATAGTAATGGGAAGAGGGACTGCCTCTGACATAATCTTATTGGCCTGCTTGTTGATCACCTCCCCCTGAGGGGGGAGCAGCCTTACCAGGCCACGGTAGAGGACAATGCAGCCCCTTTTGATGAGAACTGATAGACTAAGATCAGAAAGGAGAGGAGAACCTCCTCTATCAGTGGACTTGGGGAGTGGCATGCATGCAGAAAGGGGAGGGAGGGTGGGATCGGGAGGGGAGGAGGGAGGGACTTATGGGGGGGATACAAAATGAATAAAGTGTAATTAATAAAAAATTAAAAAATAAAAAATAAAAAAATTTAAGCAGAACAGTGTCTATGACTATTTTAAGAAGTGTGAGGAAGAGGACTGAAGGATACAACCTTGTGATACGTGAAAAATGGCTTAATTAAGGACAGTAACAGCATTGGAGGGGATCAAAATTAGAATAGAGATGGGACATAGAACTGTAAAATCTCTAGTGGTGGCTGGGCATGTTTGTACATGCTTTAAATTCCCACACTTGGGCAGCTGAGACAGGAAGATCTTGAGTTCATAGCCAGTCTGTGCTACATGGTAGCAAGACCTTGTCTCAGAAAAGCATAATAATAATAATAATAATAATAATAATAATAATACCTCAGTACGTAATTAGTAACAGAGGAATTGCAAGGAAACATAATGGCTTAGCACACATGAGGAAGCAGCTGAGCTTTGCCACTTAATAGCTGTTTGAAATTGGTCAGATTATTTAATTTTCTTTGCTTTTAGTTTCCCCTTCTAGAAAATGGATTTTATAGTTCCTTTTGCAAGATTGTTAACGGATCAAATAAAGAAATGCATGTCAGTGTAATAGTGAAAACATTCAGTAATTAGTTGTTAAAGTTGGAGTTGTATCTTCAAGAAGTTTATTTTCAGTCGGGAAGTGAAAAGGTGTTATAGAATAGAAAGGTATGTTTAAATGTACTATAACAATGTGACGAAAAGGAAGATAAATTAATTTGATTCAAGAATTAAATGCTAGTTATGTATAGCAAATAATTTATAGTGTTTTCCAAGCTAGTATGTAATTTAGTACACACTTCACTTTAATCCACCCAAAATATCCTCTGGATGTTTGATTGTTTTTAGCATGTGTGCCGAAGGGCTGTTGGTCAAGAGTCTAGATGGTCAAGCAGACAGAGAAGCAGAGCCTACTACTCTATCACCTTTGTTCTTCCCCATACCCTCATCCTGCTTCGAGAAGCATTTTGTTTGGAAAGAGGTTAACTTCAATCAAAATGCTTACCAGAGAATGAGTCAAACATACTCACCTTTTCTTTTCCTCCCATTTTCATCACTAACACACAGTCTTTTGAGCAGCACTAAGCTGGAACAATGTTTCAGAATTTATATGTGGAATGTTGTCTTTGAGGTTTGGATTAAAATCATCAGTAAAACCACAAGAAAGTAATCAGGAACATAAATGAGCAGGTGGAACAAATTTGTTAAATTTGCTTAGGGAAAACAATAACTATTTTTTAAAGTAATAAATCAGCCTTAGGTTCCATGTTCCTTAATAAGAGTGGCAACAAGAGAGAAGCTAATGCATTACTTTCTGAAGACATCTGAGACTATAAGCATGAATCTAATACGGGTGACTTCAATGGGAGATGATGGAAAAGGGATGCTTGTCATTAACTCTTCTGTAATGCAGATGTGCTTCAAGAGAATTATTTATCTTGTGCATGTTGTCATGAGATATTTTTAAGAAATTATAAAACAAGAAATTTGGTGTATAAGATTAAAGTGTACTATTCTACACAGAGGACCACAATTTCTATTAAGTATTGATCTTTAAGAGAAAGCTGGGTGAATATATTTAGCATAGAATTTTTATTTGAAAAGACTGATTTTTCACTTCTGTTCTTTTTAAATAAGAGACTGAAAACATCAGAGAACCTCTGAATTAGAACAGACACAAGGGTCATCCACCTCAAGTCCTTTCTGTCTTTGTGAATCACTTTTACTTGTCATCATCCTAAGCCTGAAATGTGCCAGTAATGAAGAATTTGACCTCATGTCATTTGTAGGCTGATTTAGTTGTTATAAGAATCTTCCTTATTAAATACTTCAGTCATAAATTGTCTTCCGTATGACAAGCATTTCCATATGGCTAGCACTCCCCTCAATTTTCTCTAACCCCACTCTCAAGCCTAAGCATATTCTTTCTACTGTTCTTCTATTGCTTTGAATCTGTATTTTTGTGCAACCTCTCAACGGTGAGCTCCTTGATAGTATGGGCCATGTCATATCTTTGAATATTTCTGGTATATAAAAAGGTGGGTACATTGAAAACAACATAGTATTCAGACCCTTTACTGTTTAGGCTACTCTTGTTTGTTCTCTGACTTCCTTTCATTAAACAAAATGTTTATTTGAGTGTCTTCTGGTCTGAAACACTGTCAGCATTTAAATGTACAGCATTTAAAGATATAGAGGCTTCAAGTGACATAAGCAAGAAAACAGTGCAAAAACAAGGTAATTAGGATGTGGTAGCATCTTATATACATTAGGATACACATCAGTATGTACATAAAATGTACATTAGGATGTACATAGCACATAGATGTACATAGGATGTGCATAGTTTTCTGGGAAGCCGAAAATGTGTTTGTTTCTGATTTGTTATTAAAACGAGGAAATGTAAGTGTGGTTTGACAGGCCCTAATGGTCATATATTTTCCTTGGATTTATATCTGCTTATTGTAGTTTAAGGTGATAGTTGCTTCTAAATGCTAGTGAATTATTGTTTAAAAATTCAGTATCTATTGAGTTATCATGTATGAGGAGTTGTATCAGGTACTGAAGCTATAATTATTATTATAGCTAACAATTATTAGAAATAGATACACTAGGAAGCTAATGAAACTTAAATTCTCACAACCCTATAACTAATTTTGTTTGTAATTCTGTACTTTAACGAGGCTCCTGCAATATGTGTGTGTGTGTGTGTGTGTGTGTGTATACACTCCATCTATATGTCTATGTCTATGTCTATATCTCTATCTCTATCTCTATCTCTATCTCTATATCTATATCTATATCTATATCTATATCTATATCTATATCTATATCTATATCTATATCTATATCTATCTATATCGGTGGAGTGTGGGACAGTAGGTTGGGGAGGAAGCCAACAGACAATAGATTGATATGCAGTAGATCTAGAATTTGTTAGGTGGAAGTAAATAAAAATAAACAGAAGGAAACAATTATGGAGTGGTTGCTGTGTTGCTATCTTATTTAAGTGGTTAGAAAGGACTCTGATGAAAATGAAATCTGAAGGAAATAGGAAAAGCCATGTAGATAGTTAAGAGAAGCAACTAAGTGGAGAAAACAACTTGTACAAAGGTCTAGTATGTGTTGCTGTGTTTGAGATATGGTGTAGATGCCTTTGTAACAGAAGCTGTGACAAGAAATGGAGTCTGAGATCATGGTGACTTGTTGAGCATTCTGTTAAGTCATAGTTTTCAGTAAGTATGCTTCTATGTCTACTCAGTTCTATTTTGGCCTTAGTAAAGAGTTTTCATTTGTAATCCAGATTTAATTGTGTTGTATTACAGCCAATGTAGTGTGTTAATCTTTGACTCTAATAAACCTAATATTAATTCTGTAATTTGGACCTTAACCATTCTCTAAAGGCTCATCTCTTGAAGAACTGGTCTCAAGCACTTTTGGGAGGTGATGTAACTTTTGAGACTTGAAGCCTAGTAAGGTCTTTAAAAAGTGCCCTTGAATAAAGTTTTAGATCAATGGTTCCCCAATGGTTCCAGCTCCCTGCTGTAATCAGATGAGGAGCTTTACTGTGCATGCTTGGCCCCATTTCAGCCCCACAAACAATAGAATAAGCAACAGTAAACTAACATTTTTGAAATTATGAGGTAGAATTAGTATTTCCTTCTTTTAAGTTGTATCTCTCAGGTTGGAAAGATGATTAATATAACTAGCCACCCCTCTTTCCTTTAGGCCACTAACATGGTGTCTGTTTGCTATTCAAGCCATTAATAGAAATCTGGAAAAGGGTGGGACTTTTTGTCTGGAAATTATTGATTGACATTTAATCTGTAAATCAGTATTTGGAATGTGCTCTTTGAAATACCACTTTTCTCAGCTTCAATGGAACAAGTTGATTTTTTTACTCTTCTGTGACTGTGTCATGTAAGCCCATCAAATGGTTTTCTAGACTTAAGAAATAAAAACAGCTATAACTTTTGATTACTTTTATATAAGGACAGAAAGAAAGAAGGAATAGAAGTGGGGAGGGGAGAAAATTTTTGTCTAGGATTTTGCATATGTTAAGCAAATGCTGACACTGAAATACATCCTCTAGCCAATATTCGTTTCTTGAAAAAAGTGTGTGCACACATGTGCTCATGTTTATACACATACATGCATGCACTAGCACATACAAGGTATAGTTCATGTGTGGATGCCAGAGGACAGGCATGGTATTGGTCTTCAACTTCCATGTTTAAAATTTAAAATAAAGTCTCCCTTCTTTCCTCCTTCTATCCCTCCTTCTTTTCCTCCCTTTATTCCTTCCTCCCTCCTTTCTTCCTTCTTTCCTTCCTTCTGCTACTGCATAGGCCAGGCTAGCTGGCTCACAAGCTTCTGGAGATTCTGTCTGTGGCTCCGTTTGCACTGTAGAAGCGCTTTAGATTACAGATGTGTGCAACCTTGTATGGCTTTAGTTCTGAGCATCAGAACTCAGGTCCTCATACTTATAAAGCAATTGCAGTACCCATTGTGCCACCTCCCTAGCCTGGGACTCATTAATAAAATCATATTAGTTATGAGGTCTCTTCCCCACCTGCTCTCTCTCTCTCTCTCTCTCTCTCTCTCTCTCTCTCTCTTTCTCTCTCTCGCTCTTACACACAAGGTCTCTTTGTATCTTTGACAATTTCCTACAACTAGCTATAAAGCCCAGGTTGGAACTCAGAGTAGTTCTCCTGCCTCAGCTTCCTATCTGCTGGGATTATCAATGTGTACCACTGCACATAGCTGAACTTTTTTTTTTTTTAATTTTTAACTATCTTCAAAAAAATTGTAATCAGAGTTGTTTTTGAAATACAGTTTTAATATGCAATTCTGAAAACTTATACCCAGTGTGGTAAAACACCACAACCAACAGCAGCTGGTAAGCTGGGAGAGCTTAAAACTCTTAGGTCACATTCTATCACTGAAAGAATTAGGTAGGAATTCAAGGCAGGAACTGAAACAGAGGCCATAGAGGAATACTGTTTACTGGCTTGCTCCTCATGGCTTACTCATATCCCCCCCATTTTTTCCATTTTTCTTTTTTCCCATTTTAAATTGTTCTATTTTTTCAGATTATAATATAATTACACTATTCCCTCATCTCTTTCTGCCCTCTAAACCTTCCCATGTACTCTCCTTATTTTTCAAATTTATGTCTTCCTTTTTCATTAATTTTTATTACAGGTATATATGTAATGTATGTGTCTTTATTTTTAAATATATACATATAACCTGATAAGTATACTGATCAATCAGTATAATATGTACATGTATGTTCTTAGAGATGACCATTTGGTATTAAATAACCAATTCCTGTTCTCTTCCTCCCACTCTCAGCATTTCTTAATTATCTGTAGATTGAGACCTCCTGGATTTCCCCCCAAATCCACATTAGCTCTTCTATTTTTTTCCTTGTTTATCTGATGTTTAGGCAGTCATTTTGGAGGGACTATGGGTGTAGCTTCTGACATCGCAAGGAGACACAACCTCACATCCAACTCCCTGAACCTCTGCCTCTTCTAATTTCTCTATCCTGTCTTCCACAATGATCCTTGATCCTTATGTATTTATTCTTCTGTATTTTTCTCCTTCCCGTTCCTAATTAGAAAGTCTCCCTGCCGTTACTCACATTTTCCCCTTCAGATCTCTTGTACCCTGGTATTCCCCTCTCTCATTTCTTCAGAGCCACCCCAGTCCCTTAGTAGACTCTTTTTACTTTCCTTGTTTCTGCAGTTGCTCTAGGATATGTACTCACCTCTTAAAAGTTAGATCTAGGAGCTTCAAATGAGAGAATATCTAACCTTTGTCTTTCCAGGTCTGGGTTACCTCACTCAATATGAACTTTTCTAGTTTCATACATTTACCTACAAAGTCAATGATTTTATTTTATTTTACAGCTGAATAGTATTTTATAGAATACATGTACCAAGTCTTATGCATTGTTGGTTAAAGGACATTTTCTTGATATTATGAGTAGAGAAGCAATGAACATGACAGAGAAAGTTTCTGTGAATTAGGATGCCCAGTCCTTTGGTAAAATACTGAAGAGTGATCTAACTAGGTCATATGGTAGATTTATTTTTTTGTCTTATTGAGAGTCTTCTACATCAGTTTTCAGAGTGGTGGTACCAGTTTGATTTCTTACCAAGTGCAAGTGACAGTTCCCTTTTCCCTATGTCTCTGCAACATTTACTATTGGTTGTTTTGTTGATCTTTGCCATTCTGACTGGGGTAAGATGAAATATTGATTTGTTATATGCATTTCCCTAATTGCTATGGCCTCTGAATATCTCATTTGGAGGTAGTTCTTAGACATTTTTTTCTTTGTTTCTTCATTTCTTTCTTTGTTTCTTCATTTCTTTTCTTTCGTTCGTTTCTTTCTTTCATTCCTTTCTTCTTTCTTTCTTTCTCTCTCTCTTTCTTTCTTTCCCTTCCTTCCTTCCTTCCTTCCTTTCTTCCTTTCTTTCTTTCTTTCTTTCTTTCTTTCTTTCTTTCTTTCTTTCTTTCTTTCTTTCTTCCTTTCTTCCTTTCTTCCTTTCTTCCTTTCTTTCTTTCTTTTCATTCCCTCTTCATGTCTCAGGCCCATGTTTTGATGAAGGTTGGTTTTTTGGCCTTTTGTTTTTTCCTTCTTTGTAGATTCTGAATTTTAATCTGTCAGCTATAAAGCTGGCAAAAAAAATCCCTCCCATTCAGTGGCCTTCTTCTTCACCCTATTGATCATTTCCTTAGCTTTGCAGAAGCTTTTTAGTTTCATGAAGTTTCACTTGTCAGTTGTTGGCCTTCATTCTCTGGTTAAATGGAGTCCTGTTCAAAAAGTCCTTTATTACACCTATATCATGGAGGTTCTGCCTTTGTTTTCTTTTAGTATTTTTAGTGTTTCACATTTCACAGTTGGGTTGCTGACTCATTTGGAATCTGTATTTTTTGTGAGAGGTGATAGAAAAGAGTCTAATTTCATTCTTCTTCATGCAGACATCTAGTTTGTCCAGCATTTTTTGTTGAAGATGCTTTCTTTTTTCCAGTGTATGTTTTAGGCATCTGTCAAATATGAAATGGCTGAAGTTATATGTACTTATGTTTTGGTCTTTGATTTTGCTACATTGGTATACATGTCTATTGTTGTGCCAGTACCACATTACTTTTATTACTATGGCTCCTTAATATATTTAAAATTGTGGAGTTGTAATCCATCTTAAAATTGTTTTCTTTTTTTCAGTATTGTTTTGGGTATCTGGGGTCTTTTGTGGTTCTATATGAATTTATGACCTTTTTTCATTTTCGAGGGATCGGATGTGTATTTTGATTAATAATATTTGTAAATATTTTTTTTGTAATTTTTTAAATTTGAACAGTATTCATCTAGGTAATTCAAATTGGCAATCATTTTTTTTTTCTGGACTGGTAGGTTTTGGAGAGGAGACATGGGCTTGATCATTCATGTTGTTTCTCTTTCTGTGATGAGATCTGGACATATATACTTCTTTTGTTAGTTCTGTGTCTGATATGGATGAAACAGATAGGCTCTGAAGAGAGGATATCTGAGCATGTTAGGCCTAGAGGTTTCTAATGGCTTATGTGGAATGAAATTTGGTGGACACAGGACAGGTGTGCAGAATGTGGTTCTCGTTCCAAGCCTGGAGTGTAGATAGATATAGGGTTCAGGGAGAGTGCATAGAGGGGAATACCAGATAAACTCACTAGGTTGCGCCCTGGAGAAGGACTTGTAGTATCTAGCCAGGTGATGCATATCTATATGCTTATGTATATGCATATGCATATGCATATGCATATGCATATGTATATGTATATGTATATGTATATGTATATGTATATGTATATGTATATGTATATGTATATGTATGTCTATAGGTATTGGTCCTGATCTTAGTGGAATGCCTTTGAATTTTTCTCTATTTAGTATAATTTGGCTATAATTTTTTCTGCAATATTTATTATATTACAATATCTGCTTCTATTCTTTGATTTTTCAGGGCTTTTTCATAAAGAGATGTTGGATTTTTGCCAAAGGCCTTTTCTGCATCTATTGAGATGATCCTGTGATTTCTGACCTTAAGACCATTTATGTGATGTATTATATTTATTTATTTGCAGATGTTGAACCATCCCTGCATCTGTGGAATGAAGCCAACTTGATCATGCTGAATGATTTTCTTGATGTAATCTTGAATTTGGTTTGCAAGTATTTTATTGAGAACTTTTTTCATCTATGTTCCTTAAGGAAAATTAATCTTTGCTCCTTTGTTGTTGCATCGTTATCTGGTTTTGGTAACAAAATAATTCTGGCTTTTTTGAAAGAGTTTTGTGGTATTTATTCCTCCGATATTTTATAGATTAATTTGAGGAGAATTAGTGTTAGCTTTCCTTTATGGTTCTGTTAGAATTAAGCAGTTAATACATCTGGGCCTGTATTTTGGTAGGTGGAAGATTTTATATATGTATATATAATTACCATGGTAGTCGTGTTGCTTGTTATAAATCTACTAAATTTTCTTAACTCATCTTGGTTTAACTTTGCTAGGTCATATATATCTAGAAATCCACCTCTTTCCTTTAGATTTTTCAATTTAATGTAATGTAACTTTTAAGGTTCATGCTTATGATTTTCTGAATTTCATTTATATATTGCAATTTCTCTCTTCTTGTGTCTAATTTGATTAATTTGGGTTACCCCATCTCTTATTTTGGCTATCGGTTGTCTATCTTGTTTAACTTATTGAAGAACTAACTTTTGTGTCATTGATTTTGCATATTTTTATTCTTCTTTCTATTTTATTAATTTCTGCCTTGATCTGAATTATTTGTTCTTCTAAGTATCTCAGATTAATCAGTAACTTATCTGTTCAAGGCCTCTTCAATTTCTAAATTGTACACATGTACATCTGGAAACTTTCCTTTTGGGACTGCTTTCATTGTTTTCCATTGGTTCTGCTCTATTGTATTTTCATTTTTAGTCACTTGTAAAAAATTTCTGATCTCCTGTTTGATTTCTTCAGTGGGCTAGTCATTGTTTTGTAGTGTGTTGTCCATTCCTCGTATATTCTGTAGTTTCTCTTGCTGTTGATTTTTACCATTATTCCATTTTGGTAGATAGGGTACCAGGAGTTCAATTTTAGTTCAATTTTACTGTTTGTGGAGAATTCCCTTGTGTGCTAATATTTGATATATTTTAGATAAAGTGTATGGGATGCTTAAAAGAATGTATATTTCGGAGTTTGAATAGAATGTGCTGCAAATATCTATTATGTCCATTTTATCTATGATGTCATTTAATTCTTCATGTCTCTCTTCAGTGTTTTTATCTCTTTATTGAATTCATTTTTTTCAAATTCTGGATTGCGTTTGTCATTTTAGTCAGCCTCATGTTTGTGTTTTCTTGAGTATCACTTAGGCATTTATTCATCAGGATGTTTGGATTTTGTCTTATTTAAACTTCTTGAATTCTTTGATGAAGTTTATGATTAATTGTTCAAGATGTGTGTCCTGGGGTTAATGAAGGTAGTTCTTATGTGGACACAGCAGATGGGGCTGGAGAACAAAATGTGCATTCTGACTCAATGGAAGGTGACAATGGTGTGGGTGGGGTGCCTCAGACTGGACTAGGACAATGGATTTAGGAATCGGGTTCCAGTTCAGGACTTGGAGTATGTGAATCTCCAATAAAGTAATTTTGGATCTGTTACTTTGCATTTAATTCTTTTTAAAAACTCTTATAAAAGAATGCATTTAATTGGGGCTTTCTTACGGTTTTGAAAGCTTAGCCCATTATCATCAGGGCACGTACCATGGAAGTATGTAGGCAGGCATGGTGCTGAAAAAGTTCTACATTCTGATGTACAGGCAGCAGGGAGAGAGAATTACATATATATAATATATATATATATATATATATATATATATATATATATAGAGAGAGAGAGAGAGAGAGAGAGAGAGAGACTGGGATACTGGGAGACTGGGCCTAGCATGGGCTTTTGAAATGTAAAAGCCCACCATAAATGACACACTTTCTCCAATAGTGCTACTCCCTGGTGACTAAGCTTTCAAATATATGAGCCTATAAGGGTCCATTGTTATTCAAACCACTGTATGGAGGAAGAAAAATAGTTTTAGAAAAGGGAAAAGTTGAGTAAAAACAAAAGAGGAAAGCAAGAGCTTACCTGAAAATATAACAAAAATATAGGCATTTTCATAAGTGGTTGACTTAATAAAATTTTATAGGAATAAGACATATTCAGCAGGTTGGACTATAAAGCAATTCTTTTCTTTCACTTAAGAAACGTGAAATCCATGCAAGGGAGAGAAAATGTACAGTAAATTGTAGAACTAGAAGCCTTACTTATTCCTCATTTTCTAGTTTCTAAACTAGTTTTTCTCTATTTTATTTTTCATTTTTTCTTGTTTATTTATTTAATAACTTTACAGCCTGATCCCAGCCCCCTCTGCCCTCTCCTCCTAGCCCAACCCTCATGTACCCCAGCCCCATTTCCCACTTTCCTTCCTCATAGAGAAGTGGAGGCCCCCAAGGATGCCATCCTCGCATCTCAAGTAGCAACAGGAGTAAAGGAAATAATTAAATTCGCAGGTAAATGGTGGGATCTAGAAAATATCATCCTGAGTGAGGTATCTCAGAAGCAGAAAGACACACATTTATAAGTGGATATAAGACATATAATTAGGATAATCATACTAAAATCTATACACCTAAAGAAGCTAAGCAAGAAGTAAAATTGGATGAGATACTCAATCATCATTCAGAAAGGAAAGTTAGACAGATCTGAAGAGGGAAAAAACAGGTAACAAGACAAGAGCCTACCACAGAGGGCCTCTGAAAGACTCTTCCCAGCAGGGTATCAAAGCAGATGTTGAGACTCAATACCAAACTTTGGTAAGAGTGCAGGGAATCTTATGAAAGAAGGGATTGATAGTAAGACCTGGAGGGGACAGTTGCTCCACAAGGAGAGCAACAGAACCAAAAAATCTGAGCACAGGGGTCTTTTCTGCGACTGATACTCCAACCACGGACCATACATGGAGATAACCTAAATAACCTAGAACCCCTGCTCAGATGTAGCCCATGGCAGCTCAGTATCCAAGTGGGTTCCTTAGTAAGGGGAACATGGAGTGTCTCTGACATGAACTCAGTGGCTGGCTCTTTGATCACGTCCCCCTGAGGGGACTTCGCAGTCCACAGAGAAGGACAATGCAGCTACTCCTGATGAGACCTGACAAGCTAGGGTCAGATGGAAGGGGAGGAGGACCTCCCCTATCAGTGGACTTGAAGAGGGACATGGGAGGAGATGAGGGAGGGTGGGATTAGGAGGGAATGAGGGAGGGGCTACAGCTGGGCTACAAAACGGTAATTAATATAAAAATAAAAATTTAATCATAAAACATTCTCTCCCACTGAGGCAAGACAAGGCAGCCCAGCTAGGCGAAGGAAATCAAGAAACAAGCAACAGATTCAGAGACCCACATGATGGACTACACTGCACATCTACTACATTTGTGTAAGGGACCTAGGGTCCAGCCCATGCATGCTATTTGGTTGGTGGTTCAGTCTCTGTGAGCCTCTATAGTTCCAGGTTAGTTGACTCTGTAGGTTTTCTTGTGGTGTCCTTGACACCTCTGGCTTCCTTTATCCTTCCTCCCACTCTTCCACAAGAGTCCCTATTGTTGGGCTGTGGGTCTCTCCATCTGTTTCATTAGCTGCTGGATGAAGCCTCTCAAAAGACAGTTATGCTAGGCTCCTGTCTGCAAGCACAGCAGGGTATCATTAATAGTATCAGAGTTTGGCTTTCTCCCATGGAGTAGGTCTCAAGTTGGACTGGTCATTGGTTGGCCATTCCCTCAATCTCTGCTCCATCTTTATCCCTTCGCTTCTTGTAGGCAAGACAAAGTTTGAGTCTAAGGTTTTAAGTGTGGGTTGTGGATTCCAGGTGGTGACTTCAGGCTCCTTAACCCCCTCCAATTGTCACACCTAGGACCATCCCCACACACTCCCAGGATCCTCCCCTATCCCAGAGATGTCCACCCTCAACTGATTTCCATTCTCTTTCCTCATCCTCTCTTTCACACCTACCCACTCTCTGCACATCTGATCTTCACCTCTATTACTCTCCCTACCCCATCTCCCACCCAGTTCCCTCCATTCTTTTATTTCAGATGTCTATTTTATTTTCTCTTCTGAATGAGATTCAAGCATCCTCCCTTGGGCCTTCCCTGGCTTCTTCGGGTGTGTAGATTGTGGTATGATTATTCTGTACTTTATGGCTAATATCCACTGATAAGTGAATATGTACCATGTGTGTCTTTCTGCTTCTGACATCACTCAGGGTGGTCTTTTCTAATTCTATCCATTTGCCTGCAAATTTCATGATTTCCTTGTGTTTAATAGCTGAGTAGTATTCCATTATAGAAATATACCACATTTTCTGTATTCGTTCTTCTGTTGACATCCAGGTTATTTCCAGATTCTGGCTATTATGAATACAGCTGTTATGAACATAGTTGAGCAATTGTCCTTATTGTATGTTGGTGCACCTTTTAGATATATGCCGAGGAATGGTATAGGTGGGTCTTGAGGTAGCTCTATTCCCAATTTTCTGAAAAACCTCCAAATTGACTTCCACTATGACTGTACAACTTTGCACTACCACCAACAATGGAGGAGGATTCCAGTTCTCTACATTTTCGCCTGCAAGTGCTGTTGCTTGAGCTTCTGATCTTAGCCATTTTGTCCTATGTAATTCTATCAGTCTTTGGTTTTTGTATGCCTGAACTCTGTTGTTTGTTGCACATACACTTAAGGCATTCCTCTTTTATTACTTTGTAAGTTTTCTTTGTTCTGAAGTTCATTTTATCATATATTAACATTATTTTGCTTATTAAAATGTTTATGCACTGGACAACCAATTGGTATGCCCTTGGTTGTCCAGCACCAAATGGTCAGCTCTAAAAACATGCATACAGTAACATTATATGGTTTGAAAAGGTTACATTGAGGAATATATGTGTATTCATGTACATATATGTATGAGATAACACTTAGTGACAAAAGAGGCCATGAATTTGAAGGACAGGGCAGAGGGATACATGGGAATATTTTCAGGGAGGAAAGGGAATAAAAAAATGTTGTACTCTCAAAAATAAATTTAAAAATAATGAATACAATTTTGCAAAATTAGCCACCAAAATGTTAATGTAGTGTGTTTCCCCAACTGTTTTACTTATGATTTGTCTATTTCACTGAATTTGAAATGAGTTTGTTGTAAAGAATGCATGTTTGAACTGAGTGTGGTGATACATGCCTCCTTTCACAGAGCTTGGAAGCTAAAGCAGAAGAATCACAAGATTGTGGTCTGTTAGAGCTATACAGAAAGTTCAAACATAGTGAGACAGTATGGAATACACACAAAGGAACAGGTCTAAAATATACCTGACCTTTTCTTTTTATCTCTTTCTGCCAGTCTCTGTTTTTTGGTACATTAATGGCATTTGTACTTTTGTTAATTACTGGCATACAGTGGTGCTTAGATGTGCTATTTATTATTATCATTGCTGTAATCATCATTCTTATTGTTGTTGTTATCTTAGGTCTAAGATCCAAGTTTTTATTTAGTTTTTATTATTATTTATTATTCTGCTTGGTCTTAAATACCCAGCATTCCTAACATAGACTCCCTTGTAGATAGGAAACAGGTACACTTCCACCACACCAGGCTTTTATTTATTTATATGCTTGTCTTTTCTGGATCTATTTCCTCTTTTTTTCTTGTCCTTTGTGGATTATTTGAACATTTTCATTATGGTTCATAAAGCCTTTGACTATAACTCCTTGTAATATATATATATATATATTATATATATATGTATATATATTACATATATATACATATATATACAATATATATATATTATATATATAATATATATATTATATATATAATATATATATTATTGCTATCAATAGAGTACTATTATATATGATACATATACACATACATATATGCATATCTTCACGCATATGTATTATACACATTACATTATCATAATATACATATGTATACTATCATAGTCCATTGATAGCAATACTTTTTACTTCAGGTGAAATTTGTGCAAGTAATTATAAGGTAATATGTGTTTTTTATATTTTAATTTAAAATTAAAATTAACTTCTTTATTCAGACAGTGTGTATATATGTACATACACACACACATAAATGCATGAGTGTACCCCAGCATGCATGTGAAAATCAGTTCTCTCTTTCTACCATGTCAATCCTAAGGAGAGAACTCACTCATGGAATAAACCTTGTTGGAAAGTTTCCATACATGCTGGGCCATTTTTAAATATCTTTGTCTTGAGTATTAGATGGCAATATATTTTGTTTCTATAACCATATATATACTCTTGCTGTACTTTTTAATCTTTCTTTCTGATACTTTCAGACCCTTCTTTTATGGTTTCTTTTGTGTTTACAGAAGTTCCCTTGGATACATTTTAAGGCTGTTTCTTCTAGCAATAAATTCTTTTAGTTTTCATTCATCTGAAAATGTTTTATTTCCCCTACACTCCTAAAGGAGATTTACCAGATAGAGAATCCATGTTTGGCAGTTGTTTGCTTTCACAACTTGAAAGATATTGTTATCACTTTTCTGTTGGCCTTCAGTTTCAGAACAAAAATCCTGAGCTTTTTGAATTTGTGTTCACATATAGTCAGTGCACATCTCTTTCCACTTTCCTTTTACAATTGTTTGTTTTAGGTTTAAAAAATTTAATTATATTGTGTTGTAGCAAGGGTGTTTTTGAATTTGAATTTCACTCAGTTTCCTGGATGCTTGTCTTGTACCAAAGTTTGAAATCTTTCAAATATTGTTTCTGTGAACATACCTTTAGCATACCTTTTGCCTCTCAGTTTGAAACTCCACTTCTATTAATATTGCTTCACACGTTCATGAGATCCTTGATTGGGCAACTTCTAATCTTTGTTATTCATCATTTCTGTTGTAGTATTGACTCCTCCAACAACCTTATAAAAATCTATCATTATATCTTTATTTATATAGACTTTATTGGCTTCCTTTTATGATATTTATCTTTATTGAGGTATTTATTATTTTCCTTCACTTCATGAGAATTTATAGTTGATGCTGAAACATTTTTATGATAGATATTTTAAAGTTTTGTCAAGTAATTCCAACTCGATTCATCCCAATGTTGGTTCTATCAAGTTGTTATTTTTATTTTATTATTTCTTGGTATGATTGCTAGGTTATTTTTTTATTATATAATGGATGCTTTGTTAGGAAATACTAAATGCTGTTGTATTTTTTGCAAATAGCCTACTTATATTTAGTCCATAGATAATATTACTTATGTTCAATATATTAGCTGTGAGCTACTTTTTAAAATTATGGTCCCAATGACAGTTTAATTCTCCCTACCTTTGAGGTTTCCATTTGCTTGTTTTTGTCTAGTGTTGCTGCATTTCCCACTAGTGATGGAGATTTTCTTCAGGCATGTCCCTGAACATCTCTAGAAGAAAAAGTAGCATGGTGAGATAGTCCATCAGTTTTTCTCATTATATTATGCCCTATTATTTCCCCCAAAGGAAGAAAGACTTGGATCTGTAAGATAAAGAAATATTTAAGAACTAGGCCTCTTTGGTTGAACCCTATCTTGGGCTCCATCTTCCCTCTTTGGTAGAAGTAGAGATATTTGGGCCTTTTAGAGCACAGTCATGTCCTAGACCAGGCTACTTGTATATCTGGTGTCTCCTGAAGTTTCTCCTTTGCCAGTGCCAGTATTTTAGGTATGGTATACAAAGAAAGTGTCAGAATGATAGAAAAGAGTCTATTCTCTAGCTACTTATTCTACTTGTTCTATGCTAATGCTAAAGACAGCGTGCTCTTCTCATGTTGTCAGAGGAATGTAGAGAGTAATAAACCTTTTCTATACTGACCTCTGTGGCTAGGGTCAGTGATTCAGAAACACCATATCTGTTTATAATCACAGAACCTGGGAGTTAGAGGTAGGAGTATTATAAGTATGAGGTTAGCCTGGTATATATTTTCTCACAGAACAAAAAACAATTAAAACAACCAGAAAAATCATGTGTAGACATTATTTTCTGTGTGTGATTGTAAGACTTCTTATGGTAGTTCTGTTTTTCTATTCTCGATTCAGCTCAGCTTCTTATTACCCATAGAAGTTATTTGATTTCTTCTGGTGTTTAGCAGAGATGAGCAGTGCAAAGCACCACCTTACTCAGAATAGATTAAAAAAAAATATGTTCTATGAGCCTACCTAGTACCTATCACCATTTTTATATTCACCAGCTTGAAGACATGGCTTTTTAGAAAAAAAAATCAGGAGTATGTGTATCTCCCTCCAGACTTTTGCCCCTGTCTCATTATTCACATTACTGTCTAGACAGTAGTTTGAAAATCGTAGCCCAAGGTCTTTTCTGTATCCTGGAATTTATTTCATTTTATTTATTTTACTTCCTTCTATGAATGTCTCTCGTACCCTTTCCTGTACTGAATTTTGTTAATAGAGGCCATATGGAAATAATACAGGAATTGAATCATTTTTGTTTCTCTGTCACCTAACATTGTTACTGATTGCACTTTGGAATTCCTTTTTTTTTTTTTTCCTATGAAGATAAATTTGAGTAATTTATCTTCAGAGTATCTCTTTCTAAGGCTCAGGTCATTTGGACGTTTTTGGTGTTTTGCAGAAACATGCCACTCTTCTAGTTATCGTTGAATAAATTTATGTTATTACATCCACAGAGTTATGTAGATGAACCCGAGAGCCAGGAAGTCTTGCATTTGGATCTCACCCGTACCAGTCTTTATAGATGTGTGGGTTGGGGTTGTTAACCTCTGAGCTTATTTCATCACCTGTAAAGTGGAGGCAACAGTGCTGCTACTAAGCAGACCAACTTTACACTTCTTACTCATATTAAAAAAGATAATATACATTTAGTGACACAGTTACTTGAAGAGAGAAAGCATTCTAACTGTGGTTTTTACATTTGTAAAATCCAAGATGGAGAAAACTTTTACTTTTGTTTCTTTTGATACTTGTTGATTTTCCTTTGTGATTGTATAGTCATAATTTCAGTTTTGACAGCCTTCCAGTTAGGTTATATAAATTAAACTTCTCAAGGAAGAAGATTGCGTATCTTTTAAATGATGAAATTTCACCTAATTACAACTGACACTCTTAATACAGTGCTGGTGATGATTTTCTTACTGAGTAGTAAATGCAAATATTTTACAGCCCAGTCTCCGTAGAATTGATGTGTAGGTGTTAAATTAGCCTTTTTGGTTAACCATCCATAAATATTTCAAAATACATACCTTGTGTGGGTACCTAGCTTGCTTCTACATGCTGCAAAATTTTTGCTTGTTAGGTACTTCATTATGTCCTACCATATGTCTTGACATATTTTAAATAAGTGTGTAGTTGTAGTGCATCTGCATTCTTCTAAAACATAAAGTTTATCAGATGTTTAGTTTGAACCTTCTGAGCATACATAGTATTATAATTTGTATAGTATATATGTTTAAATTCATGCTTTTATCCCTAATTATTGCACCTAAAATACCATCAGTTTCAGGAAGGCCAAAAAATAGCGTTATTATTAGCAGAGTCCAAGTAACCTATTTCTTCCAGTACACTTTTACTTGAGTTAAAGCTGGTAATCTTTTTAATCTTAGTAAATTCTTTAGGTTTCATGTTTGATAGCTATAATTCTGGAACCTCCCAAAACATCTTAATTAGAGGCATGTTGGAATGTGTTTGAAATTTTTCTGCTGTAGTTCAGTTACTTCTGGCAGTATTATGTAATCTTAAGGATATGCACTTTCTTCAGGGAATCAGCCATTCTTGCTATCTTTCTTTTATTTTTATTTATTTATTTTTTAGTGCTCCATCCTCACCCCTGGCGAAATAGTAAACCAGGTATAAGCTGTTGTTTGGCATTTGCAGATATTTAGACTTTAGGTCTTGCCAACTCTAACCTTCCAGTGTTCTAGAATGTTTTTGAAGGCCAGAACTGCTGTTGCAACCAAATTGCAATTTGAGTAATTTAGACTCTGGTATCAGAAATCTAAATGAAATAATACAAAGTCTAGTGTTTTCCTTCTTGGTGCTATGAAATACCAATGTGCAGTAGCTAGATACCTGACTTTCTGTATGATTTCTTTAGTGAGCTGGTTTCTAAGTATAATTTTATATGAGTGGAAAGTATTCATTAGTTCTTAGGAGGAATAAAGAATTTGATTAGTAGTGGTTGTGGGTCCTTCATGCTACACTACAGAACTATACCTTTGCCAACAAAAATGTAGATGAAATAAACTGATTCCTCCAACAAAAATATAGATGAAATAAACTGATTCCTTTTTTCTGAGCTACAAGCAACACTGCTTGAGATGTTCGTGACCACTGTGCTTTCCTTGTTTCTTTTAGCCCCTTCATGGCCTGTTTTTGTTCTGTTTTGTTTTTTGATGTTTCATACATATAATGACTTTTAGTTATTTTCTTTCCTTCATTATCTTCTCTCAATCCGTCCCTCTCCTACTGAAACCCTTGAAACTCTCTCTTTCCAACAAGTTCACCTCCTAGTTTCTTGGGATTTTTGTTTGTTTGTTTGTTTGTCTTGGTGAGGGACTGTCAATATTTCATTATGGGTGGGGGAGAAGCTCATGAGGCCTCACCTGTACCCAAGGGGCTATTGACAGTCAATGGTTGCTGTGGGGGAAGATATCATTTTGTTCAGTGATAAACTGTTTGTGCTCTAGTGAATAACTTAGCTTCTCTTTTAAAGGTAAGGTTAAATTACATATAGTCTAGGCTGTCCTCAAACTTGTGATCTTCATTCCTGAGCCTCCAAGTGCTGGGATTACAGGTATGTACCACCAAGCCTGGATTCATGACTTGGACTTTCAGAAAGAATACCTATTCTGGCTTCCTTGTATTTAGAATCTTTATTTTCTGACTGTTTCCATTTGTGTTGTGTATAGAAAATTCTTTCTCCTTTGTCTCCCAATGCCATTTCTCTGTTGTCATCTTAAAAAAGCTAGAAATTTTACCTCCTTCATTAAACTCTACTGACCTGAGTGTCATAGAAGTGACAGTTCCCTGAGGCACAGATCATGTAAACACTTCTCCTTGTCAGTTTATGTAGATGTTTAGTGTTTTTTGCTGTTATCTTGGCATCTTTGTGGGAAGGTTATTGTTGATGTTGGCATTTTTAAATCCAAAAAATTGAGAAATGCTTTCTGACTCACTAGCTATTCAGTACTAGAAGTTAGTATTTACTACATTATTATTTAGATTTTAATATTGTTGAGAAAAAATCTGTACATATCACTTCTGTAAAAATGTATAATCATACTACTTATTGAACTTGCTTAATAGGCATCAGAAATGACACTTGGATATTCAACTTTTACATTCTTGGTCACACAATATTTACTCATAGTATTTTAGAAGATTTATTTTACTTTTCTATAAATTTGATGATCCAAAGGCTTGAATTTAAGACATACTAAATTTTGTGTACATGATAGTGTTGCCTTTGAATTTATAAGTTTTGACTTCAGAAAACTTAAATTTTAGTTGTTTCCTTTTAAAATTATTTATTATTATTATTTTTATGTGTATGGATGTTGTACTTGCATATATGTCTGTGCACTACATGTGTATTTGGTACCCTCAGAGGACAGAAAAGGGTGTCACATCACCTGGAACTGTAGTTTTAGACAGCTGTGATCTGCCACATGGGTGCTGGGACTTGAACTTGGGTCCTTTGAAAGAACAGTCAGTACTTTAACCTCTGAGCCATATCTCCAGTACTTTAATTTCTGTTGTTACATTTTCTTCAAAATTTATTAAATGTGTGGTAGACTTCCACTTCTAGGAATACTGTTAACTATCTGAACAAAATTTTGTAGAATAGAGATAGCACCTTCTATAAACAGAGCTCTGCCTGAGTTTCCTCCTTTTTGTTCTACCATACTCTGCCACTGATCTAGCACCAACAAATACCAAACTAGCAGTTATTTCCCATGCTTATTACTGTACTATATTATACATATTTTGTTTTCTGTGTAAAGGCATCTGAGAGTTACCAAAGCAAAATTGGGTCACAATTCCAGGAAAAAGATGATATATTGAGATGAACCTAACATTCTGTGCTTTGTCTCCTTCAGGGCATTTGCCAGTGGAACTATTATAGACAATGAAACCAAGGAAATAATGCAAAAATAGTGAAAGAGAAAGAAAATGAGCAAAGGTCCAGCAGTCTTATTGGGCTATAAAAATACAAGATAGAGTTAAGATATATCCTGATGATCCAAAGCTGAACATACAATGAAATGCATTCAGTCCAATGTTTTGTGTTATTTTTCCTTGGAACGTTGCCTGATTTCTAAGTGGGAGAGACAGGACAAAGAAGTTGAAAAAGCTAAACAAAGTGGCAGATGTAAAGCTCAGCAACTAAGCAGAGCTTTCAGTAATTCCATAATGCTGGGGAGACAGAAATTAGAGTTCAGAGCCTGCCAAAGAGGAGGGACTCTTAATAATTATCCCAATTATTCAGTTGGGAT
This sequence comes from Psammomys obesus, assembly GCF_907164565.1. Classification (NCBI taxonomy): domain Eukaryota; kingdom Metazoa; phylum Chordata; class Mammalia; order Rodentia; family Muridae; genus Psammomys; species Psammomys obesus. Next base: position 1,370,669 of record NW_026589447.1, on the reverse strand, counting down.
CCCTACAGGGCCAAACTCTAGGAGTAGGGATGAGCTAGAAAAAAAATATTTTTCTCCACAAAGACTAAAGTACAGCTTTGAATTAGTTTGTCCCTTACCACTTGCTAGAAGCTAAGTAAATTTCTAGAGGACGATAATAACATACTGAGCTAGATTAACTTTTAACATTCAATATATAACATGAATAAAATGTCACTGGGTTTACCAGGTATATTCATCTGGTAGGACTGTCATGCATTGTACCACAGACTGGATCTCTTCAGTAACAAAATTTGATTAGATCACAATTCTGGAGGCTGTGTCAGGCTACATTTAGAATCTGCTGAAGGAACACTTCCTAGTTCATAGTTGACCATCCTCCCTGTTGGATATCTCAGGGGTCTAGTTTCTAAGGGGATTAGTTCCACTTAGGAAGACCTTTATGGCTAAAGGACTTTATCTTCAAATATCATTGCATTCCAACATGGAGATTTCAACATGGAGATTTTTAGAAAATACAAACATTCAGTAAACAACAATAAAATGAAAGCAAATCCTTAAAGTGAAGATTATAGTAACTAAAATATATGATTTGATACATGCATTTAATAGACTAGTAGACTAACAGTTCAAGAAAGGATTGACTGGAAGACAGGTAATTAAAACTATTTTGACTGAAGCCTCCCCTGCCCCCTGACTCAGAAAAAAAGATTGACACAACTATGTAACTTGGGAGGATTTCTTGAGCCTAAGAGTTCAAATGTGGCTTGGGAAAGAAACACTGTTAACTCAGTCTCAGGAAGGGAAGGAAAAGGGAGGGGAGAGAGAAAGCGAGACGGGACTGAGGGAGGCAAAGGAAGGGAGAATATATTTGTATATGGGATGAAAATGAATCCATATAATTTATTGGCTCTTATAGGTGTCCTTGTTGGCAAGCCATGCTCTGTCTACTCAGCTAAATGAGAGACAATAGATGTAGAGCAGTCAGACCTAGGTCCACCCCAAGTGGACCTTCTGCTTTCTTACTGAGTATATTATCTTTGAGTTGTGATTCTCTGAGTCTCAGTTCCCTTGTATGTAAAAGAAGTGATATCCTCTTATGGAGTTGTTATACTAAATAAGTGAAATAAACTACAAAGTCATACAGCATATATATTCTTTATTGTTCCTATGGTATTTATATTATTCTAAGCAGAAATATATGAATACTTATATTTTAGAGATATCGCCTTCCCTAATAACTGTTGAGAGTTTTTCTTTATCTGTTATTTGTATACGTGTTGAAACTGGAGGGGGGTGGACTGGGTTGTGCCTTTTCTTTTCTTTTTTCTATAATTTATTTATAGCCAGTCACGGTGTCAACATGCTTTTAATTTTAACACTTGAGGAGGCAAAGACAGGTGGATCTCTGTGAGTTTGAGGCCAGCTTGGTCTACAAAGTGAGTCCAGGACAACCAAGGCTATACAGAGAAACCCTGTCTTGAAAAAAAAGCCAAAATAATATTTATTTTATTTTATGTACATTGGTGTTTTGGTTGCATGTATGTCAGATCCCCTGGAACATAGGTTTCCTTCCAAGCTAGCTCTGAGGAGTTGGCTAGGTTTCCGGTAGCAGGAATGATTTTCCTCTTGTTGAACGGGTCTTAAGTCCAAATGGAAAGCTGCTGGTTATTGCCAAGGTATGCATTACTCTACTGCATCCTTAATTGTGCCATGCTGCTCATTGTTGTTGTTTATAGGGATCATAGCTGGGTAGGACTGTTGGTGGCTTCCTTAGAAGCTTGCCTGACACCTTCTGGTACCATGAAAGCTAGTCTTCAGGGAGGAGCCATTCAGGTAAGTTCCAACTCAGGGGACTCTGGGCCCTGTGTCTGAAGTACAGTGTGTCTTCAGCAATAGGGACTTAATTTTCTACCTCTCATGGACAAACAAGAGTAATAGCAATAGTCTGTATGTTTTTGGAGCATTTTGTATAACCCTGACAAACAATTCAAAAGAGGGCTTCACTTGCTTAATGTTGGGATTGTAGTTATGTGGTCTTTGCCTCTAAGAAGGAGTATAGTCAGCCCAGATGAGAAAATTTCATTTAAATCCATGATTCTTGAGTTTCAAGTTGGTGGTGACCAGTGTGCACCGTATGTGAGGGGCAGAGGATCTAAAACTTCGAGACTCCATAACCAGTGAGTGAACAGGCAGCTGGATCCAGACCATCAATTTTGGGGCTCCATGGCCTAGAGGGTACATGCACTGAATTGGGGCTGATCAGAAGCAGAAGCCTGTGGCCTTCTCCTAGGTCCAGGAATTGTGAACTCTTGATGCCTTGCACTTTCTGTGTACTCCAGTGAGAGCAGAGCCCCAGGACCAGGGACCCCCGCTCTAGAAGTTACACATCAGACCCCTCTTGCTTCCCTGAGGGCAGCTTCAGGACTTCCGGGACATTTGTGGTCTATCGGATCCAACTTCCCCCCTCTGGGGTGGGGGGCTGTCTCCATGGTCTAAGAGTTGTGAACTGTGGTGCCCAAACACTTTCTGCATATGCCAGCTAGTGAGGAGCCCCAGGTTCAGGGACCCTACACGCCTCTCTAGCAGCCAGACATTAGATCCCTCCTGCTCCCCTGAGCACAGCATCAGGATTACTGGGACAGCAGTCCTATCACACAAGCCACAGTTCTGTTGGACACCAAGTGGAGAGCAGGCAAACAACAGAAGCACATGGATAATGAATCCAAGATGGCCTGCAAGCCTCAACCTAGCTCCCTTCTGAGACACTTCACAATTGCCACCCACGCCAAGCCCATTAAGGCACCTGCCCGCATATACTGCATCTCCACTCCCACCTGTAACTGCACTCTACCCTTTAAGGCAACTGCACATGCACACCCCCTGACCATCAATTCACATACCCACTCCCATGTGCACACACACGCCTTCATCTCATCCTTCAAGACACTTGTGCCATGCCTGAGCCAAGCCACTCAAGACAAGTGTGCCTGCACCCTCCCTTTCTTAGCGACATCCGTACTACCAGCACCCTTCTTGAGCCCCTGGAACACTCTCATCTTCCTGAAGACTTCTTCAGACTGTTGAGACATGTGGACTGAGTCTGCATTAGAGGCTCCAGGAACAGTCAAGGCTATAGACAACCAGATGGCTAGAAGCCAGCATAAGAACACAATCAACAACAACCAGGATATCATGGCTTTGCCAGAAACCCAAAAATGAATGGGTATTCTAATGCAGCTGAAACACAGGGAAATGATTTTAAATCTATGATTATGCAGTTATGAGAGGCAAGTAAAGAGGAAACTAAAAGATCTCTTAAAGCAATACAGTCAAATACAACTAAACAAATAGAGACCATCATGGACAGAAAGGATCCACAATCAAACAGGTGAAGGAAATGAATAAAACCTTTCAAGACATGCAAACAGAATTAGAATCAATAAAGAAAACACAAACAGAAAAACCTGGAGTTGGAAAACTTAGAGAAGAGATCAGGAACCACAGAGGTAAGCATCACCAACAGAATACAAGAGATGGAAGAGAGAATCTCAGGCGCTGAAGATACAGTGCAGATATTGATACAACTCTCAAAAAAGAAAATCAGAAAAGTTCCAGACACAAAACTTCCAAGAAATCAAGGACATCACAAAAGACTAAACCTAAGAAAAATAGGAATAGATGAAAAAGAAGATTCCAGGCTCCAAGGCCCAGAAAATATTTTCAAGAAAATCATAGAAGAAAATTTCCCTAACCTTAAAAAAGAGATGCCTATAAACATACAAGAGGCCTACAGGACACCAAATAGACTAGACCAGAAAAGAAACGCCTACCACTAAATCTAAATCTACAGAACAAAGAAAAAAATAGTAAAAGCAGCAAGGGGAAAAGGCCAGGTAACATATAAAGGCAAACCTATCAGAATCACACCAGACTTCTCAAAAGAGACCATGAAAACTAGAAGGGCCTGGACAGATATCATGCAATTGCTAAGAGATCCCAGATGCCAACCCAGACTATTATACCCAACAAAACTTTCAGTCAACATAGAGAAAACAAAATATTCCACGACAAAACTAAATTTAAACAATGTATATTCACCAATCCAGCCCTACAGAAGATACTAGAAGGAAAACTCCAACCCAATGAGATCAACTACACACAAGAAAATACAGGATAAAGATACCTTCACAACAAAAAAGCAAAAGAAAGCAAGTACACAAACACACAATCACCACCAATTCCACAATAAAAAGAAGTAACATTCATTGGTCACTAATATCTATCTTTTTATCTCCAGTAAAGAGACACAGACTGACAAAATGGTTTAGGAAACACGACTGAACATTCTGCTGCACTCATACCCAAGCAACAAAGACAGATACTACCTCAGAGTCAAGGGCTGGAAAAGTTTTTCAAGCAAACTGTCTCAAGGAGCAAGCTCTAGTAGGCAATCTAATATCTAATAAAATAGACTTTCAACCTAAATTAATCAAAAGAGATGGAGAGGGACACTTCTCATCAAAGAAAAAATCACCATGAGTATATCACAATACTGAACATCTATGCCCCAAATACAAAGGCTCCTGCATATGTTAAAGAAACATCATTAAAGCTTAAATCACACATTGATCCCAAAACCTTAATAGTGGAAGACTTCAACATTCCACTCTCACCAAGGGACAGATCATTGAGACAGACACTAAACAGAGAAATAATGACACTTACTGAGGTCTTAATTTAAATGATCCTCAGAGATGTCTACAGAACTTTTCACCCAAACACAAAACAGTATACCTTCATCTCAGCACCTCATAGAACCTTTTCCAAAATTGACCATAGACAGGCACAAAGCAAGCCTCAACAGATACAAGAAGATTGAAATAATCTGTTCTATCCTATCAGACCACCAAGGTGTAAAACTAAACCTCAAAAGTAACAGAATAGCAAAAAGCTTACACATACATGGAAACGGAACAACTCCCTACTCAATGACAGCTGGGTCAGGGGAGAAATAAAGAAAGAAATTAAAGACTTCCTAGAATTCAATGAAAATGAAGGCACAACATACCCAAACCTATGGGAGACAATGAAAGCAGTAAAGTTCATAGCACTAAGTGCCTTCATAAAGAAATTGGAGACATATCATACAAGCAACTTAACAGCACACCTGAAGGCTCTAGGAAAAAAAAAAGCAGAAACACCCAAGAGGAGGAGACAGCTGAAAATTATCAAACTCAGGGCTGAAATCAATTATTTAGAAACAAAGAGAACAATTCAAAGAATCAACAGAACCAAGAGCTGGTTCTTTGAGAAAATCAACAAGATAGACAAACCTTTAGCCAAACTAACTAAAAGGCAGAGTGACATTATCCAAGTCAACAAAATCAGAAATGAAAAGAGGGACATAACAACAGACAGTGAGGAAATCCAAAGAATCATTAGGTCTTACTTCAAAAGCCTACATGCCACAAAATTTGAAAATCTAAATTAAATGAACAATTTTCTTGCTCAATTCCACTTACCACAGTTGAATCAAGATTAGGTAAATAAATTAAATAGTCCTATATCCCCCAAGGAAATAGAAGCATTTATCAAAAGCCTCCCATCCAAAAAAAGCTCAGGGCCAGATGTTTTCAGCACAGACTTCTACCAGACTGTCAAAGAAGAGCTAATTCCAATACTTTACAAACTATTTAAAAAAAATAGAAACAGAAGGAATATTACCAACCTCATTCTATGAGGTCACAGTCACCTTGATACCTAAACCACACAAAGACCCAACAAAGAAAGAGAATTTCAGATCAATCTCTTACGAACATTGCGGCAAAAATACTCAATAAAATAGTTGCAAACCGAATCAAAGATACCATCCACCATGACCAAGTAAGCTTCATCCCAGGCATGCAGGGGTGGTTCAATATATGGAAATCTATCAGTTTAATCCATCATATAAACAAACTGAAAGAAAAAAAATACACAGAATCATCTTAGATGCTGAAAAAGCACTCGACAAAATGCAGCACCCATCCATGTTTAAAGTCTTAAAGAAATCAGGGATACAAGGCACATATTTAAATATAGTAAAGGTAATATATAGCAAGCCTATAGCCAACATCAAACTAAATGGAGAGAAACCTAAATCAATCCCACTGAAATCAGGGACAAGACAAGGCTGCCCACTCTCTCCATATCTCTTCAACATAGTACTTGAAGTCCTAGCTAGAGCAATAAGACATCTAAAAGGGGACACAAATCGGAAAGAAGTCAAAGATGCACTATTTGCAGATGGTATGATAATATATATGAGTAACCTCAGAGAACTCCTACAGCTGATAAACACCTTTAGCAAAGTGCCTGGATACAAAGTGCCTGATACAAAAGATCAAGAACCCGCCTTTATCCAAAAGACAAAAGGGCAGAGAAAGAAATTAGAGAAACAACACCCTTCTCAGTAGCCACAAATAATATAAAATACATTGATGTAATTCTAAAGAAGCTAGTGAAAGACTTGTATTAAAAAAACTTCAAGTCTTGAAGAAAGAAATTGAAGAAGATATCAGAAGATGGGAAGATCTCCCATGATCATGGATTGGTAGGATTAACATAGTAAAAATAGCCATCCTACCAAAAGCAATGTTCAGATTCAATGCAATTCCCATCAAAATACCAACACAGACCTCGAAAGAACAATTCTCAATTTCATTTGGAAAAAACAAAAATTTCTGAAAAGCTAAAACAATCCTGTACAATAAAGATCTTCTGGAGGTATCTCTATCCTAAATCTCAAGCTGTACCATAGAGCAACAGTAACAAAAACGGCATGTTACTGGCATGGAAACAGACTGGTAGATCAATGAAATCAAACTGAAGATCCACCGATAAACCCACACACCTATGCACAGCTGATTTTTGACAAAGAAAGAAAAAACAAGCAATGGAAAAAAATAGCATCTTCAACAAACAGTTCTGGTCTAACTTGATGTTTACATGTAAAAAAAAATGCAAACAGATCCATATTTGTCACCCTGCACAAAAGTAAAGTCCAAGTGTATCAAAGATTTTAACAAAAAAACCAGACACACTAAATCTGTTTTTTAATTAAATTTTTATTTTTTACATTAATTACATTTTATTTGCTTTGTATAGAAGAAGTGGGGAAGAGCCTTGAACTCATTGGCACAGGAGACAATTTTCTGAACAGAACACCCACAGCTCAGGCTCTAAGATCAACAATCAAATGGGCCCTCCTGAATTTGAAAAGCTTCTGTAAATCAAAGGACACTTCCAATAGAAGAAAACTACTGCCTACAGACTGGTAAAAATCTTCACCAACCCTAAATCAGACAGAGGCTAATAACCAAAACAAAACAAAACAAACAAACAAACAAACAAAAAACAAAAGACAAACACAAGAAATTATACCCCAGCAAACCAAATAATCCAATTAAAAATGAGGGTACAGAGCTAAACAGAATTCTCACCAGAGTGCGGGACTGGGATGAGATGAATGACAGGTCTATAACTGGGATACAAAGTGAATAAGTTGTAATAATAATAATAATAAAAGAAATGTGGAAAAATAAATCCATGATTCCCAAGGACCTTTAAAAAATCCTCATTATTATTATTATTATTATTATTATTATTATTTTACATCGTGATTGAAATCCCCCCAGTCCTTTCTCCGTCTTCTCTCCGTCACACTCATCCACTTCTTTTCATTTCTATTCAGAAAAAGACATACCTCTCACGGATATTTACCAAACATAGCAGCATATCATTGAGGCAATATACTGCAAGCTGATAGCCAACATCAAACTAAATGGAGAGAAACTCAAAGCAATTTTACTAAAATCAGGAACAAAACAAGGCTTTCTACTATTCAATATAGTACTTGAAGTTCTAGCTAGAAAAATAAGAAAACTGCAGGAGATCAAGGTGATACAAATCTGAAAGAAAGTATTGCTAGTTGTAAATGATATGATACTGTACATAAATGACCCCCAAAATTCTACTGGATTCTCAACCTTCTTAATGCAGTTCATGCTATGTTGACCCCCAACCACTAAAATTATTTTTGTTGCTATTTGATAACTGTAATTTGGGTACTGTTATGAATTGAAATGTAAATATCTATATTTTCTGAGGGACTTAGGTGACCCTGTGAAAGGGTGTGTTTTGATCCCCCAAAAGGGTCATGACACATAGGTTGAGAACCACTCATTGAAATGCTATTGTATATTTATACACAGACTTATGTGTGTTATAGGGTATTTTTAGGTAAAATGTTAATGTCAACTTTTACTTTTGGCTTATTTTTGTTCCTAACAGGCAACTCATTAAATAAACATCTGTCGCTATTTCATGTGCCGGGCACTGTACTAAACGCTTGTGATAAAAGATGAGTGATAGAACCATTGGGGAAGCTGTGCACCTGAATACTTTTGATGTGGTAACTACTACAGGAGACACAGGCAAGCATAAATGATGTTACTTTTTCCTCGGGTGCTGCTGTGAAGGTAACAGTTGAGCCGTGTCTCTTATGATTGGAAGATATGCATTCCAGGCACAGGAAATAGTATATAGGAACACGGGGTAACTGAAAAGTCTGTTGTAGTCAGGGATCAAATATCATTTAATGTGGCTAGGATATGCGATATAAAGGAAGAAAAGGGAGTCGAGTGATCAAGTGGGAGTATTGTATATACTTGTACTGGCAGTTGATTGGTAATGTGCTGGAGAGGGTTGTGAAGAAATTTAAAGAGCTGGGATGCTAATGCAAGGTTCCAAGTGAGAAAAGATCAGGGAATATCACAGTGAGGGTGGAGTTTTGAGAGACATGACAGAAGCAGTAGTAGGTAGACTGCATTGTCACTTTTTGTAGTAGAGGTTTCCTTTATTTAAAAAAAATGTTTATCATTCTCTCCTTAATAAACTACTTAATACAAGTGTTTCTATCATTTAAGATGAGGATTTCATGAGTAAAGGGCTTCTAAAAACATACACAAACCTTGCAAAATGAATCCAGCTGGGTGGAGATTGATTCAGAGGTGAAGACTTAATGACTTTGTTTGGATGACTGCTTTATAGCCGTACTCCCTCAAATTTCTCTTTTTAATTTCTAGCTCCAGGTTTCTTTCTACTGCAAAAAGAAAAGTCAGTAGTGAGCCCTCAGGTTTCCTACTCTCATAATGACTCATCTGTGTGCTTCTGTGCCAAATCCTTCTCATGTTAATCTATGTGAACTGTCCATGCTTTTATCTAGAGCCAATTCCTTCTGTGCACTCCGTTTTCCAAAAGAACACTATTTTAGCAATTATAACTGAGTCTCTTTTCCCTCCACCATCCAATCAGTTTTCTAGAAATTTTATCAACTAAACATCATAAACATTTTACATATGGCTTCTTATGTTCTCTGCTGCTGCTTTCATATAAATCACCATCTTTGAGCTACTTTCCACTGTTACCTTTTATTTCATTATAATCTCTATATAGTTGCTAGAATGATCCTTATAAATCAAAGCCATGTCCTGCTATTGCTCCCATTGTATGATAATGAAATCAACAGTGTTTAATGTAATCTGTATAAAGTTATCTTTCTAGTCATTTTCTATCACTTTACTCTTTGTTTTTTGTACCACCCAAACTTGCTAAGCATGTTCTAGACTTGGGATGTTTGTGCTTTTTGATCTGCCCTTTTCTCTCCACGATGAACACCCAATGATTTGCTTTTTTATCTCTTTAGATTTTCTTCCCAAATCCCAGATAACCTTCCTCAGAAAGTCTTTCTAGCATACAAAACTCTTCCCCTCATAAACCATATTTGACATTTTATGCTGCATTATTTTTCTTCATATAATTTATCATTATTTATATCCTTACATTTACACATTTGCTTATTTTATTTTGTCCCCTTATAATGAGAGAGCTCCTTGAAGAGTTAGATTTTGTTTTGTTCACTGTTATCCATAGTACCTAGACATAGTAGGTGTTTAATATATACTCCTGAGTGAACAAATTGATTAATAATCAGTGACCCCATCCTGGAAGTGAATTTGGAGGGAGGTTCTCGAGACATAGAGGGCTATACTTGGTGGGAAGATGACAGACACCATTATTGGCAGGGTCAGTGTTGTTTACCAAGATAGGAATATAAGAATGAGTTCTTGTGGAATGAGAAGAGTGAGCTACTATGAAATGGCAGTGAGGGTATAAATGAAGAGACAGTATTATCTAATAATTTATTCATTTATTTATTTATTGAGGTTTTTCTTTTTTTTGAGACAGGGTTTCTTTGTGTAACAGTCTTGGCTGTCCTGGAACTTAATGTATGGAACAAGCTGGCCTCATACTCACAGAGATCCAACTGCTTCTTCCTCCTAAGAGCTGGGATTAAAGTCATGCACCGCCACACCAAACTCTTGTCTTTTAAAGGCTCTCCAATCTTAAAAATTTCTAAACTGTGCCTGTTTGGTTAAATTTTCCAGTGAGCCCATGTCAACCTGCTATTCCCTTTGCTGTTCAGTTATAACTATAAATTCAGTTTGTTTACTAGATATATAATATCTAGTAAATAGATATACGATAGTAAACAAACTGAATGTATACTTATAAAATCATTTTTCAGGTTATATGTAAGTGAGTTATGTTACATTGTGTCTTTCAAAAAAATTGGTCAATTGCTTCTAAATGTCAAATTTATGTGCATAAAAGTGTTTATGTAACGCAATTTAATTTTTAAACACCTATGGTATGGGTCATATGAGTCTCATTTTCTTTCTTGATATTGATCATTTGTATGTCCTTTCTTTCTCTCTCTCTTTTTTTTTTTTTTCATTTGTATAGTTCAAGGTTTATCAAGGTTATTGCATTGATACTCCCTCAAAGAACCTAGCTTTTTCTGGACTTTTGAAATTAAAATTCTCTTTGTCTTTATTGAACTTTTTTCCTAGTTCCTCTAAACTGAACACTTAGGTCACTGGTGCTTTCTGGCTGCCAGTGTAGCTTCAGATTCAGTGAGAAGCCCTTTCTGGAGAAAATAAGGTGAAGAGTGATACAGCAGGTCACCTGATGTTGTCCTTTGGTCTCTGTACACATTGGTACATGTACCCCCACACACACACATACGCCACTCACAAGCATATAAACACATTCATGCAAACTCATAATGAAAATTAAGTTTAACACTGTGCACACGAGCATAAAGTGTGAACATTATATGAAACCCCAATTACTTTGTTAGAGTAACTCATGTATACTCTTTATTTTAATCCAACACTGCATCTGCTTTTTTATATGCATGAAGAGTAGTAGTTTGGTATTAAATATGTTTAATATTCAAAATATTGTAAACCTTTGTAAAACAAAATATTGTAAAACATGATTCATAATGCACAAAACATAAAAACAGTTTTATAAACAAAAAAATCACAAAGAATTTTTGATAAGACTATTCATTTGAAGTGTTTCTTATGAATGCATACAGGATTGTTAATACTATTGAACATGTTTGTAGTTTAAGGAAATATAGGAGAATGCTTAATTCTTTAAATGGAAGAAGAACAAGGAGTTATTTAAGTATTTCTGTGTTAATTGTCTATTATGTGTAGAAATCTCATTAAACAATTACTATCAACTGGTGATATTTAAAAGGTTACTAAATATAAATGTTAACAATTTAGAAATTGATGACTGTTCACATTCTACCTGCTGTGTGACCTTAAATAAATTCTTTCCCTTTTCCATTTCTTATATAGAGCAATAACAGCAACATGTTGTTAAAAAGATAACAAGAATTAATGTCTATGAAGTCCTCAGAATATAAAAATTCTCATGTGGTCTTCCAGTAACAGATAAAAAAATCATAAAGATGGGTAGTGTGTATGTTGTTGTTATACAAAATTTTATTATCTCTTTTTAAAAATAATTTAAGTATTATCATAAAGGATTTTTAAATTCTTTTGATTTGTTTTTTTTAAGAATCTCTTTCTCTCTCTCTCTCTCTCTCTCTCTCTCTGTGTGTGTGTGTGTGTGTGTGTGTGTGTGCAAATATGGGCATACAATATGACACATGTATGGAAGTCAAAGGACAAACTTTGTTGTTGGTCCTAACTTACTCCTTGACTAAGATAATCTCTTGTTTGCTGCTATGCTAGGTAGTCCATGAACTTGTAAGATTCTCTTGTATCCTCTCCTAGCTCACCCTAGGAGACCTGGGACTACAGACACACAGAAATGCATCTGGCCTTTCTTGGGTTCTGGGAATTTGAACTCAGGTTATGATGCTTTAGCAGCAAGTGCTTTACCCATTGTGTCACCTCTCCAGCCCCTACTGTTATTTTTATCAGAAATTTCTGTAGTTCAGATTGCCTTCACATTCACTAAGTATCCCAGGATGGTTTGCATTTGCCATTTTCCTGTTTCAATTCTCCATGTGGTGGGTTCACAGCAAAGGCAACTGTTGGGTAGATGTTTCCTAAGGCTATAAAGATCAATGAAGAAAAACATCATTAAGATAGCCCATGGCAGTTCAGTATCCAAGTGGGTTCCATTGTAATAGGAACAGGGACTGCCTCTGACATGAACTGATCGGCCTGCTCTTTAATTTCCTCCCCCTGAGGGGGAAGCAGCATTTCCAGGCCACAGAAGAAGACAATGCAGCCACTCCTGATGAGACCTAATTGACTAGGATCAGAAGGAAAGAAAAGAAGTCCTCCCCTATCAGTGGACTTGGGGAGGGGCATGCAGGCAGAGGGTGGAGGAAGGGAGGGATTGGGACTGGAGGAGGGAGGGAACCACGAGGGGGGATACAAAGTGAATAAAGTGTAATTAATAAAGAAAAAAAGAAAAAAAGATTATAAATAATAAAATAGAAAAAGAAATTTTAAAATGAATATATGTTGAATTTGGTCAGATATGCTTTCAACCTTTTGGTATTCATTTCTTTCTTTTTATTCTGTTAAACAGTGAGATATATTGATTAATTTTGAACATTTTATCAAAAAATTTTGTGTCTACATTCACAAGTAATGCTTTTTCCTAGTTTTCTTATCAGGCTAATACTTGGTTCAGATGAAATGGGTTGGGAAGTTCTCCCTTCTCATATTTTCTGTAGGCTTGTGAAGGGTTGGAATGATTTGATTTTTGTTTGTTTATTTTTTAATGTTTGGTAGAATTTATCACTGAAGAAACTAGTGCTTGCAATTTTTCTTGCTGTAATTTTTCTAACAGTAAACCAAATTTTATAAAAGGTATAGAACTGTTCATATCATCTCTTTCATTACCAGGACCCTTGATAGTTTGTGACTTTGAAAGAATTCATTAATTTTGTCCAAGTTTACCAATTTCCAGGCACAAAGTTATCTATAGTCTTGACTTTTTAAATTTCCTTGAGGTCAAGCATGATGTCCCTTTTTTATTTCTGATGCTTATAGTTTATATCTTTTCTACTGGTTTCTTGGTTAGCCTAAAGGACTAGCTTTTGGTTTGATTAAAAAAGGGTAAACAACTAACACAAAAATGTCATTGATTCGTAATTTTATCTCTTTCTTCTGTTACCTTTGGTTTTAATTTTTCTTTTTTTTTTTTCCATTATAGAAAGTTTTGGGAGCTTAGAGTGTTTAGTCTGTTTTTCTTCTAATATGAACATTGGTGTATTTATTTTGTAGCATTACTTTCTATAATTGTATTCCAGACAGTTTGATATGTTAGGTAATTATTCATTTACTTAATTTTGATACTACAAATTGAACTCTGGGCTTTGTGCATACTGGGCAAGCACTTTGCCAGTACGCTACTCCCTCAGCTAATTTTTTTAAATTTTCATTCAGCTCAAAGTATTTTAAAATTTTGCCTTAGAATTCTTTTTTGATCCATAAGTTATTTGCATATATGCTTTAAAATTTCTACCTATTTAAGACGTAAAGATTATCTTTTATATTATTTATTTCTAGTTTAATTTCATTATGGTTAGAGAATATACATTATTTCATTTCACTTCTTACTAAAGTTTGCAATACTCATTTAATGTACTGCTAGTGGAATTATAAAACATTTTAGCTACTATGGAAAATGTGTAGGCGATGTCTCAAAAAATTATAAGTATAGGAAACTGCAATGTGATCCAACAATCTCAACAGAGTCTTGGAAAGACACTTCAGACTCACATATGAAACATCAGTTTTCACAATGTCAAGAACTAGAAGTAGTCCAAAATGTTCGTCAATAGATGGATTAACAAACTATGGCATATATCTACAATAGACATTAAAATTCCACCTTAAAAGTGAAAGACTTGCAACTACATGGAGGATCTTGAAGGTTTTATATAATGTAAAATAAGCCAAAGACTTTATGTCTCCATTTTATGAATAGTAAAATTCATATGAGTAGTAAAATTCCTAGGAAGAAAAAGTATAATGATGATTGTTAAAGGCTAAGGAAACATTTCATTTCAGCTATAAAGGGTGAAAAATTGTATAGATCTGTTTACAACGTTATATAGTTGAGACTACTGAAATGAACACTTACAAAAATGGTTAAAATGAATTTTATATTACACATACATTTTTACTTCAATAAAACAGGCCTTTTTGAGATTTGTTTTATGGATCATAGTATCATGTAACATAGTAAGTACTCTTTGTGTACTTGTGGAGACTTTTTTTTTTCCTCTTGCAGGGTAGAGTGTTCCATAAATGTCAATTAACTGAAATTAGCTAACAGTATTATACAGTTCTCTGCTCTTACTGATTTTCTGCCTAGTTGTTTTATTGATTGCTGAGAGAAGAGTATTAAAATCCCCAAATACAGCTGTCAGTTTTCCTACTTACTCTTTTTAGTTCTGGCAACATTTGCTTCATATATCTTGGACCTCTGTTGTTAGTTGCATATATAATGAGGACTGTGAAGATTTCTAGTTGAAATGACCCTTTAAGCTTCATGTGATTTGTCTCTGTTTGTTCCTGGTGGTATTATTCATTCTGAAGTCTACTTTATATTTCTATAAAAATGAGCTTCTTATGTGGAACATATGAATTTTAAATTTATGGATCTTGTAAGGTGTATTTATTAATATATATTATATAATACAATACATATACATACATATATATACATATACTCTTTGGTTTTTCGAGACAAGGTTTCTCTGTGTAGCTTTGACTGTCCTGGACTTGCTTTGTAGAGCCAGCTGGCCTCAAACTTAGAGATCCACCTGAGTTCTTTCCTACCTATTACTACTGCCCAGCCAACTACATAATTTTAGTTGTCTTGTTTGAGATGGAATCTAGCTATGTAACTCAGACTGGCCTTAGACTCATTATGTAAATATATATATATTCATACATAATTTTAAAAGTTGTTTTCAACATTTAAAAAAAACTTTGCTTTTTAACATCATGGCCATAGTTTTCTTTGTTTTTATCATGTTTGAGATTTGCTGAGTTTCTTACACCTATAAGTATGCTTCTCACCAAATTTTAGAAATTTTCAATTGTATCACTTTTTGGTATATTTTCTGTATTCATTTCTTTCTTTTCTTCTAGGACTGATGTTATTCTACAAGTCCTCTATCATTTGCTCAATTTCTCAGTATTTCTTTCTTTCCATTGATCTTACTAGATAGTTCCTACTCATGTATCTTAGAATTCTCTTTTATCCCTGTCATTTCTATTTTACTATCCATTTTTTTTACTATTTACTATTCATTTTACTATTACGCTCATCCAGTGGTTTTAATTATTTTAGATCTCTTATCACTCAATTCTAAATTGGCATTTGGTTCTCATAGTTTTACCTTTTCTACTAATACTTACCTAATATTTTTCCTTTATTGCATGTTGCATTATTCTCATAGCTATATATTAGATAATAAATTGTGGGCACTTAGCCACTTAAACATTTTCATGCAATATATTATTTTATAATTATTATTGTTGATATTGTTAATTAAAATTTATTCACTTTGTAACCAAGCTGTAGCCCTCTCCCTCATCTCCTCCTAGTTTCACCCTCCTCCCTTTTCCTGTCCTTTCCCTCTCCCCTAGTCCACTAATAGGGGAAGTCCTCCTCCCCTACTGTCTGACTCTAGCCTATCAGACCCCATCAGGACTGCATGGATCCTCTTCCTCTGTGGGCTGGCTAGGTCACCCCACCAGGAAGAAGTGATCAAGAAGTAGGCAACAGAGTTCATGTCAGAGACTGTCTCGTCTCCTCATACTAGGGAACCCACATGGAGAATGAGCTGTCTGTGGGCTACATCTGAGCAGTGGGTCTATGTCCTTTCTATGTATAATCTTTGGTTGATGCATGAGTTTCTGCAGTCCCCCATGGGCCCTGCTTTTTTTTTGGGGGGGGGGGTTCTTTGTTGGTCTTCTTGTATGGCTCCTGTCTCCTCTAAGTCCTTTTATATCCTTTTTCTTCTGTAAGACTACCTGTGCTCTGTACAAAGTTTAGCTGCGAGTCTCTGCATCTGCTTTGATCCCCTGCTGGTTAGAGTCTTTTGGAGGACATCTGTGGTTGGCTCCAGTCTTGTTCCCTCTGTTCTTCTGTTTCCAGTGTTGATTCTGTTTTTCCTTCTGAATGAGAATTACGCACCTTTTCTAGGTCCTACTTTTCATTAACACATTTAAAAATCTATATATTATCTACACGTTTCCATGGGCCAGGGTCTTAGAATATTGTAGTCAAGATGTTGCCAGAATTGTTTTGTTACCTGAAGCTTGCATTGTTTTCTGTGCTGACATGGTTGTTGGCAGAGTTTAGCATCTTGAAGCTGAACGACTGAATTCTTCAACTGCTAGAAACTGCCTGCAGTTGCCCTGCCACAAGGCCTTCAGGAGGCAGTTCCCATTTTAGCAATCTGCTTCCTTTTTTGTTTTTATTTTATTATTAATTACAGTTTATTCACTTTGTATCCCAGCTGTAGCCCCCTCTCCCATCCCCTCCCAATTCCACCCTTCCTCCTTCTTCTTCTCCTATGCCCCTCCCCCAGTCCCATGATAGGAAGGTCCTCTTCCCCTTCCATCTGACTCTAGTCTATCAGGTCTCATCAGGACTGGCTTATTTGTCTTCCTCCATGGATTGGTAAGGCTGCTCCCTCCTCAGGTGGCAGTGATTTAAGAACCAGCCCATGAGTTCATGTCAGAGATGAACTCTGAGATGGTTCCTGGTCCTACTATTGGGGAACCCTCTTGGACATTGAGCTGCCAAGGGCTACTTCTGTGCAGGGGTTCTAAGTTATCTCCATGCATGGGCCTTGTTTGGAGTATCAGTCTCACAAAAGACCCCTGTGCCCAACAGAAGCAATCTGCTTCTTTAAGAAAAACAGAAAGCAATGCAACCAGTCTTGATGAGACCTGATTGGTTAGAATCAGAGAGAAGGGGAGGAGTACTTCCCCTATCATTGGACTAGGGGAGGGTGGGATTGGGAGGAGATGGGGCACAGCCAGGATACAAATTGAATAAATTGTAATACATAATAATAATAATAATAATAATAATAATAATAATAATAATAATAAAGAAAAAAGAACAGAATGTCTGTCTGGTCTACTAAAACTCCTGGGGATTTTTTCATTGTCTATTTTATTACTTCCTATATTTTTTTGTAAATTTAAATTTTATTTTATTTTTAATTACACTTTATTTACTTTGTATCTCCCCTCTAGTTCTCTCCCTCCTCCCTTCCCAATCTCTCCTTTTCCTCCTGCTTCTCCACAAATGCCCCTCCCCAAGTCCACTGGTAGGGGATGTCTTCTTTTTCTCCCTTCTGATCCTAGTCAGTTAGGTCTCATCAGGAGTGGCTGCATTGTCTACCTCTGTGGCCTTGTAAGGCTGCTTCCCCCTCAGGGGGAGGTGATCAAAGAGCAGGCCAAGGAGTTCATGTCAGAATCAGTCCCTGTTCCCACTACTATGGAACACACTTGGACAATGAGCTGCCATGGGCTACATCTGTGCAGGGGTTCTAGGTTATCTCCATGCATAGTACTTGTTTGGAGCATGAGTCTCAGGAAAGACCCCTGTGTTCAAATTTTTTGGTTCTGTTGCTCTCTTTGTGGAGTTCCTGTCCTCTCCAGATCTTACTATTTCCCACTTTTTCATAAGATTTCCTGCACTCTGCCCAAAGGTTGCCCATAAGTCTCAGCATCTGCATTGATAGTCTGCATGGCAGAGCCATTCAGAGGTCTTCTGTGGGAGGCTCCTGACTTGTTTCCTGTTTTCTTCTTCTTCTGATGTCCATTCTCTTTGCCTTTCAGGATGGGGATTGAGCATTTTAGTCAGGGTTCTCTCTCTAGATTAGTTTCTTTAGGTGTACAAATTAGTAGGTTTACCCTATATTATACCTCTATATGAGTGAGTATATACCATGTGTGTCTTTCTGCTTCTGGGATAGCTCACTCAGGATGATCCTTTCCAAGTCCCACCATTTACCTGCAAATTTCATGATTTATTTCCTTGTTTTTCATTGCAGAGTAATACTCCATTGTGTAGATGTACCACAATTTCTGCATCCATTCTTCAGTTGAGGGGAATCTGGGTTGTTTCCAGCTTCTGGCTATTACAAATAAAGCTGGTACAAACATAGTTGAGCAAATGTCCTTATTGTGTACATGAGCCTCTTTTGGGTATGTGCCTAGGAGTGGTATAGCTGGATCTTGAGGAAGCAAACTGCATGGTACTGGCATAGAAACAGACGGGTGGATCAATGGAACCGAGTAGAAGACCCAGAAATAAACCCACACACTTTTAGACACCTGATTTTTGACAAAGATGCCAAAACCATACAATGGAAAAAAGATAGCATCTTAAACAAATAGTGCTGGTCCAACTGGATATCTACATGTAGAAAAATGAAAATAGATCCATACTTATCACCCTGCACAAAACTAAAGTCCAAGTGGATCAAAGACCTCACCATAAAACCAGACACATTAACTCAATTAGAACAAAAAGTGGGGAAGACCCTAGAACTCATTGGTACAGGAGACAACTTCCTGAACAGAACACCAACAGCACAGGCTCTAAGAACAACAATCAATAAATGGGACCTTATGAAACTGAAAAGCTTCTGTAAAGCAAAGGACATAGTCATCAAAACAAAACGACAGCCTACAGATTGGGAAAGAATCTTCACCAACCCTTTATCTGACAGAGGACTCATATTCAGTATATACAAAGAACTAAAGAAGCTGAAAAGCAGCAAACCAAGTAATCCACTTAAAAAATGGAGAACAGAGCTAAACAGAGAACTCTCTGTAGAGGAATATCGAATGGCAGAAAAACACTTAAAGAAATGCTCAACCTCATTAGCCATCAGGGAAATGCAAATCAAAACAACCCTGAGATTTCACCTTACACCCATCAGAATGGCCAAGTTGAAAAACTCAAGTGACAACACCTGCTGGAGAGGTTGTGGAGAAAGGGGAACCCTCCTCCACTGCTGGTGGGAATTTAAACTTGTACAACCACTCTGCAAATCAATCTGGCACTTTCTCAGACAACTAGGAATAGCACTTCCTCAAGATCCAGCCATACCACTCCTAGGCATATATCCAAAAGAAACTCAAGTACACAATAAGGACATCTGCTCAACTATGTTTGTAGCAGCTTTATTTATAATAGCCAGAAGCTGGAAACAGTCCAGATGCCCCTCAACTGAAGAATGGATGCAGAAATTGTGGTACATATACACAATGGAGTATTACTCTGCAATGAAAAACAAGGAAATCATGAAATTTGCAGGTAAATGGTGGGACCTGGAAAGGTTCATCCTGAGTGAGCTGTCCCAGAAGCAGAAAGACACACTCGGTGTATACTCACTCATATAGACATATAACATAGTATAAACCTACTAAAATCTATACACCTAAAGAAACTAATCAAGAGAGAGGACCCTGACTAAAATGCTCAATCCCCCTCCTGAAAGGCAAAGAGGTTGGACATCAGCAGAAGAAGAAAGCAGGAAACCACCTAGAAACCTGCCACAGAGGGCCTCTGAAAGGCTCTGCCCTTTAGACTATCAAAGCAGATACTGAGATTTATGGCCAACTGTTGGGCAGAGTGCATGGAATCTTATGTAAGAATTGGGAAATAGTAAGATCTGCAGAGGACTGGAATCCCACAAGGAGAGCAACAGAACCAGAAAATTTGAACACAAGGGTCTTTCCAGACTCATACTCCAACCAAGTACCAGGCATGGAGATAACCTAGTACCCCTGTACAGATGTAGCCCATGGCAGTTTAGTGTCCAAGTGGGTTCCATAGTAATGGGAAGATGGACTGCCTCTGACATAATCTGATTGGCCTGCTCTTTGATCACTTCCCCCTGAGGGGGGAGCAGCCTTACCAGGCTACAGAAGATGACAATGCAGCCACTCCTGATGTGATCTGATAGACTAAGATCAGAAGGAAGGAGAGGAGGGCCTCCCTTATCAGTGGACTTGGGGAGGGGCATGCATGAAGAAGGGGGAGGGAGGGTGGAACTGGGAGGGGAGGAGGGAGGGGCTTATGGGGAGATACAAAGTGAATAAAGTATAATTAATAAAATAAAATTAAATTAAAAAAATAAAACAAAAGTAAAATTAAATTAAATTTAAAAAATGGGAAACAGAGCTAAACAGAGAATTCTTGATAGAGGAATATCGAATGGCAGAGAAACACTTAAAGAAATACTCAACGTCATTAGCCATCAGGGAAATGCAAATCAAAACAACCCTGAGATTTCACCTTACACCCATCAGAATGGCTGAGATCAAAAACTCAAGGGACAACACATGCTGGAGAGGTTGTGGAGAAAGGGGAACCCTCCTCCACTGCTGGTGGGAATGTAAACTTGTACAACCACTTTGGAAATCCATCTGGCCCTTTCTCAGACAACTACTTTCTATATTTTTGAGAATATAATATGATTCAATCTGTATGATATTACTTTTATATTCATGGCATATAGTAGTATATATTTATATCACATATAATGTTTCAAAAAAGTCTTACAAGAGGAATTTTCGTCTTTTTAAAACAGCCTAATTAATAGAGTAACATCTCATCATCATTGCAGGATTACAAAAAGCTGTGTCTACCACCAGACGGCAACAACAAATCATTGTCAAGTAAACTTAGTTTTTCCTTGCTGAAAGCTGCTTTCATGCCTTTAATAATTCCAACACCTGGGGTAAATAGGTCCATGGTAATACTAGTTTCAGTTTACTTTTCTGAGTTGTTATTGAGTGTTTTATTTCTGTTCTCTGTGTGTGCTATTTACGTGTTTTGAGTATTAGGTGATAGTTTAAGTTTGGTTAATCCCCCAAACTCTTAGTGTGATTCTTTGGATCTACCCTGCACATCTAGAGTTTATATCTGAGCAAGAAACTCTTGTTGATTCATTCGCAGAAATTGACAATCACATTTTCTACCTCCTTCCTCCCCAGAATTTTCTTATAAGTCCGCTGTTGAGGCTGTGGTGTCCTTTATTCCTGGTACTTCTGGCCAAAAATCTCATGTTGTCCCTTCAAATTTGGCTACTTGTTCAGCCTTCATTGCCCAAAATTTTATAATTAGGACTTACTCTATGGGCAAAGCAGCTAGAAGAAAATAGGAAACAAACAGACAAAACAAGGTTTACCTCACACAATCTTGCTCACCAATATTCCCTTTAAAAATTATTCTGGCTGGTAATGGTGGTTGTTCATTTGTTTCTTTGAGGCAGGTCTTACTACATAGCCCTAGCTAGCTTGAAACTTGCAGACCAGGTTGGCCTTAAGCTCAGAGTTCTGTCTGCCTCTGCGACTTTTCCCCAAGTCCTGAATGTTGGGGTTAAAGGAATCCACCACCACATCCGGGGTAATAATTAAATTTTCACCACTGTCCTTCCATGTACCTTGGGGATTAGATCTTCACTCAGAGAAAACATATACATGAAAAATATATGAAATATCCACCTTAATGTAGGATCCTTTTCTATCTCTCTTTCACTATCTGTATGCTTCTGGTTGCTTGGTAGAGCCTTTAAGTAGTTGATTTTGTATTTTCACCAGATTTTTAATATTAGGATAGGTCAGCTGAAGTGAGCTTATTCTACTTTGACCAGAACTGGAGCTTTTTACTTATAACATATTTGCACATTTACATTGGGTTTCTTAGAGACAGCACAAAATTTACTTGTTTCTTTTAACCTAACCTCAATTTTGACATTTAATTTGGACGGTTAGATAATTTTCTCTTCTTAAGCTTAAGGACAATTTTATTACGGGTTTGAGAGAAAAACAAGGGAGGAAAGCTGCAACTCTCAGCAGCTTCTTGGAGTGGGAAAACGGACAGCAAGTCATTTCATTTGTAAGCAGCCATGTAGTGGCAGTGGGCGTAGCATTAGAGAAAGAGTGAGAAAACCCACAGTGTAAGAGAAAGCATGCTGAGACTTTGGAAAAATAGATAAAGGAAAAAAATTCGCTTTTATCTGCAACACACAAAAAAACCTTACTCAGGGTTTGCAGAGCCACATTGTGGTACCTCCATAAGTAATCGCAGTGAGGAGAGGCTTTTGGGAAGAAAAAGTACATTATGTAATCAAGGGAATAATTATTCCTCCACTCTCCTCAGCATGTATTCAGGTGAATAAGATTTCCAGGGGGATGTACTCCAGGGCAGGTGATTCACAGGCCCAACTGGATTAACTCTTATTCCTGAAGACAATGTACAGTTCTGATCTTCAGAGCAGATCAGAATGTCACATCTCCATCCAGGGCCAGAAGCAGATTCTATGCCTTTTTACCAGGAAGAATTAGCTTTTCCCTTAATGGGCCTCAACAGAGCTCTGATATTCATCCTCAGTAGCATTTCTGTAACATGTTCTAACATGTTCTCTTGAAGAGGTAAGAACCATAAAATCATTTAGGAAACAGGTAAAAGTTAAAAAAAATAGTTATAAACCTACTTCTGCCATGAAAATTCAGACATCTAATTCTAAACCTATTTACCAGAAGATGATTAGTGTCTGGACTGGAGTTTTAGTCATACCCTCATGTGTAACCTCCAAGCTTGGGTGCTAATTAAGGAGGAGACAGCAAGAAAAATAGCTCCTCTTTGGCATTCCAGGCCTCTGGCCAGGACAGAACGAAGGACATTTATGGCTTTTGGCCAAGGACAATAATGTAAAATGTTCCCTTTTGTGTCCCTGCCTCTATGTCTGCCTAACCTGTTCCTATCTCCTGTCTTCATCATTAACCATTTGAAGATGTAACCATAAATCTTGTTAGGGAAATTGGGCAATAGCTGGTTGTGGCATCTTCATACTGGATGGGGTCATCAATCCCTCCAGTGGATCTATAGAAGGGACTTCAAAAGTGCTTTGATGACTCCACTCATATAATAAACAGGTATAGGGAGAAAAGGACATTCTGACTAAATAGAGATGTGAGGATGGAGAAAAGGCAAGAAAGGAGTCAAGAAGTGAAATTGGAGCCCTTTGTGTAGAGGAAATGATTCCATTCCATCAGGACCAGGCACAGGAGTTTGTATAATACCTTCAAATTATAAGCCCTAGTCAGAAAACCAGGATAAATCAGAATAAAGGACATTTAAAAATGTCTGAGTCAAATTCCATTATAATTCCTTAATAGATTGACAAGAACATCTGACCATATCTGCTTATTGGGTTTCTCCTTGAAGAGTTTCTATGGCTTCTTAAGGCTGACTAAGGAGTGAGGAACCCAGGGTCTCCTTTGAGGTACTTTGATACCTATTGGAGACATAAAAAAAAAAAAAATCAAATGATAGACCCTACAGAAGATGGCTCAACAGTTAAACTTGAGTTCAGTTCCCAACAACCACATTACTGGTTTACAGCCCACAGGAGATCTAATGCCTTCTTCTAGCCTCTTTGAGCAATGGCACAAATGGCGCATTTAGAAACACACACACACACACACACACACACACACTTTTTAAAAAATCAAATGAAAGCTAAATCCTTTACTCTTTCTTCCTCCCTAGAACATACCTGAAAAATTTATTCAGTGTTCTACAAGGGGCAACAAACTGGACAGTAATATCAGTACTTACTATCTGCCCCTAATTTTTATTTAATCTCATTATAATAATATTTGGATTTAAGTCAAACATTTTGCGATTTATATTCTATTTGTTTCATCTGCTTTTCATGACTTGTTTCTTCTTTTCTTGTCTTCTTTCAGAGTAATATATTTTTATGATTTCATTTTATCTCTACTTTTAGTTTTTCTTTTATTTATTTAGTTTTTAAATTAATACAATTTATTCATTTTGTATCCCAGCTGTAGCCCCCTCCCTCATTCTCTCCCTCTCTCCCTCTTCTCCTCCCATGCCCCTCCCCCAGTCCACTGATAGGGGAGGTCCTCCTCCCTTTCCATCTGACTTTCTCTTATCAGTCTCATCAGGACTGTCTGCATTCTCTTCCTCTGTGGCCTGGTAAGGCTACACCCATGGTGGGGGCGGGTGGGGAGGAGCGGGGAGAAAGAGGTTTCAAAGAGCAGGCCACTGAGTTCATGTCAGACACAGCTCCTGCTTCTCTTACTAGGGAACCCACTTGGACACTGAGCTGCCATGGTCTACATCTAAGCAAGGAGTCTATGTTTTCTCCATGCATGGTCCTTGGTTGGACTTTGCAAAGAGCTCTGACACCATACTTTTTGGTTCTGTTGGTCTCCTTCTGGAGCTCCTGTCCCCTCCAGGTCTTTCTGTCTCTCTCTCTCTCTCTCTCTTTTTTTGTAAGATTCCCTGCACTCTGCCCAAAGTTTGGCTATGAGTCTCAGCATCTGCTTTGATACCTTGTAGGGTAGAGTCTTTCAGAGTCTTTCTGTGGTAGGCTCCTGTCCTTTTCCCTGTTTTCTCCTGCTTCTGATGTCCATTCCATTTGCTTTCTGAGTGAAGATTAAGCAACTTCCTTAGGATCCTCCTCCTTGCTTAGCTTCTTTAGGTATACAAATTTTAGTGTGTTTATCCTATATTATATCTCTAATATCCACTTGTAAGTGAGTATATACCATGTGTGTCTTTCTGCCTCTGGGTTGCCTCACTCAGGATGATCTTTTCTAGTTCCATCCATTTGCCTGCATATTTTATGATTTTCTTGTATTTAATTGCTGAGTAGTATTTCATTGTATAAATGTGCCACAATTTCTGTATCTATTCCTTCTTTGAGGGACATCTGGGTTGTTTTGAGATTCTGGCTATTCCAAATAAAGCTGCTACAAGCATGGTTGAGCAAATTTCCTTATTGTGTACTTGTGTGTGCTTTGGATATATGCCTAGGAGTGGTATAGCTGGATCCTGAGGCAGCACTATTCCTAATTTTCTGAGAAAGTGCCAGATTGATTTCTACTTCTGTAAATCAAAGGACAGTGTCATCCAAACAAAATGACAGCCTACAGAGTGGGAAAGGATCTTTACCAACCCTTTATCTGACAGAGGGCTCATATCCAGAATGTATAAAGAGCTCAGTAAGTTAAAACACAACAAATCAAGTAACTCAATTTAAAAAAAATGGGCTCCAGAGCTAAACAGATAATTCTCAACAGAGGAATATCGAGAATTGCAGAGATACACTTAAAAAAAATGCTCAACGTCCTTAGTCATCAGGGGAATGCAAATCAAAATGACCCTGAGATTGATTGTACCTTACACCCATCAGATTGGCTAAGATCAAAAACTCAAGTGACAACACATGCTGCAAAGATTGTGGAGAAAGAGGGACACTCCTCCATTGCTGGTGGGAATGTAAACTTACCTCTACTTTTAGATCACTAGACTTACTTCTTCGTTTTTAATGGTGGCACCAATGTACATTTACCACAGTCTATTTAAAATCTTCATTCAACACCACATATAAGTCATATGGTGATATGCTTGGTGTGTGTGTGTGTGTGTGTGTGTGTGTGTGTGTGTGTGTGTGTGGTGTAGAGGATAAAAGAGGGGAGGGGTACAAAATTGATAGACACTGTTATTGACACCTTTTGGCTTTTGCTTGCTTGGTAGATTTTATTTGCTTTGTTTTGTTTTGTTTTATTTTTGAGACAGGTTTCTCTGTGTACCCTTACCTGTCCTGGGCTTGCTTTGTACACCAGGCTGGTCTCTTCCTGCCTCTGCCTCCCTGAGTACTAGGATTAAATGTGGGCACCACTGCTCACAGCTGGAGAGACAATTTCTCTGAGTTAAAGAATCTAGGTTTTCTCCACCATTGCCATCTGCCCATAGCTTGTTTTATTTAATCAGGACTGCCTGGATCCTCTTCCTCTGTGGCCTGGCAAGGCCGCACCATCTGGGGCAAGTGATCAAAGAGCAAGCAACTGAGTTCATGATAGAGGCAGCTCCTGCTCCTCTCACTCAGAGATCCACATGGAGACTGAGCTGCCAATCATCCACATCTGAGTAGGGGGTCTAGGTCCGCTCTATACATGGTCCTCCATTGGTGCATCAGTCTCTGCAGGACCCCCTGGGCTCAGATATTTTAGTTTTTGTTGTTGTTGTTGTTACTGTTGTTCTCTTTATGGGGCTCTTGTCCCCTCCATGTTGCTCTATTCCCACTCTTTTCCTCCATAAGACTTCCTGTGCTCTTCCCAACATTTGACCCTGAGTCTCAGCATCTGCTTTGATCCCTTCTTGGGTGAATCCTTTCAGAGGACCCTCTAGAGTAGGCTCTCATACTGTTTCCTCCCTTCCACCGCTTCCGGTGTCTATCCTGTTTGCCATTCTGAATGAGATTTAAGCATTGTCCCTAATGTTTAGCTTCTTTAGGTCTGTAGATGGCTATCCTATATTATATGGCTAATATCCGCTTTTTTTATTTTATTTTTTTCTTATCAGTTACATTTTATTAACTCTGTATCCCAGCCGTGTCCCGATCCCTCATTCCCTCCCAGTCCCACCCTCCCTCCCTCATCTCCACCGTGCCCCTTGCCAAGTCCACTAATAGGGGGGACCTCCTCCCCATTCATCTGATCCTGTTTTATCAGGTATCTTCAGGACTGGCTGCAAAGCTCTCCTCTGTGGCCTAACAGGACTGCTCCTCCCTTGGGGGGTGGGGAGGCCAAAGAGCTAGTCAATTTGTTCCTGTTAGAAATAGTCCTTGTTCCCCTCACTATGGAAAACCAATTGGTTACTGAGCTACCACAGGCTACATCTGAGCAGAGGTTCTAGGTTACATTCATACATGGTCCTTGGTTGCATGTCAGTCTCAGAAAAGACCCTGTGCCCAGATATATTTGGTCCTTGTGGAGCTCCTATCCTTTCCTCATCAGACTAACTCCCCTTCTTTCTTATGATTCCCTGTACTCTGCCAAAGGCTTGGTCATGAGTCTTTGCTTTGAAAACACTGCTAGTTAGAGTCTTTCAAATGCGCTCAGTAGACTCCTGTCATATGTTCAATGTGCATTCCATCTGTCTTTAAGTGAGTGTATACCATGCCTGTCTTTCTGTTTCGTGGTTACCTCACTTAGGATGATCTCTTCTAGTTCCATCTATTTGCCTGCAAATTTCATGATTTCCTTGTTTTTAATAGCTGAGTAGTATTCCATTGTGTAAATGTACCACAATTTCTGTATCCAGTCCTCAGTTGAGGGCTATCTAGGTTATTTCCAGATTCTGGCTATTCTAAATAAAGCTGCTATGAATATAATTGAGCAAGTGTCCTTATTGAATGGTGGGGCATCTTTTGGGTATATGCACAGGAGTGGTATAGTGGATATTGAGATAGTGCTATTCCCAATTTTCTGAGAAAGCGCCAGATGGATTTCCAAAGTGGTTGTTCAAGTTTACATTCCCACCAGCAGTGGTGAAGGGTTCCCCTTTCTCCACATCCTCTCCAGCATGTGTTGTCACTTGAGTTTTTGATCAGATGGAGGGACAGGGGGAAGAACGAGGTAGAATGACACTGGGAGAGGCAAGGGAGGGGGCTTCAATTAGGATATATAATGAATAAATTGTGAAAAAATAAAAACTAAAAATAAAAAAAAACTTGGTTTATAGATTTCCGTTTAATCACTTAAAAACATCACTGCACTTTCTTTTGAATCTCATAGTTTAATGTTATGTCTGTAATTAATTCTTAAACTTTTTTCCGCTGTGTCTTTAAATTTAGGTATCATTAGCATTTTCTTTTTATTACTGGTTTTGTTTGTAATTATGTTGCTTAATGTGTGTTGATTTTATTATTATTTATTTATTATTTCAGACAACTGGCAAAATTTTGGCCTTTTTTTTTTACTTTAAACATATTTTTGTCTTTGTTTTCTTGTATGAGTCCAGTGCTCTATTTTATTTTTAGTTTCCTATCTTGATGTAATTTAATTTGAATCACTTTTGTTTTCTATTCTTCAGCATTGCTGATATGTATAGATTATAATTTGTCATAACAGCTTTTATATTTTACTGATTAAATTTCAGTGACAGTTTGCTGATACATATAGTCATCTCTTCCCTTTGTGTGTATTTGATAAATATTCCTGATTATGACAAATCCAATAAAATATTGTTATATTTACTACCTTATATGACATTTTATTTATTAATTTAGATATTTATTTTTTTGCAGCACTAGTATAAAACCCATGTCTTTACACTTGCTAGGCGAGTGTTCTACCACTGAGTTATATTCCTAGTTCTCTGAATGGCATATTTAAAGTAGCTGACAGATTTAAGGAGAACAAAATCATATTCATAGGGTTTATTATTTTAGTGTTTCTATTGAATTTCTAGTTCTTTTCATGTTTTCCCTTTAAATTCAAATTAACATCTCTTGCCATTTTCTTGTCTTCTTGGTGCCAATTATTGCCAAATTACTATATTTCCATGTATTACACATATAGTAATCCAATTATAAACCTATAGCTTCATGCAATTAAATCAATATGTTCAAAAAATAAAGTAGAAAGGTATATATTTTACAGTAGTTAATAATTATGTAGTTACCTTTACAAGTACTTTGCTCTTTGTGTAAAATCTAATTACCAACAAAAGTAACTTTCCTTCAGAATTTCTCCCTCTCTCTCTCTCTCTCTCTCTCTCTCTCTCTTCCCTTATAGGGTCTCACTACCTGGCCCAGATTGGTCTAGACCTTGCCCTTAGATTGCAGTGTGTGATACTGATTTCAAGATTCTTTAGTATTTCTTGTTAGACAGGTATGGTAGTAACATGTTTTTCTTTGTTTATCTGGATATGACTATTTCATTGTAATTTTTTGAATGATTTGTTTTTCTGAAGAGAGACCTCTTGGTTGACCTCTTTTTGTGTATTTGTTTTTCTTTAAAATTGCATCCTACTGCCTTTTGTCCTCTATAGTCTCTAATAGGAAGTCAGATTAAATTTAACTGGTTCTTCTGTATATGATGGATTGGTTTTCTCTGGCCACATTCATGATTTAAATTTTTTCTTTCAACAATAGTTTTGTTGTTATAAGCCTTGTTGTGGATCCTATTGTCATTATCTTACTTGACTTTTTGTTGTTGTTGTTTTCAGGATTCTCATGTTTAAGATTTTTTTTTTTTTTGTTTTGGTTTGGTTTGATTTTCTTTTTTTGTAAACTTTTATTAATTACACTTTATTCATTTTGTATCCCCCCATAAGCCCCTCCCTCCTCTCCTCCCGATCCCACCCTCCCTCCCCTTTCTGCATGCATGCCCCTCCCCAAGTCCACTGATAGGGGAGGTCCTCCTCTCCTTCTTTCTGATGTTAGTCTATCAGTTCTCATCAGAAATGGCTGCATTGTCAGGGTTCTAGGTTATCTCCATGAATAGTCCTTGGTTGGAGTATGAGTCTCTGGGAAGTTCCCTGTGTTCAAATGATCTTGTTCTGTTGCTCTCCTTGTGGAGTTCCCGTCCCCTCCAGCTCTTACTATTTCCCACTTCTTACATAAAATTCCATTCACTCTGCCCGTCAGTTTCATTTTCTAAATCTGGGAATTTTCTATTCATTTGTTTTTTCTAATTTTTCTTTTTCTTTCCTCTCCTTTTGGTAGTCTTTCATTTAAATGTTGATTTGCTTAATGGAGTCCTGGATTTTTCTGAGACTCTATTTTCTTTTTATTCACTGTTTTTTTCAGTTGCTTAATCTGCTGATCTTCCATGTTTGCTAATTATTTATTCTGTCTATCATCTCCTGTTGAGATTCCCTTGTTCTCTATTTTAAAAAATGAATTATATGTATATATTCAGTAATTATATATTAATATAATTTCTATCTATATTTATGTTATTTGTTTAAAGAGACATATTACAGTAGCTTTCTTTACTATTTTAACCATTGTTTCCTTTAGCTTTTTAAAAATCTCTTATTTTTGTTGTTTTGTTTCAAGACAGGATTTCTCTGTGTGGAGCCCTGGTTGTCCTGGAATTCACTCTATAGACCAGGCTAGCTTTGAATTCACAGCCTCTGCCTCCTGAGTGCTAGGATTAAAGGAATGTATCATCACTGTGCAGCTACTTTTTTTAGCTTTTTAAAACATGTTTACATTTTCTTTACATATTTTGCTAAGTCCAAAATTTGTGCCTTTTCAAAGATAATTTTTCTTGTCCACTTTTTATTTATATATTACATGTACAGAGTTCTGCCTGCATGCCATAAGAGGGCACCAGATTTCATTATAGATGGTTGTGACCTACCACGTGGTTGCTGGGAATTGAACTCAGGACCTCTGGAAAATCAGCCCATGCTTTTAACCTCTGAGCCATCTCTCCAGCCCCTTCTTGTCTTTAGTTTTAATTTTTTTTCTTGTCTACTGTTTTAAAAGTTTATGAGCCATACTTTATTAATTAGTGGTATATCTGATAAGACCTGCCTGGCCTTGTAATTGACCTGACTAGGTTGACAGAGAGGGAAAAAACAACACAGACGTAGTAAAGCTGAGATCAGGTAGGCCCTATGCTGTGATGAAGATGCATCACCAGCCAAGAAACTCAGCATGTTTATTACATACAGCAAAAAGAGGAGACAGGTTTATTATGTACAATAGAACAAAGAGGTGGGTTTATTATATACAGATGGAGCAGTAGGAGAGGGTGTGGATCTAATCTTCATAGGTGATCTTGGTGGAGAAGTAGTTTCCTGCTACAGTCCTCTAGGGGGAGGAAATTGTGGTTGATACTGAAGGAACATGGAGTTGACATCCTGATTTAACCAGGAGAAGGCCTTTCAATTTCTATGGTTTGAAGTGTTTGAGTCCTTGACATGTTATCAACACACATTCACTAAAAACTTCATCTATTCCTGTAGATATCTTTTGGGGCTGGAGATGTAGCTCAGTGATAGACTACTTGCATACCATATACAAGGCCCTTGATTCTCTCCCTAGCACCAGAAAAATGAACATGGATATTTTAGATATATAATACTACTATCTATTTATTGCATACTATTAATAAAGGTCCATCCTTTAATCTAAATTTTATTTTTATTATCTGTTTGGTGACTTAAATGTATTATTAGTTCTGTGAAGTTCATTTCCTTGCATGTACAAAAATTTGACATGTGCATAATTACCTTGGAATGTCAATGATTTTAGAAGGATTGTGTTTTACTATGTCTTTCTATGGTCTGTTTGTCTCTCTGATACCACATATATAGCTCTTTGCCAACAGCAATTATCAACTGTTTATTTCTATTGTGTTTTTATAATGTCCTGGGAAATACTGATCTAATTACATTCTAGATATTTTATTTGGTAGCCTAGCCTTTCGTGTTTTTGTTCTTTTGTTTACTGAAAGTTTTACTGTGTAGTCCAACCTGACTTCAAACATGTGATTCTCCTGCTACAGCCTTCTGAATGCTGGGATTGCAGATGTGTGCTATAATACTTTTTTTGTATCAGTACTTTTAAGACAAATCTTTGAGGTTTTGTTTAACCCAAGGAGGCCTCTTTTTTTTTATATATATATATATACTGAAACAATTTTTTTTTAATTTTATTTTTCTTTTTATTTTGGGAAATAAAAAGTTACATTTTGTTAACTCTGTGTCCCAGCTGTATCCCGCTCCCTCATTCCCTCCCCAACCCCACACTCCCTCCCTGGTCTCCTCCTTGCTCCTTTCCAAGTCCACTGATAGGGGAGGACCTCCTCCCCTTTCATTTGACCCTGTTTTATCAGGTATCTTCAGGGCTGGCTGCAAAGTCCTCCTCTGTGGCCTAACAGACTGCTCCTCCCCTGGGGGGGGGGGGTGTCAAACAGCCTGCCATTGAGATCCTGTTAGAAATAGTCCGTGTTCCCCTTACTTTGGAAAACTACTTGGTTGGTTACTGAGCTACCACGGGCCACATCCGAGCAGAAGTTCTAGGTTATATCCATAGATGGTCCTTGGTTGAGTGTCAGTCTCAGAAAAGACCCTGTGCCCAGATATATTTGGTCCTTGTAGAGCTCCTATCCTTTCCATATCATACTAACTTCCCTTCTTTCATATGATTCCCTGCACTCTGCCGAGGGTTTGGTTATGAGTCTTAGTGTCTGCTTTGAAACACTGCTAGGTAGAGTCTTTCAGATGAGGAGGCCTCTTTTAAATGTACCTTACTATGGTTTTGCATTGTGTCTAATTGATGAATAGTGTGTTGCTTTCATGTACTTGCCATTCTTTCAGTACTCACCACTAAAATATTTATTGTGCTCGAGCCCAAACTTCCTTCTCATGCTCTTTTCTAAGAAAAAATCAGTCACCTAGGGCAGAATTAAACAGAGTCCTCTCTTCTTATGGCCATTATGTCCCCATGGAAAAATTTCTCTTTCATTCTTCAAAGTTGCCTGATTTTTCTCATAGTTACACTTTGTTGGTGGGAGTGCCATCTTCTGAATTCATTGGTTTTCCTTCTTGGCATTGTAACTCTCTTTATGAGTGAGTGGAGGTGAGGGATTTTGAGACCCAAAATTTATTTTATTTTCCAGTCAATGGGAGGAGACTTTATTTGGCCCTGCTGTCATGGGTACATTTGGCCCAGCTTTATTTAAACTTCTCCTTGGGGCACAGGTTGTTGGTGTGGCTGCACTTCTTCTTATGGTAGTTGACAGAACCATGGTGTAGGCATGTGTAGCACTTGAGGCAGATCATCTCACATTTGCACTTCTGGGTGAGCTGAAGGAGCGATGGTTCAATGATGTTGCCTTGCAGGCTCAGCACCATGTACAGAGTGGACTCTTTCTTGATGTTGTAGTCAGACAAAATGTGGCCATCCTCCAGCTTCTTGCCAGCGAATATCAGCCTCTTCTGGTCAGGTGGGATGCCTTCCTTGTCTTGGATCTTGGCCTTGACATTCTTGATGGTGTGTCACTGGGCTCGACCTTTCAAGAGTGATGGTCTTGCCTGTCAGGGTTTTTACAAAGATCTGCATGTTGGTGCCTGCTTTGCTGCCTCGTTGAAGAGAAAAGAGTGAGATTCCAAAATCTTGAACAACCGTTTTAGGCAGAGCTTTTAGGTAGATCAGTAAAAGGACATATCAGACCTTGTACCCATGCCTACCTGGATTACATTTTCTGAAACTCAGGGTTGGGCTAAGTACGAACTTTCAGCATTCTACCCTGTGTCACATATCACCAGGTTTCTAGATACAGAAAACTGGAGCGAGAGTAGGCCTATGTTCCTGTTTTTAATTGTCTAGGGTAGTTTTTTGTCATAGTAAATTGAAGAAGTAGGATGAAATCTAGGAGATAATAGTGTCTTAAGTGCATTTCATATGAAAAGTTATAAAAATAAAAAAAAATTAAAAAGAAAGTTGTAGAACCCACTTGGATACCATGCTGTCATGGACTACATCTGTGCAGGGGTTCTAGGTTATCTCCATGCATATTCCTTGGTTGGAATATGAGTCCCTGGGGAGACCCCTGTGTTCAAATTTTCTGGTTCTGTTGCTCTCCTTGTGGGGTTCCTGTCCTCTCCAGATCTTACTATTTCCCACTTCTTACTTAAGATTCCATGCACTTTGCCCATCAGTTGGCCTTAAGTCTCAGCATCTGCTTTGATAGTCTGCAGGGCAGAGTCTTTCAGAGGCCCTCTGTGGCAGGTTCCTAGGTTGTTTCCTGTTTTCTTCTTCTTCTGATGGCTATTCTCTTTGCCTTTCCGGATGAGGATTGAACGTTTTAGTCAGGGTCCGCTCTCTTGATTAGTTTCTTTAGATGTTCAGGGTTTTAGTAGGTTTATCCTATGTTATATGTCTATATGAGTGAGTATATACCATGTGTGTCTTTCTGCTTCTGGGACAGCTCACTCAGGATGATCCTTTCCAAGTCCCACTATTTACCTGCAAATTTCATGATTTCCTTATTTTTCATTGCAGAGTAATACTCCATTGTGTAGATGTACCACAATTTCTGCATCCATTTTTCAGTTGAGGGGACTCTGGGCTGTTTCCAACTTCTGGCTATTACAAATAAAGCTGCTACAAACATGGTTGAGCAAATGTCTTTATTGTGTACTTGAGCCCCTTTTGGATATATGCCTAGGAGTGGTATGGCCGGATCTTGAGGAAGTGCTATTCCTAGTTGTCTGAGGGAAGAGGGACTGCCTCTGACATAATCTGATAGGCCTGTTCTTTGATCACTTCCCCCTGAGGGGAGAGCAGTGCTTACAGACCACAGAAGATGACAATGCAGTCATTCCTGATGGGATCTGATAGACTAAGATCAGAAGGAAGGAGAGGAGGACCTCCCCTATCAGTGGACTTGGGAAAGGCAAGGGAGAAGAAGGGGGAGGAAGGGTGGGGCTGGGAGGGGAGGAGGGAGGGGCTTATGGGGGGATACAAAGTGAATAAACTTTAATTAATAAAAAATAAAAAATAAGATGCTTTTAAAATGTCGACTAAAGAATGAAAATGCTTTTATAAAAAATCTGCAAACACAGTCCTGAAATAGAAAGAAATGTGGACATCAGTCTTTGCTTATAGTTTTACAATGGATTCCCAAATTTTTTGGTTCTTGAAAATAAACATTTTAAAACTTCAAAAAAAAAGTTATATATAATACAAAAATGTTCTTGGATTGATTTCATGGCACTGTTGTAAATGTGTGTGTGTGTGTGTGTGTGTGTGTTTGTTTGTGTGTCTGTTTTATATGTGTGTGTGGTTATACTGGTCATGTACATGGAAGCAAGGGAAGGACATTAGATTTCTTTCACTTTAATCCTTTATGTTGTTCAGTTTTTTTGTCAACTTGACGCAGCTATTACCTGGGAAGAGAGAAATTCAGTTGAAAAATAAATTCCTCCATCAGATTGTCTGTAGGCAAGTCTGTGGGCCATTTTTTAAATTAATGATTGATGTGGGAGGGCCCTTCCCCTGTAGGTGGTGCCATCCTTGGGTGGATAGTTTTGAGTGGTATCAGAAAGCAAGCTGAACTATCTGTGGAGAGAAAACCAGTAAGCAGTGCCTCCATGGCCTATTTACATTCTTGCCTCCAGGTTCCTACCCTGCTTGTGTTTCTGTCCTGCTTGAGTTCTTGGCCTGACTTCCCTTACTGTTAGACTCTAAGCTGCGAGCTAAAGCAAACCCTTCACTTAAAAGTAGCCCCTGACTTGGAAGGAGCCTATTGGTGTTAATAACGGGAATGGAAAGCAAATGAGGACAGTCTTTACTTTATTTTTTTGAGGTAGAATCTCTTAGTTAACTTGAAGCTTCCATTTGGTTATGCTGGCTAACTAGTAAACTTCCAGGAGCTGTCTGTCTTCTATTTCTCAGAACTAGGATTACAGGTACACATGGCCATGTGTACTGAAGATTGGTACTTGGGTCCTCTTGCTTAAACTTTATTTATTTATTTAATTTTTTTTTAAATTTTATTTTTCTTTTTAGTTACATTTTGTTAACTCTGTGTCCCAGCTGTACCCCGCTCCCTCATTCCCTCCCCAACCCCACACTCCCTCCCTGGTCTCCTCCCTGCCCCTTTCCAAGTCCACTGATAGGGGAGGACCTCCTCCCCTTTCATTTGACCCTGTTTTATCAGGTATCTTTAGGGCTGGCTGCAAAGTCCTCCTCTGTAGCCTAACAGTACTGCTCCTCAATTACACTTTATTCTGTTCGTTTCCCCCCCCTGTGGTTCCTTCTCTCCTCCAGTCCCAATCTCTCCCTTCCTCCACCCTCTGCATGCATGACCCTCCCCAAGTCCACTGATAGGGGAGGACTTCTTTTCCTTCCTTCTGATCCTAGTCAATTAAGTCTCATCAGGAGTGGCTGCATTGTCTTCCTCTGTGGCCTGGTAAGGCTGCTTCCCCCTCAGGGGGAGATAATTAAAGAGCAGGCCAATCAGTTCATGTCAGAGACAGTCCCTGTTCCTATTACAATGGAACCCACTTGGATACTGAGCTGCCATGGGCTACATCTGTTCAGGGGTTTTAGGTTATCTCCATGCATGGTCCTTGGTTGGAGTATGAATCTCTGGAAAGACCCCTGTGCTCAGAGTTTTTGCTTCTGTTGCTCTGCTTGTGGAGTTCCTGTCCTCTCCAGATCTTACTGTTTCCCACTTTTTTACCTTCTTTATGCTTATTCTTACTAACTTTGCCATTTTCCTGGCCCCTGAATTTATGTTGCTTTTAATGATTATTGCTTTTTTTTTCACTAATTGTGGTTGTTTCCCTGGGTTGAGAGAGTCCAGTGCTGTATGATAGTATCCTTTACAGTCTTTCTTCTTTCTTTCTTTCTTTCTTTCTTTCTTTCTTTCTTTCTTTCTTTCTTTCTTTCTTCCTTTCTTTTTCTCTTTCTTCTTTCTTTTTCTTTCTTTTTTTCCCTGTAAGTCCTTTTTCTCAGCTTTGGGTAGCTCCTGATCATGCATATAATAGACTGAATGATCATAGAGAATCCTAGCCCCAACACATCACTGGAGTTTTTGTTCTTATCCTGTAGCTCTCTCATTCACAATTTTAAAACCTATTTACCAATCGGAATGCCAGCCTGTTTCTTCAATTCCACTGCAACCATTGGTTTTCTATTTGAGTTCCTTATTGCCTGTTGCTTGAAAACTGCTTTCATGCCATAAACTGAAACAATAATTTGCCTTGCCTTTTCGTAGGAATTACAGTTTTGTACAGCTTGTCTAATGTCTGAAAGAAATGTTTTCTAGAGTTTTATTTGTTTTAGGATGGAAGATAAATCTGATCCCTCTTACTACACTTAGATAGAAATAAGATTCTTAGGCCAATGTTTTTCTCCTTATATTTTCTTGAATTACAGTTGAAACTCTTATTTTGAATTCTATCTGTCCAGTAAGGCAGTCACTCCATTTTTCTGTGCCTCATCATTGTCTTCTGTGAAATAGTTAAGAATATTACCATTGTAGTCTTAAGATGACGAAATGAACAAATGTATGTCAACTGTTTATCAAAGGTTATACTTAAGCTGAAATAAGTTTTAAATTCTACTACTACCAACACTTTCACCACATATCATTAGGGAAAATTGTCTGAGACATCATCTATGAAATGTGTGTACAAATGGACTGGATCATAATATCTAGCAGTTACTTCTAAATATTGAACATTGTATAACCATTGGCTTTTGTATGCATGAACACTTATGTGTTTGTATATATAGACAAACCTTAGGATGGTAGACTTTGAGAGCTGAAAGGATTACATATATTGATTTGCTTTGCACATGAACATATTTTTGCCCGTGGCATTGAGTACATAGGTGAAAAATCTATAACATGCTTTTTTTTTTTTATTATTCCATGACACTACTTAGATTTTTTGGTACCTAATACCTTCTTAACCTCCACCCAAGTTAAAATGGTGTTAGCAATTCTATATCACTGTCTGGTTTTAAAAGTTGAGAACCAGGCATAGTGATACATGCTCTTAATTCTAGCACTTGGGAGGCTGAAACAAGTAGCACAAGTTCAAGGCCATGCTGGACTATAAAGTGAGACCTTATCTTTAAATAATTTAAGATAAAACTAAAGATAATTGACCACATGTTGTTTTAGAGTAGTTTAATCCAAGTAGGTAAAATTGTCCAATACCCAAGCATTAGCAGAATATCCATGGCATGTTTCTCGTTATAAATATCTAGAAATAGTTAAGGTACCCACTTTTAGAAATGTGTTGCATTTCCATCTGGTCTAACTCAATGAAATGAAACTGTATGCAATGTGAGATGGAGATTCCAGATTTAGAGACTGTTATATAATGTTTTCAGAATCTTCATTTGGTATTATAAGAGAAACTTATTTACTTATTGTGACACAGGTGATATGGTATAAGTAATTTCTGATGAAAAAAAAAAGTGGATTTGGGGGGATCCAAGATGGCGGGACTGAGAGGACACTGTCTGATGAACCGGACAACAGTAACTGCAGAGCAACCAACAGACTGAAATCTGGGCCTTAAAACACCAGCATTTGTGTTTCCCAGGTGAGAGGAAACCCCACTGTGTGGGAAGCAATTGGCTTTGTTCTCTGGTCACACAGCTAAACCCTGGAAGAGTTACCCAGCAGGTACTGAGTCGCCAGCCCAGAGCCACACACCTGTGTGCTCTGATCACCATCCCAGAATGAACTGTGGGCCCCACAAAACCAGAGACTGGGTTTTCCAGTTGAAAAAAAAAAAAACACCGTGAAGGAAGAAATCGAGACTGACCAACCTTAGGTCACCCAGAAAATTCTGGGCTCCAGCAGGCACCCAGCCACCAGCCCAGAGACCCACCTGTGTGTTCAACTCACCATCCCAAACAGAACTGTGGGCCACAGAGCACCCGT
This sequence comes from Psammomys obesus, assembly GCF_907164565.1. NCBI lineage: Eukaryota > Metazoa > Chordata > Mammalia > Rodentia > Muridae > Psammomys > Psammomys obesus. The sequence goes on along the minus strand of NW_026589447.1, from coordinate 1,332,000 downwards.
AACTGGCTTTCCCTGTTGGGAGGAAACCCCACAGTGAAGGAAACATCAGGCCCAACCTCAGTACATCCAGCCGAATTCCCCATACCCCTAGAAAAGTTCTCAGGAAAAGTTCTTAGGTCCCTGCAGCCACTCAGTTGCCAGTATGGAGTGACCAGCCTGCACCTGCTTGCTCTACTCACTATTCTAGACTGAACTGTGGACCCAAAAACTCAGACTGGGTCTCCCTGTTGGGAGGAAGCCCCACCCACAGTGGGGAAACATTAGATCCAACCTCAGGACACCCAGCTAATCCCTGGAAAAGTCCCTGGAATCCCACTGGCTCCAGGCTCCTGCCTCCTGCTGCATGCATGAGTGTTGCTCTCACCTGCCACTGATTACCTCTTGGGTACTGAGGCACAGAGCTCCAACCTCAGACCTAAAGAAGCCTGGGGTCAACGGATTAGCCCCCAGATACTGCTCCAAGGTGCAACCTGTCTCCCTAGCTAAACTGACCAAACTGCAGGGCTCCCTGGTTCTTCAGGAGGGCTGCACCCAGGAAAACAGTATAAGAGTAGCAGCAACTCACTATATTCAGAGTAAGGAACCCAGTAGTAGGGCACCAGTCTCCAGGACTTCTCCTGGTGAGAGGAGAGCCCCCCCAACTACCAACAACCTGAGTTACCACACAGATCCATATACCTGAGGTGGGCTGTGGCAATTCCTGAGAAGCACAGGCCATTCAGTGATCATACCTAAAAAGCAGAGGATACCTCCTTCAGGAACAACCATTTTCCTGCCAAGAGGATTCTCCCCATCCTAGGATTCCAGCAGGCACCAGAAACTAACAGCCAACATCTGAGACAGCCAGATGGGAAGAGGCCAACGTAAAAGCACTATCAACAAAAGCCAAAGCATTATGGTGTCTCCAGAACCCAGTTGTCCAGGGGCAAGTAGCCCTGGACACCCTATCATAAGTGAAATTCAAGAAGATGACTTTGTATCTATGCTTATGAAGAAGATAATGGAGGAAAAATTAAAGAAAACACAAACAGAGGAAATCATGGAGAGAAAGAACTTAGGGAAGAAAATAGGAACTACAGAGGTAAGCATAACCAACAGACTACAAGAGATGGAAGAAAGAATCTCAAGTGTGGAAGAAATTGATGTATCTGTCAAAGAAAATGTTAAATCTAAAGAATTTCTAACAAAAACTATCCAAGAAAACATGGAAAGACAGAACCTAAGAATAACAGGAATAGAGGAAAAAGAAGCATACTAACATCTGGACACCTAAAGAAGATAAACAAGAAAGAGGACACAGGGTAAGATTAATCCTTACTTAGAAAGACAAATGGGCTAGACATTGGAAGCAGCATAGGAGACTACCATAGAGGGCCTCTGAAAGACTCTACCTAGCAGTGTATCAAAGCAACTGCTGAGACTCATGGCCAAACTTTGGGCAGAGTGCAGGGAATCATATGGAAGAAAAGAGAGTTAGTAAGACCTGGAGAGAACAGGAGCTCCACAAGGACCAAATATATCTGGGCACAGGGCTTGTCTGAGACTGATTCTCCAACCAGGGACCATGCATGGATATAACCTAGAACCCCTGCTCGGACAAAACCCATGGCAGCTCAGTATCCAGGTGGGTACCCTAGTAAGGGGAATAATGGCTGTCTCTGGCATGAACTCTGTCTAGCTCTTTGACCTCCCTACCGCCCATGGGAGGAGTAGCCTAGCTGGGCCACAGAGGAAGACATTGCAGCCTGTCTTGGTGAGACCTGATAAGCTAGGGTCAGATGGAAAGGGAGGAGGACCTCCCCTATCAGTGGACTTAGAGAGGGGCAGGGAGGAGATGAGGGAGAGTGGGTGGAATTGGGAGGGAATGAGGGAAGGGTCTACAGCTGGGATACAAAGTAAATAAACTGTAATTAATATAAAAAATAAAAATTTAATAAAATAATAATAACAATAAAAAGAAAATTCCCATCTCCAAGGCCCAGAAAATATTTTCAACAAAATATGGGGGGATACAAAATGAATAAAGTGTAATTAAAAAAATCATTAAAGAAAATTTCCCCAATTTAAAGGAGAGGCCTATAAGCATACAAGAGGCCTACCAAACACCTAATCTATTAGACCAGAAAAGAAAATCCTCCCACCACATAATAATCAAAACAGTAAGTATACAGAACAAAGAAAAAAATACTAAAAGCTGTAAGAGAAAAAGGCCCAGTAACGTATAATGGCAAACCCATCAGAATCACACCTGACTTCTCAACAGAGACTATGAAAGCCAGAAGGGCCTGGATGGATATCATGTAGACCCTAAGAGAACACAGATGTCAGCCTAGGCTCAGTCATCATAGATGGATAAAACAAGATATTCAATGGCAAAAACAAATTTAAGCAATACTTACCCACAAGTCCAGCATTACAGAAGATAATAAAAGGAGAAATACAACCAAAAAAAGCTAATTACCAAGCAGGGTTTTAAAGCACAAATGCTGAGACTCATAGCCAAACTTTGGGCAGAGTCCAGGGGATCTTATGAAAGAAGGGGGAGAAAGAAAGACCTGGAGGGGACAGGAGCTCCACAAGGAGAGCAACAGAAGCAAAAAATCCAGGGCCAGGGGTGTTTTCTGAGACTGTTACCCCAACTAGGGACCATTCATGAAGATAACCTAGAATCCCTTCAGCGAAGTAGTCCATGGCAGCTCAGACTCCAAGTGGGTTCCCTAGTAAGGGGAATAGGGGCTGTCTCTGACATGAACTCACTGGCAGGCTCTCTGGTGCAGCCTTACCAGGCCACAGAGGAAGACAATGCAGCCAGTCCTGATGAGACCTGATAGGCTAGGGTCAGAGGGAAGGGGAGGAGGACCTCCCCTATCAGTGGACTGGGGGAGGGGCATAAGAGGAGATGAGGGAAGATGGGATTGAGAGCGCTTGATGGAGGGGCTACTGCTAGGAAAGGAAGTAAATAAAGTTTAATAAAGTAAAATTAAAACTTTTTTAAAGTGGATTTTGTGATTTGTGTGAGACTTGGACACCTTGCTTTTGAGCCTTCTCTGTATAAATGTTCTTTATCAAGTGCATTGATGCTTTAAAATAAAATGTTCTTCAGCATGGCAAGATGATATAGGGAAACTGATATGATAGTATTGGCCATGTATATATCAGGGATTGTGTTAAACCCTTTGTGTGGGTTATACCATCTAATCCTCATTCAAACTGGTTGGAGAACAGAACAATGGCTCTGACGTTTAGAGTGTGTACTATTAAGCCAGGTTTGGTGGTGCACGCCTGTAATCCCAGCAGTCTGGGAGGCAGAGGCAGGCAGATCTCTGTGAGTTTAAGGCCAGCATGCTCTACAAAGCAAGTCCAGGACAGCCAAGGCTACACAGAGAAACCCTGTCTCAAAAAACAAAACAAAACAATAGTAGTATGTATTACTATTTAAAGGACCCTAGTTCTGTTCCTAGCACCATACCAGGCAGTACACAGTAGCCTAAATAACTCCAGCTTCAGGGGATCCTACAGCCTTTTCTGGACTCTTTGGGTACTGTACACTAGTGTCCACTCATATCCATGTAATTAAAAAGATACATTTTGATGTATGTATTATATTCCAGTTTTATAGAAGAGGAAACTTTAGTTCAAACAGTGGAACGTACAAGATTATAGTACAACTCAGTGGCATATTTGAATTCTGACCCAGGCTCTTCCTGTTATCCTATTTTTAAAGAACCTCATCATTAGAATTGGTATCAAGATCTTTGCTCATAACACTGTTACCTAATGATAGTTCTAGCATGTTAAAGGCATTGTTGTAAAGTTAATACAGTGTACTTTTATACCCAGAAGATTACCAGGGGGAGTAAGTAATTAAAGATTGGATGTCAGATAAGACTTTGGTGGAAGTTTAACACTCACCAGGTGGTCTTAAAGAAAGATGTTTTTAAAGCTAAGCAGAAAGTGCAAAAAGTGACTGTAGTTTAGAATTGTAAGAATTGGTAGGGGGAGGGTAGTTGCTAAGTGCCTGAAGGATTCTGGTTTGATTATAATTAGAGGTTATCATTCCTATTTTAAGATAAAGAATTTGAAGCTTAATAATTTGCTTAAAGGGACAAGCTGTTGTATCTGTTGACAGTCAGCCCCCATGTTGTCATACCTTTTACTATACCCCACTTTTTCCTTTTCAAGTGTGATTCTGGTAGCACTATCCTTGCTACTAACAGAATTTCCTCTTAGCCCTTTGATTTCTGTCTTCTTTCCTGATTACAGGAAAAAATATTGCTTCAAAATAGAAAATTTTTTATTGGAGAGTGACATGGGGTTCTGCAGATTACATTTAATCCATCTAGCCTCAGTGAAGGACAGGATTAAATATCTTTGAAATTTGTTTCATGTCCTAATTAACATACCCAGTGGCATTACTTTACCAAATAAGGATGACACACATTATCACATGGTAATCAGAAGTTCCAATGGATAGCTATATATTTTTTATCAATAAAAGGCAAAGAATGATCAATTTACCTACAAGATTAAATTTTCAAAAATGAGTTACTTTGGGGAACATGGGAAAAAAAAGAGGCTTCAGTGGAAAAACAGTTGTTATAGTTGATGTTTTTTAGGGTGATTTTTGATCTTGATAGACTGATAGATTCTGCTTCCTCCTTTTCTTTAACCAGTATTTAATCACAAAGGAAAGTAAATAAATATATAAATAACATTAAGTGAATAAATATATAAATATTGATTCCAACGTCCTTTTACTATGGCTGATTGGTACATCAAACCAGTCTGATTTTTCCCCTCTCATTAAAAAGAAGAGACCCTATAAGTAAAGTATTAAATGTTTAACTAAGGGAATTGCCTTATCAGTGTTCTAAAATATTGACTGCCCCAGAAACATTTTGTCCTAAAAAGCTAACTTGTGGAAAATAAAGATCCTGTACTCCTCCTTCTGCCTCCTTTGCTTTCTTTCTTACAGCTGCCTTTACTTCTCCTTTTCACTCCCATGCTCCTCATGCTTTCCAATTCTTGTATTTCTTCTCCATTGTGTTTTCATTTTCTCCCTCCCTCCTCATTTTCTTCTTTGTTTACATAGAAGAAACTGCTGCTCCTTTATGTGAACAGTAAGTAATAGTCATGTTTGCTTCAGGTTGCCATGGAAATACTGCAAGTATGCCTTTAAAGAAAATGGCCTGCTCTCTTAATGAATCACACCTAGATCTTCTAAGGATAACAGTATAGGAAAAATAATTCTGAAGTCTAATTTCTTTTCTCTTACAGATAGAATTTTCTTCCATTGTATCTTCTTAGAGATTTGTGTTTGACTTTATTAATAGGAAATTTCTTTAGACTTTTATTTTATTTCACCACAGAACAGTGACTTCCAGTATTTTTGTTTTCAGATCAGAAGGGGAATGTACAAATTGAAATTTTGGACAGATGAAACTTGGCTTGTGGTAGAAATAAAATTGTTTTAGAGTAGGAGAGATTTGTTAACTCTCTCAAGATCATGAATTTAGGAAACAGTGCAGGCTTTTTGCACGCGTATGTGTACATGTGTACGTGTGTGTGTGTGTGTGTGTGTGTGTGTGTGTGTGTGTGTGTATAAGAGAGAGAGAGAGAGGAGTCCTCAATCTCTTTGTCTCTAGAATAAGAAGAAAGCAGTTGAAGAGAAGCTTCAGTCTCTGGGTGATGAGAAGTGGGCATCTTTTCCTTGTTTCTAGGGATGAAACAAAGGAATCTCTGGATACTGTGGGAGATAGTGAAAGAAGGAAAGTAATATGCAGAACTGCAGCCTCAGGACTGGTATCATTTACAGGACTGTTTCTGTAGCACTATGATAAGCAGCTGTTTCCTCCCTTCTCCAAATAGGTTTTTAGGCTCTTTATCACTTCAGATACAGTTGTGAATAGATCTAATCTTTTCTTTCCTAGAGGTTAGTTCCGACGGGGGAGGGGTGGGAGGTAAGTAACAACTTTCAAAGATAGCAAAGCAAGAGATGAAGAAGAAAACAAATAGGATAATGTAACAAAGGAAATTAAAAGAGGAAGACATTCCTTTTGATAAAATAATATGCAAAGTGAGACTCAAAAAAAGATTTGTCTACATTTAGAATCCTGAGAAAGACCATTTCAGATAGAGAAAAAGGCAAGTTAAAAAAAAAACCCTTAAATAGCAAGACTTTAGCTTTTATTGGGAACTAAGAATAAGTATGGATACTGTGAAACATTAGCAGAACCCAGATCATATTGCATAAGATTTACAGGCTATGACAAGGGATGAGTATTTTATTCTAGATATAGTAGGAAACAATTGGAGAATGAGGCTTTAACAAAATTAGGATCTACAGAATAAACAGTGGAGACAAGGGGGTCAAAAGTAGAAGCAGAAATACTAGTTAAGAAGCTGTTGCTTTTATTCAAGACTGAGATAATGTCTTAAATCAAAGTGATGACAAAGGAGATAGAGAAAAGCAAAAGGATTTTGATTATAATTTGAAGATAATTAACAGGAATCGCTACTGTGAGGTGGCATGGGAAAAGAAAGATTTTAAAATGTCTTTTCTTTTCAGCTTTGGTAACTAGGTAGTTCAAAATAGAGTGTGGGAAGAGTGCTCCTTGGATTAGAAGGAAGTGCAGTGGTTTGGAAAAATAAAAGCCGACATGAGACTGGCAGAGCTCTGGAATTGATAGTCTGACAACAGTCAGTTTGATAGCTGCCAAATGCAAGAGAAGAGAAGTAGCATCTTGGAACAGAATAGTTAGGAACATTGCTCAGATTACTTGACTCCTGTGGCTCTGGTAGCAGTTAGTAGATGCAGAAGAAATCCTGCCTGGAAGAGAAAGGGGAAGCCTGTTCTAGGATCAAGGTCAGAAAGGATTTCATTTTCTTGGCACCTTCCTTGTGACTCAAATAATTACAGTATTTTTGCCCTCAAACCTATTGGATCCAGATTAAACCTGTAGTAGAAAAGGTTTTGGAAATAAAATCCACATTCTTTTGTTTATGAATTGAGGGCTGATTAGATAAAGAATGAGTGTAAGATGATTTGCACAGTACTATTTTCTCTAGCCATGACCCCAGGAGTTTGCAGTTTTATTACTAAGACTCAAAGGGTCTGTCCTGGAATATGCTGTAAGTAGTCATTATGTGAACAAAATTAGGATGTTTGCCACCTGTGTGTTTGCTTTTAAAGAACTATGCAACATCAATATTTTACATTTTTTACAGGAAAGCAAGACAATTAAAACAGCCCTCATAATTTATTTATTTGTGAAGATGCCATAGCATAATTGCTAAAACCATGGACTCTCAGTATATCTGAGTTCTAATCTCTGCTCTACCAAATAAGCTTTTCTTATCTATGAAATGAAGCTAACAGAATCTCCCTCCTGAGGATATTTTTTTTTTGCTAATGAAATGTGTTGACATTTTCAAACTTATTAGAGCAGTATCTGTGTGTTTGATTTTTAAAAAGTAAGATTTTTAAAAAGTATTTAGATGGGAAGCTAACCAACAATATGACTGGCCCAGAATTCAGTTTATTGGGTTAGGTTGGCAAGACAGTGAATTGACCAGGAATTAAACACAGGTTTAGAATAACCAGAAACAGCCCTGGAGAAGAACTGGGCTGCTTATGACTTGATTAGTATCTTCCTGGCTTCAGGACAGAAACTGATCTAGACTCTTGAGTCTCAGGCACTGGTAAGGAATCCCTAAATTGTCTTAGTGTACTAAATTATGTACAGGTAGTTGTATAACTCCCTGTTGTCATAAAATTCAATAGGATATTATTTCCTAAAATCATTATTTTTCCAAAGGTAGATGTGACTCTCAACGCATCCTTATGTAAATTATTCCTCACTAAGGTTTCTGTTTTGTCAGGGAAGGTCAGAAATCAGGAGAGCCATTGATTCAAAAGAAACTAATGAAGTTTGAAAAACCTCTGTCTTGGATTTTATCATAAAAAGCACCATTGCAGCCAATCCTGAAGATACCTGATAAGCTAGGGTCAGATGGAAGGGGAGGAGGTCCTCCCCAATCAGTGGACTTAGAGAGGGCCAGGAAGGAGATGAGGGAGGGACAGTGGGATTGGGAGGGAATGAGGGAGCGGGCTACAGCTGGGATACAAAGTGAATAAACTGTGATTATTATAAAAAATAAAAATTATAATAATAAAAAAGCAACCCTGAACTGTTTTCTGACCACATAATGTATGTTTCCTTTATAAACCAGGATATTTCTTTTACCTCTTCATATTATTACAAATATCCCCACCCAAAAGATTTAGAATTGTATTCTTTATATATTAGATGAACTTTCAAGTGGTGCTTTATGAGCATCAGATAGCCATAGTCAGTATCTGTTGATGAATCAGGTTAGTGATTTTAAGTAGCAGTTTTGTCTTATTTCATCTGTGCAGTACATCAGAACTGAGACCATTTTTAAAGGTATAAGAGTGTATATAGGTTTGTAGTGGTCTCATCTATCTTCCTCCCTCCATACTTACCTCTACTTAAACATTTCTAGAAAGATGAATGACTTATTTTTCAAGGGCTTTTGGAAATTAAATTTTGTAACCCTTCTTCTAAGTCATTTCTGTGTCAAGAACTTTTACAGTTAAGACATTTTGTCTTTTATACAAGTAAAATCTCATTACGAAGATATTTTCCTCTTTTCTCAGATGCTTTATAAGAATGATGCTTTGTTGCACTGAGTACAATGGATTATATTACTACAAATAGACTATTCAAGCAGTTTTTTTTCTGTCCCCAATTCTGTATCAGCTAGGTTATAAGTCATGTATCTAAGTGTGTGTGTGTGTGTGTGTTATGAGAGGAAAAGGAATAAAAATTGTGAAGAAAGTATAAGAATTTGTTTTATAATATTTATTCTTTACTGCTAGGCTGTGATCACTTGCTGATTTATTATTGACATTGAGCTCTCTTGCTTTGGTGGACCGTGGGTTTGTAATATAATTTCTAGAAATACAATAATCTAAAAAATTATATTCAGGCTTAGTGTGTCTGTGGTCACGTTTGGAAAGCTGAGGAAGAAAGACCAGTGTGAGTTCAAGGGCCTTACACAGAGAGTCAGTCTCAAAAAATCAAACAAAACAAAAAAGGAAAAGTGCTGTGTGACAAAACTAAGCTGCCAAGCAGAATATGGCCACAGATGTAATAATAAATGAATGTTTTGGGAGTAACAAACCACATTATTTGTGAAGCCTACTCTACAAGAGGTAATAGATGCCTGATACTGTAAACCTGGTTGAAAACTTATGTCTGCAGATATCAAAGGCACTAAGGGAAATAACTACTAATACTTTGCTGAGTGGACATTTAGTCAAAGTTCTTTTTAAATATGTGTTTACGCCTAAGGATTAGTGGTGTTCTCAGTCTTGAGATGCACTCTAAGAAGAATTACATGCCTCTGTATTAATGCTGCCCTCAGCCTTGATCAGAGAAGTTTCTTTTCGCAGAAAGCAGTAATAACTCATAACTGACCAAAGTGCTGAGAATAAGTGACTGTTTGGTCTCTTAAATAGAACATCTACATCATCTCTTCCAAAATCCAAGAAACATAGCAGAAGAGGGGGCAGAAAGATTGTAAGATCTGGAGAATGGGGGGGAGCTGTTGAATGGGCTTTTCTGGATATGATCTGGCCATTTCAACCACAAACACACCACAGCAGTGGCTATCTGCACAAAATCTGTGTGGGCAAGTACATTAGTACACATACACAAAATTAGAAGGGGAAGAAGGGACTCAAGTAAGAGTTGGAGTTAATAAGAGACAATGGGGAGGTTAATATATTCATGATAGATACATTGTGTATATTTATGAAACTGACATAAATATTTAAAATGAGTAAAGGAAAAACAATGGACCACTATTTTGGCAACGTCCTTTTAAGTGGTTGACAGAAAATGTTCCTTGAAACCCTTTCCCTGAGGTTCAGCATTGTAATGGTTAGTACTGTGGACTCTGAAACCTTTATGTATATTTGGAAAAAAAACAAGTAAACAAACAAAAAAAAAACAAAGCAAAAACAACAACAAACCCATGTGACATGAATTGACAGTTGCACAAAATAAAGCCAGGAAAATTTCCCATCCTGAAACAGGAGGGGTCCACAAAGCCAAAACCTTAGCTGAGAAGTTTTTGGCAGTTAATGGTTGCTAGGGGAGCAAGAGTAAATTTTCTTCAAGGAAGAAGGCCACCCACACTCTAGTAGATCATGGGTTTGTTCAAAACACATTATATAAATATATGCAAAAAACTCAAAAAATAAAAATAACCCATGTGAAATAATAAAAAATGAAAAAGAAATAACTAAGAAAAAAAATGAAGGTTGACTAAGGGAAGATCAGTTAGTGATATAATCATCTATATTTAACAAGGATCCCTTTTGTCTTTCTCGGTATTTGAATTTTTCTGGCCCTTTTGATTTTCTTTTTTTTTTTTTTCTGAAAAGGTAGCCCATGAAAAATTTCTAGTAGATGCTATTGGACCAAGAATGACACTTAAGCTGTATTTCTTTAGGAATTAAAATAATTCCTATGTATCATCTGATAATTAAAAGAGATGCTGACCCACCATGGTTAATCAAATGTGATACTTCATAGTTCATATCTGCTTAAGTAACGTAAATCCAAGTTTGTATATTAGTTGAAATCTCTTGTTTTAAGCTAATGCTGATTGCATGATCCTGAGTATTCAATATTAAATCTTAGCCCAGTGTATTTCTTTTAGTAGGTAAAAGGCTATCATCTGGTAGGCATTAAGGGTCTAATGTAGTCCATGTTTCTTTATTTATAACTAAAAATATTCTAACTTCATCTCAGTAGATGCTATGATAGCTGCTTAGCAGCAACATGTTCAGATTTAACTTTGCTCCAAGGGATACTGTAAAACATTGTGAACAGAGAACTAAACTCCCATAATGAAGCCATTATGGATAGTGTGTCAAGATGTCATTTTAATAATCCATATTTTAATCATCCTGACTTCACCTGTCAGATCATATTTTAGTTCCTATTAGCTATGCACTTCTGAGAGGCTCAGTAATAGGCAGTGGTGATAGAATCTACACCTGCCCTTATTTGTTTGCATTGCCAGGTATTGATGGGAGAGTGGGTTTAACAAACTTTGTATAAAAATCTCCATCTGGGCTCAGTCTCTGAATGGAATATATTCTTCATGTGGGTGCAGATAGGAACTTGTCAGCATCTTTTGGATATGGAGTTATTGTTTTTAAGTGATTTGTCTGTGTTTTTATTGTATATCACTCAGAAGTAGAGTTTATATTTAAAGTTATACTGAAATGCTCTAGATTGCTACAGACAAGGATGAAAGAGCTGGCACCTTTGGATGTCCTTAGGACAAGTTGAACAATCAGAATTTATAGATTATTATTTTGTGCCTGCCTGTTTATCTTATTTTATTCTTAGTTGAAAATTTTAACTGTTATTTGGCCCAGAGAACAATATTTGCAGTTAGAAAACTTTTCCTCTTTTATTATCTCTCTCTCTCTCTCTCTCTCTCTCTCTCTCTCTCTCTGTTTATTCATTTAATCACTTGCAGCCCAATACTAGGCCTCTTCTCCTGCAAGTCCCACCCTCATGCACCTCCCCCCAGTACCCTTTCTTCTTCTTTTGAGGAGGGGAGGCCCCTACAGGGGTACCAACCCACCCTGTCACCTCAAGTCACAGCAGGACAAAAGTATCCTCTCCATTTGAGGCCAGAAAAGTCAGCTCAGCTAGGGGAAAAGGACACAAAGGCAGGCAACAGAGTCAGAGACAGCCTTCAGGGATGGGAACACTAATCCACCCATAAAACCTTCAACCCCAAAATGGTCTCTCCTACAAGAACTGTATTGATAAAGATGGAGCAGAGATTGAGGGAATGGCAAACCAATGCCTGGTCCAACTTGAGACCCAACCCGTGGGAGAGAGCAAACACTACTAATGAAACTGTGCTATGGTTGCAGACAGGAGCCTAGCATAACTGTCTTCTAAAAGGCTTCATCCAGCAGCTGATGGAAACAGATGCAGAGACTCACAGTCAAACAATAAGCCAAGCTCGGGGAATTTTATGGAAGAGTTGGGGGAAGGTACCAGAGTGGTCAAGGAGTACCACAAGAAGACTTAAAGAATAAACTAACCCGGGCCCATGGGACTTCACAGAAACTGAACCACCAAGCAAAAAGCAAGTATGAGCTGAACCTAGGCCCCCTATTCATATGTAGCAGATGTGCAGCCTGATCACCATATGGGTCTCTTAAAAATGTAAGATAACTTTTTTAAAGCAGTTGTTTAACTGTAACAACTTTAGATGGGAAAGTTCGTTTACAAAAGATTAAAAACAAAAATCAGATAGTGATCACACCCTTTTCTTTCCATATGGACACTTTTGAAACCAGTTGCTGAGGTTGGGGATTATGGGTCACGCATGAATCCTGGGTCCACATAAGAATTTATGTCCTGTCTGATCTGGTCAGATTCTAATTAGTTTTGATCTTTAAAGTTACTTTGAGTCCCTAAATGTTTGCATTCATGGCAGAATAGGTTTTAATTATTTAGTAACTATTGTTTCTTAAGGTTTTCTTCTCCTGTTTGCTCTAGGGAAATCAATGGCTTTACTTTTTAAAAACAGAATTGTTTCCTGATAGAGCATTGTAACTGATGATAGCTAGGATATGCTCAATTCCAAGGGTTACTTTTCTGTAAAACTGGAGGAAAAAGATCATCTGTAGATAATTTTGAAAAAGAAAGGCATTGTGTTTTACCTGTAGAGGAGCATCATGAAGGGTATTTAATTTGATCTTTTTATCTGTAAGAGATACAGCAGTTTGAAACATGTACACTCAGATGTATAACTGATAACATTCCTGAAAACAGAAAGTTAAATTTCTTTTTTACTATTAAAAAATTGGTAAGAAGGCTCCAAAATAATTCAGAGAAAGAAAAACGATGCCAAACAAAAGTCACATGACTCAACAGGTAATTCTAGTGAAACTCTGGAAGAACTGTATTAGTGATACTCTGGAAGTATAGATATGTTTTACAATAGGTTTATTGCACTAAAAAAAAGAGAAAATCCTTTCTATGAAGAGCTTACAATCTCAAGACACAAGTTAGTATTAGTAGTTACAATGTATAATGAGAACAAGAAGACATCAATTGTGGGTTGCCATCATAGATGAAATACTTGAAAAATAAGGTGAAGGGACTGCCTCTGACATAATCTGATTGGCCTGCTCTTTGATCACCTCCCCCTGAGGGGGGAGCAGCCTTACTAGGCCACAGTAGAGGACAATGCAGCCACTTTTGATGAGAACTGATAGACTAAGATCAGAAGGAAGGAGAGGAGGACCTCCCCTATCAGTGGACTTGGGGAGTGGCATGCATGCAGAAAGGGGAGGGAGGGTGGGATCGGGAGGGGAGGAGGGAGGGGCTTATGGGGGGGGATACAAAATGAATAAAGTGTAAGTAATAAAAAAAATTTAAAAAAAAGAAAAAAATAAGGTGAGGGTTAGAGAGAGAGTTGAGGAGGAGTAGAAGCTTATTCTTTTGATACTGGTGAATGGGGATAAGGAAATGAAGGTTAGATAATGTGTCTGAAAAGAGGCTCAGCATAAGAACAGGTAAAAAGATGAGTCTGATGACATTATAGTGTTTGGAGATTTAGTGAACAAAAGAAAAATGCCAGCAGAGGGGAATTAAGACATTCTATAAACATTCTGTAATAAGGTTCTGTATTACAGCAAATTCCACATCTTTAAAGATCCAGATTTGGAGAATGCAGTTTGCAATAGCTTTCTGGCCACAGTGCTGGCTTCAATGGCAGAGGAAGGAATAATGTAGCATGCTTGAAACAATCCAATGAGATTCTACATGTGCTTCATAGACAGTAAATCAATATACATGTCCATATGTCATCATATTTCACTTAGCTTTCATTTTATTAAATTTTTAACTGACACAATATTTTGGGTCAAATGATTATCGGTAGAACATTCCATTTCACAGACTTTATCAAGAATTAATCTTATATATAAATGTTTCCTTTGTTTGAATGTTGTTAGCTCATTGCAAATTCTCATGAGTGTCACAGAGCTCATCCTTTCTTTGAACTAACATACATACATCTCCACATCAGTGAAGTTCCTCCTCCCCCTCATCCCTGCCCCCTCACTTTCTTCCAGCCTCTTTATACCTCTGCATTTATGTGCCATTCGTTTTTTGATGTAGCAGTGTTATTTTATATTATGCTTTATTCCAATGCTTCAGTGTAAGGCTTTCAGTGCATTTTTAGTTAAATACATACAAATACAGTTTTAACAAATTGACAAATAAATAGGCCTGTTAGAAAAATATATGAAAGACAAAGGGGAAACAGATAAGGTTAGTACAATGAATACACAGCTTTAAGGATTTTATAGTTACTTTCCAACTTAAATGTCAAGCTTTTCACCAGATTAATAAAGGCAAGTGTTAACTAAAAAATTTGCAGGTGTCCATAAGCTGAGAAATACAGCTTTTTAAAATTTGTAAGAAATTTCTCTCTTCTCATATGTGTGTGTGTGTTCATGTGCACATGAACTTAGGTGAAAACCCATGTAGAGGCCAGATAACAATCTAGTTATAGTTTTATTGGTGTCCTCCACCTTGTATCTATCTATTCATCTATTTATCTGTCTTTCTGTCTGTCTATCTATCTATCTATCTATCTATCTATCTATCTATCTATCTATCTATTTTTGACATAGGATCTCTAATTGGCCTGAAGCTTACTGATTGGGGTAGACAAGTTGGCCAGAAAGCTCTAAAAATTCACTTTTATTAGGCTTTCTGGTATCAGGATTTTAATCATGCATGACTATGCCTGGTTTTCTTTCTATGTGGCTTCTGGGTATTGAACTTAGATCTTTGTGCTTGCAAGGCAAGCACTTAACCAGCTGATCATCAGCTCTCATGTAGGCTTTTGTAAATGTCAAATTGTTAAGTTTAGACTGTTACTCTGAGGGCACCAGGAAGTCAGTGATGATATCTATTTAAAGAAGGTATAGGAAACCCCATATGAGGCAGGGAGGCATAGGTGTTAGAGAATCATCAGCTAAAGAAGAGTCTCTAAAGGCTCCAAGGCAAAGTTTGTTGAGGGGGTATGGCAAAAGAAGAAAATGTAGAAAACATGTTAAGAGAATGGGTAGGGTCACTGCTTAGATTTTTAGTACAAAGGGAAGGTTGAAGACTTGAGAGTTCATGTGTATGTAGCTGGACTGGTGGTACAGTAATATCTTATAAATAGAGTAGGAAGCTAGAGTTAAATCAGAAAGTTCTGGAGATCATTAAAACCCAAGGTAATCATTCTGAGTTTCTCTTTTTAACTTTCTTTTGAGGTTATAATATATAAATACAACATTTCTCCCTTTCCTTTACTCTCTCCAATACTCCCATATACTATTCCTCATTGCTCTTCTACAAATTCTTGGTCATTTTCAACTAATTGTTATTGTATATGCATCTGTGTGTGAATATAGCCTCCTCAGTCCATATTATGTTACTTCTATATATGTTTTCCAGGCTGACCATTTAGCACTGGACACCCAGTTGGAGTCACCGAGGAAGAACACCTGTCCTGCTTTCAGCTTTCCTCAATTTCCTGCTATTGTTTGTGTGTTTTTGTTTGT
>NW_026589447.1:1269200-1316299 GCF_907164565.1 Psammomys obesus | reverse complement strand
TGTGTGTGTGTGTGTGTGTGTGTGTGTGTGTGTGTGTGTGTGTGTGTAAGGTTGAGGCCTCATGAGCTCTTTCTCCCATCCACTTTGAAATGCGTATGTGTGTCATCTGTGTTCAGCTTATGTTTAGGCAGTCATGATAATGAGTCTTTATCAATATGTCTTCTGATTCTACTAGGGGATATATTCTTACAGCAAACTCCATAATCCTCTGGCTCTTATGATCCTTCTTTCCCCTCTTTATAATGTTCCCTGAATCTTGGGTGTGGGAGTGTTTTGTAGTCCATTGGGACTAGGCTCCACAATTCTGCATTTTGATTGATTATGCTTTTCCATAGTGGTCTCCATCTGTTGCAAAGAGAAGTTTCCTAGATGAAGAATGAGGACTTCACTTTCTGTGGGTATAAAGACCAATGTTTACATTGCAGTTAGAGATTATGCTGATCTAGTAAAGTAGTGGTTATAGATTCTCCTCCAAGTTCCATGATTCCACTAGCACTGAGAGGTTAGCTACATTCCAATACCAGGCATCATTTCACTCTTGCTGAACAGGTCCTAAGTCCACTTAGAGAGCTGTTGGTTACTGACAAGATATGTGTGCCACTATTGTAACCTTAGGGTTATCCTGCCATATTGGTTGTTGATGATATTGTAGTTCATAGGCATCATAGCTGAGTAGGGCTATTGATGATCTGCCTCTGGAAGCTTTCTGGGCAACTTCTGATACTATGAAATTTAGTCCTCAGGATGGAGACTTCATATCAGTTCCAGCTTAGGAGTCTTTGGGCCCTGTTTCTGAAGTGAATTCATGGTGTCTTCAGAAATAGAGACTAACCTTACACCTTGGGTGGGGAAAACCAAGGGCAATACCAATAGTCAGGGTTTTGAGAGTCTCCTGAACAATCCTGGATAACAATTTAAAAGCGGACTTCCTATATGTGTTATTGGGGTTTTTGTTAGTTGGTTTTTGGCTTCTGGAAGGAGAAAAGTTCACTAGGTAAATAGTTGATGGTATGATTCTTTATGGCTTTATCAGAAAAGTTACCTACCCCATCCCTAAGGAACCCTGCCCGTTTACCCTTCCCTGATCATATCACTTGTACTCTGATATTCCCCTCTATATTGCTTCCCCAATCCCCCTATCTGGGTAGTGATCCCATTTTATGTTCTTTGATTTCTGTAGTTACACCAGGCTATGTCCTCACATTTGAAGATTTGGAAGTAGAAGCTTTTGAGGAGAGTCTTTTTGGATCTGGCTTATCTCACTAAATAGGATCTTTTCTAGTTTCTATCCCTTTACCTGCAAAGCAAATAATTTCATTTTTTTTCTTTGTGCTGAACAATATTTTATAGTGTACATGGACCATATTTTCATTATCCATTCTCTGATTGAAGGGCATTTAGTTGTTTCTGTTTCCTAAATATTGTGAATAGAGCTTCAGTGAATATGTCTGAGCTAGTATCTATGGAATAGGATGTCAAGCCCTTTAGGCATATGCTGAGGAGTGGTATATTTTGCTCATATTGTACATTTATTTTTATTTTTATTTTTCCAAGGGTTCTCCACTCTACCAGAGTGGCTGCACCAGTTTACCAGAGAATGATCTTTTCCTTTCTGACTGGAGTAAGATGAATCTCAAAGTTGGCTTGATTTTGCATTTCCCTAATTGCTAGGGAGCATGGGCATTTTTCATTTTGAAGGTACTTCACTTCCTTGATTAGGTTTATTCCTAGATATTTTTCCTTTGAGGGGCTATGTGAAAGGAAATATGCTCATGTTTTTCTCTGTATGTTTCTTACGAATATATATAAAAGCTATTGATTTGTGCAAGTTTATTCTGTATACTGCCACATTACTGAATTTGTTTATTATTTCTTGAAGTTTTCCAGTAGACTATTTTGGACCTCTAATGTAAAACATTATGTCATCTATACATAGAGATAGTTTTGACTTCTTTTTTGTTTGTTCCTTTTCATTTTTGAGACAGAGTTTCACTGTATAGCCTTGGCTGTCCTGAATTTGCTTTGTACACCAGGGTGGCCTTGAACTCACAGAGATCAGCCTGTCTCTGCCTCCCTGAGTGATGGGATTACAGGCATGCACCACCACACCTGGCTGATAGTTTGACTTCTTATTTTCCTATTTGTAACCTTTCACTTTTCTTCTCTTGCCTTATTGCTCCTGCTAGTGCCTCAAACATAATATTGAAGAGGAGTGGGGATACTGGACATCTTTGTCTTGTTCCTGACTTCATTGGGATTTTTTTAGAGCTTTTCTTCATTTAGGGTGATGTTGTCTGTGGATTTCTCTATATAGCCTTCATTATGCTAAAGACTGTTTTCTCTAGTCCTTCATTCTCTAGGATTTTTATTATAAAGACATACTAGATTTTATCAAAGGCTTTTTCTGCATCTATTGACATGATCATGTGATTTTATATTTATGTTCATTTATATGGTTTATTACTTTTACTGAATTGCATATATTGAACCATCCTGCATTTAAGTGATAAAACAAATGTAACATTGTGTATAATCTTGTATAAGTATTTTATTTAGTTTTTTTTTTTAAGTCTAGGTTTATCAGAGATATTAGTCTGTGGTTTTCTTTTGTGTTGTGTCTTTACTGTATTGGGTAATTGTAGAGTGATGCTCTCTTCATGGAAGGAGTTTAGGAGTGATGATGATGATGATGATGATTTTGAGAGACAGGGTCTCACTGTGTAGCCCTTGCTGGCCTGGAACTCACTTTGTAGATCAAGTTGGCCTCACAAAGATCCATCTGCCTCTGCATGTCAAATGCTGGTATAAAAGATGTGCGTCACCACACCCAGGTCTTTGCTTTTTTCTCTCTCTCTCTCTTTTTTTTTTTTTTTTGTTAAACTGGAAGGTTTGTAATTATTATTTCAATCTCCCCATTTTTTTTATTGGTTGGTTTAGTAGGTTGAATTACTCTTGCTTTAATTTTGGTGGTTTGGCTTAATTTAAAAATCGATCCATTTCCACAGAGGAAGACAATGCAGCCAGCCCTGATGAAACCTTATAAGCTAGGGTCAGATAGAAGGGGAGGAAATCCTCACCTATCAGTGGACTAGGGAAGAGGAATAAAGGGAGAAGAAGGAGGGAGGAGGGATTGGGAGGAGAAAAAGGAGGGAGCCACAACCAAAATACAAAGTAAATAAATTGTAATAAATAATGATAATTTTTAAAATTTATTTATTTATATTAATTGCAGTTTATTTACTTAAATAATAATAATTTTAAAAGAATGAAGTAAATATATAGAAAAAATCCATCCATTTCTGTTAGGTTTTCTGGTTTATGTCATTGACATGGAATTCTTCTTCCTTATCTACACATAATAATTTAAAGGTAAAGGTTTAGTTTTGTTCATGGTGTTTCCTATTTACTGTGAGTTCCTTTCCTGTATTTTTATTTTATATATATTCCTCACTTATTATTTGGTCTAGACTCTTTACTTAATCTTTGGGTCCTGATAGTCTGTTTTCTGCTTGATTCATTCTACTTATAAGGCTTTCCTTTAGCTTTATAGTTGAGTTATTGGGTTTTCCGGTATTATTTCTATTTCAGCTTGAGTTCTCTTTATTTATATCTCCAGATTGAATTCTGTTCTCAAGTGGTATATTCTCTTCATCATTTTTATCAGCCTAATGTTTGTGTTTCCTGGGCATTGTTCAGGAGTTTGTTCACTTTAAGTTCTTTCTCATTCATTTCATTGAGTTTTTTCTTTGTGTCTTTTTTCTTTTAATTCTATGATTTCTTTTAAATTCTGTGCCCTGGAGTTCATCTAGGTGATTCTCATTGGCAAACATTTCTACACAACTTGTAGGTTTTAGAAGGTACTAGCTTGATATTTTATATTCTTGTTATTTTTGCAATGAGATCAGGAAATGTGGACTACTTTTGTTAGTTCTGAGTCTGATATGGATAGAGTAGATTGAGGCAGAAAACAATTTGTGCAAGTGGTTTTGGTCTAAGGGTTGGAAATGGCTTGCATGTAATGAACTCATGGACAGAGAGGACTAAGCTGCTCTACAGGATGTGGTTCCTATTCCAAGTCTGGAGTATTGGTATAGATCTGTGTAGGTGCAAAGGTTGGATATAGCATGGGAGAGTACAGTGGGTTGGGGTGTAGGTGGGGAGGATCCTAGACAAATGCTAGTGCTCCTTTCCTGTGTACACAGGAGAAGTACTATTAGGCTGGTGCTTTGGTTGTGGGATCCAGGCTAGATCTGGTAGGTTGTGGAAAGGCATGAATGCATTGGGAGGTCAGAGGAACCCACTGGACTAAACCCTTCATGGGGATATGGGAAGTCTGTGTACTGAGTGGGGATTTGTTAGTGGTTACAGGTAAGACAGGTCCTGATGTAAGCCTGGAGATTGATTGAGCCTTGGGCATAGTTAGTCAGACTAGGTTGAGGCATATGATGTAGAAAGCCCTAGAGGCTGGCTAAAGTGCAGGTGGGGAAGGTCAGACTGGGCCTGGACACTAGTTGAGAGACCAGGGGTAGATCTTGCAGTTTGCAGGAAAGGCATGGATATGGGGTTCAGGGAGACTCACCAGGCTAGAATATGGAGGAGAAAGAGCATAAGACATCTAGGTGCTGAGTGGGGTTTTTCAAGGCTGTGCGGTAGGAGCCTTTGGGTGGCTGTAGGTAGGACAGGTAGTGGCAGAAGCCTAGCGGTTGGCTGAGGTGCAGGTAGGGGGTTAAAGAAACCAGCAGCAGTAATTTTGGAACCTGTGCTGGATTTGGCAAATTCTGCAAAAGGCACGGAATAGGAGATCCAAGGGATTTACCAGGCTTGACTTTGGAAGAGGATGTGGGAAGTTGGTACAGAGTGCGATGGATTGAAGTAGTACAGAACAGACCTGTGGGTGGTTCCATTTGGAGTTGTTATGCTTACATTTTGGAGCAAATAAAACAGAGAAAAGGGGAGTAGCACATTCTTACATTTTTGTAAATTTATTTTACATCCCAAGGGTGTCCCCTCAGTCCTCTCTTTCAGTCCCCTTTTTCTCCTTTTCTCTCCCTCTTCCCTCTGAGAAAAGGAGAGCTCCCTCCCCCAGTATCAGCTTTACTCAGCACATCAAGTCACATCAGGACTGGGCATATCTTCATTTTCTGAGTCCAGGCAAGGAAGCTCTGCCAAGGAAAGTTATCTAAAAACAGGCAATAGAGTCCATGTTAGAAACAGCCCCCAACCCCCACCTTGCCAGGCAACTGATATGAAAACCAAGCTGCCCATCGGCCACATGTATGCAGAGGGACCAAGGTCCAGATCATGTATGCTCCTTAGTTGATGTCTATCGCTGAAAGCACCCATGGGACTGTGTTGGTTTTCTCTGTTGTTCTTCTTGTGAGGTTCCTGTCCCTTTCAAGTCCTTCCATCTTTCCTCCAAACAAAGAAACAAAAAACCAAACCAAACCAAACCAAAACAACAACAATACTTTCTCTCTTGAAAAGTCAGCCTAAAATTCATTTACTGACATGGTCACATGTAAAACAGAACTAAGAAAGACAAAAGGTGTGGTACTTTGAATGAGACTGTTCCCAATATGCTCAGGTATTTGAAACTGTCCCGGTTGCTTTCACTGTTTGGAGAGGGTGTGCAGGCTTGCTGGAGGAAGTAGGCCCTGGAGGTGGGCTGTAAGTGTTCATAACTTCATTTTACTTTGAGTTTGCTTCCTCTGTTTCACGTTTGTGGCTGAAGATGCAATCTTTCAGCTGTTTTGATCCTGCCAACATGCTACCAGGTTGGGTTTTGCTTTTATAGTTAAGTGTCTATTATAGAAACATATATTTCATTTCATTGGTATTCCAGTATTCCTCATGAAATGCTTACTACTCAGTGAGAAAATGTTTTCTGAAGGGTACGAGTGGTCTGCTCTCTAAACATAATCAGATTTATCACTTCAAAAATATGGCAGTGAAACTGGTGTCTGGATGGAATGGTAAATTATGAATTATGTCTATAGAATCCTGCAATTGCTCCTTTATCTGACCTCAACTCTAGAAATATAATAAAGGTAAATGACTAAGCATTTAAACAGTCTCACTTACTGAAGTTAAGTAATCAGTAGCTTGATGTGTTATGTTTGGACCTAAGTGCCTAAGACGCTTTACATGGTATAATGCTTGTGAGGTCAACTCCTGATATTTGAAAGACATTGTGCAAGTTTGGTTTGAAGAGCAGCATGGTTTGAAAATATCTTTGAAGTGTCCATTTGCTTTAGTGTCCTGTTCCTAAAAAGGAGATGATGATGAGTGGATATCAGATATAAGCTATGATATAAACAAATGAGATGTAAAGTTTAGGGTTTTCAATTACTTTTCATCTGTTACCTGCATTGAATTTTCATTTAATGAACCAAAGTAAACACTGACCAACTGGTAACTGTTATTAGACTCTGCTATAATAAATCTTTTTTTGGGGGAAGGGAGGGGGCTTTCATCACTATTTTTTAATTTTTTAAATTTATTTATATTTTTACAAATTACAGTTTATTCACTTTGTTTCCCCACTGTAGCCCCCTCCTTCGTCTCCTCTGAATCCCACCTTCCCACCCTCATCTCCTCCCATGCCCTTCCCCAAGTCCACTGATAAGTTAGGTCCACCTCCCCTTCCATCTGACCCTAGCCCATCAGAACTGGCTGCATTGTTTTCCTCTGTGACCTGGTAATAAATCTTGATTATGCAAGAGTAGATATAGTAGGTATAAGAGTTGAGCTAGCCAGAAAGTAACAGATGGGTAGACATATTTGTTCTGTAGAGAAGATAATGAGGTGATATGAAAATGAAGCGTATATACCTCCTCACCCTTCCTCTGCCATTACTTTATTCTGAGCACTGAATGTGTAGGTCAGTGATGCTTATTTAACTTTTCTTGTACCACAACTATTCCCATTTATTCCTTAATCTGGAGGTCTCTGACTTATTGGAAATTGCTTATTAGGGAATCACATAATTAGAGAAAGATATCAAGAATTACTTTGCTTATCTTTGTTTTACTTGTTATTTTTCTCTTAACTTATTCTTCTCTCATAATAATGCACCCCTACCACAGACTCTCCAATACCTTTCCTTTCCCCTAGATGCACTTCTCCTCCATTTCTCTTCAGAAATTGCAGGCCTCCCAGTGATATCAACAGAACATGGCATAACAAGGTACAATAAGGCCAGGCATAAACTCTCATATCAAGGCTGAAAGAATCAACCTAGTAGGAGCAAAAGAGTTCCAAGAGTAGGCAAGAACATCAGAAATAACTCTAGTCCAACTATTGGGTGTCCCACAAGAACACCAAGCTATACACCCATGGCATATATGCAAAGGACCTACCCCACACCTAAACACAGGCTTTGTGACGATTTAATCTCTGTGAGCCTATATGACCTCTGCTTAGTTGATTCTGTGGGCCATGTTTTCCAGCTGTCCTTAACCCTCTGGCTCTTACAATCCTTCCTCCTCTTCTTCTGTGGGATTCCCTGAGCTCTGCTTAATGTTCGGCTGTGGGTTATCTGCACCTACTCCCATCAGCTGCTGAAGGGAGCCTGTCTTATGATAGTTGGCCTAAGCACCGATCTGTGAGTATAGCTGCATATCATTAGAAATCATTTCATTGACGTTTTTGTCAGTTGCGTTTGGTTCTACCCTACGTGTCTGCGTATGGCGGTTTTAATAATTATGGCCCTCATAAACTCATGGGTTTGAATGCTTGGCCCATAGGGAGTTGCACTGTCAGGAGGTGTGGCCTTGTTGGAGTAAGTGTGACCTTATTAGAGAAAATGGGCTTTGAGTTCTCACATGTTCAATCTAAGTCCAGTGAGATACACAGTCTCCGTATGCTGCATTCAGATCAAGATATAGAACTCTTGGCTCCCCCAGCACCATGTCTGCCTGCATGCTACCCTGCCCATGATGATAATGGACTAAACCTCTGAAACTGAAAGCCAGCCCCAATTAAATGTTTGCCTTTATAAGAGTTGCTGTGGTCGTGGTGTCTCTTCACAAAAATAAAACCCTAAGACACTGAGCCGTCCAGCTTCCATTTTACTTGTTTTGAAAAATACTGCCTAATTTCCCTTCACCTGTCTTTGTTGATGCTATGCAAACAAATTCTTTATCAGATAGTCTCACACATACTTGTTATAAAAGGATTCTCATAAATGACTAAAGCTGAAATAATTTTGCTTATCTGAGAAATAACATTCTTTGGGTCATATCTCAATCATTCTGACACCCTGTCATCAAGGTTGGCCGCCCAGGATTGTTATAATCCTCTTGATGGTTACCATGAAATTATCAAACCCAAATTAATTTGAAGTCACTTTATGTAAAATGATTTAGATAAGATCTCCAAATTAAATTGTTATACACATAGAACCATTTAACAGTTGGCAACTGGTGCTTTGGAACAATGATTCTTAAAATTATTTCATTTCTACATGAAATAATGTATCATACTCCACTCTAAGAACAACAATCATTTAACAATAAATATTGAAAATCATAGTGTGGTCATGATTTTAGGCCCCAGTGGTGTCATTAGAGTTTTTATATAAACAGGAAAAGAGACTTAAGCTAACATGTTTGCTGTTTCTGGCTGTGACACCCTCATCTGTGTTATGATGCTAAAAAAAAGGCCATGCTAGAAGATGAGCAGATTCTAGTAACATGGTTTTGAACTTCTCTACCCCTAGAACCATGAAGTAAACAAATCTGTATTATTTATAAATTACTATGTTTCAGGTATTTTGTTACAACAGAAGAAAACAGACTAAAACAAACAGTATATATTTGGGTGGTGTTAGAGCTGTCTATAATTGTGCTTTTGTTTCCACAATCTAGGATGCCTCTTTAGTCTATAGAATTTTTCTTAGTTAGGGTTTCTATTGCTGTGATAAAACACCATGACCAAAAGCAACTTGTGGAAGAGTTTATTTTATCTTATAACTCTTGAGGTCACACTCTCATCACTGAGAGAAGTCAGAGCAGGAACCCAGAGGGAGGAGCTGATACAGAGGCTATGAAGGAGTGCTGTTGACTAGCTTGTTCATTATGATTTGCCCAGCCTGCTTTCTTATAGAACCCAGGACCACCAGCCTAGATATGACACCACCCACAGTGAAGTGGGCCCTTCCACATTAATCATCAATGGGAAAAAAAGGCCCCAACTTGCCCAGAGGACAATATGATTGAGGTATTTTTCTCAGTTGAATTTGACTTGTGTTGAACTGACAAAATGAAAAACAAAACAAACAAACAAACAACAAAAAAATGAAGCCTAACAGGGACAACAGCTTATCCATTTATAACTGTCATTCCTGTTTGTTGAATTTTTTCAGTGTCTTGACTTTATTTTTTCTTTATTTTAAAACTATATTTAAAAATGTCTTAACACAACCTTTTATTCTTAGAACTTTACAGGAAATTTCAGAAAAATACAGGAATGTCTGGTATATCCTTCCATTCAGTTTCTTCCAATGGTTATTTTTTATACAGCTACAGTATTAATATTAAAACAGGAAACAAATGGGCATACGGATTGTATATACTGTGGTAGTTTGAATAAAATGGCACCCTCCAGGACCATAGGGAGTGGCACTATTAGGAGGAGTGGCACTCTTAGGAGGTGTGGCCTTGTTGGAATAGGTATAACCTTGTTAGAGGAAGTGTGTCACTGTGGGGGTGGACTTTGAGGTCTCTCATTGCTCAAGCTACACCCCGTAAGGCACACAGTCTCTTTCCTTTTGCCTGTGGATCAAGATCTAGAACTCTCAGCTCCTTCTCCAAGACTATGTCTACCTGCATACTTCCTGTCATGATGCTAATGGACTAAACCTCTGAAACTAAGCCAGCCCTAATTGATGCTTTCTTTTTACAAGAATTGCCATAAAGGTCATGGTGTGGCTTTCCAGCAATAAAACCATAAGACATACACCTTATGCTATTTTATCACATGAAGATTTTTATAATCAATCAGGATATACAAATATTACATTACCACAAAGAGCTCCCCCTTTCTACCTACATTTTAGGGTCAAACCCATCCCTTCCCATTCTTTACTGTTCATTAAACCCAGTCAGCAACTAATTTTCTTTTTATATCTACAGCAGTCATGTCTACAATAACTATTATTATAAAAATTATTGTATGTATATACATATTCATATGTATATGTAAATTCCACTAAGTTCATTTAGTGAACTTATATACTTGTAGACACTTGTGTTTACAGCTGATCCCTTAGGATTGTATAACTATAACCCCATCTCAGTGTAGAGGCATACACAGTTAATCATAGCACTCTGAAGACAGAGGCAGGTGGATCTCTGTGTGTTTATGATCAGCCTGAGCTATTTATCAAGACCGTGTCTTAAAAAAATAAAACAAAAAAACCCTAAAATTAAAAGACCTTGAATAATCATAACCATTCATGAGTTTAAGGACATTTTCTCTGTTTCTAGTTTGTGCCATAATGATATGGACTATTACATAAAGTCTCCTTACATGAGCATAAATTTCAGTTTTTCTGAAATAATTACTCGAGTGTAAGCAGTAGGTTGCATAGTAGTTACAAGTTTTGTTTTATATAGGACTTTCAAATTGTTTTTCAGAGTATCTGTACCATTTTATAGTCCTACCAGAAATATGGGATCACATCCCTGCCAGCCTTTGGTATTGTCACTAATTTTTATTTTGTTTATCATAATTGACTACATGCACACATGCATGTGTGATTACATGTGTGTACCTGCATGTGTTTATCTGTCACATGTGGGAAAGTCAGGAGCCAATTTTCTCCTTCCACCTAGAATTGAACTCAAGTCATCAGGTTTATGTGACAAGTGCTTTTACTCTCTGAGGTATCTTGCTGTTTTTGTTAGCCTCTTAGACAGGCCTATAATGATATTTCATTATTGTTACAAGTTGCATTTGTATAAAGGCTAATGAGGTGGAACATCATTTCATATATTTATTTCTCTTCCATGCATGATGAAATATGTTTTCATGTTGCTTTTACAGTCTCTCTGTTCCTTTCTTGTTTGGTATGTATGAGTGCTGTATGTGTGTATATGTGTTCATATGTGTGTGCATATATATGGACAGTTTCATGTGTGTGTGTGTCTGTATGTGCATACATGTGGAGACCGTAAGTCAATGTCAGGTGCCTTCCTTACTGTCCATATTGTTATTATTTTAATAAGATTGTTATCCTTTAAACATTTCATAATTTATTGAAAGTGTATTCATCATATCCATCCACTACCACCTCCTTTCAACTCCCTCTAGTGTTAGCCATTATTTCCCTCCTAGCTTCATGTCCTCTTTTTATTTTTTTTTCTTATTAATAACCCCTAGTCTGTTTAGTTCTGCTTGTATGCACTTGCATGCACAAAGGGGAGGCCACATTTTACTGGGGAAGAAACAACTTTCCAGTGGTCAAATACTCAAAGAAAACAGACCTTCTACCTCAGCAACTATCCATTGTCAATAAGTTCTCTAAAAATTATGGTGCCACAGAAAGACACATACGGTAAGTATCCACTTGTAAGTGGATATTAGCCATATAATATTGGATAAACATATTAAAATCCATAGCCTTAAAGAAGCTAAACAACAAGGAGGACCCTAGGGAAGAGGCTTAATCTTCATTCAGAAGGGCAGACAGGATAGACATCTGAAGTAGAAGACAAAGAACAGGACAGGAGCTTTCCACAGGAGGCCT
The DNA here is from genome assembly GCF_907164565.1 of Psammomys obesus. Taxonomy (NCBI): domain Eukaryota; kingdom Metazoa; phylum Chordata; class Mammalia; order Rodentia; family Muridae; genus Psammomys; species Psammomys obesus. Next base: position 1,304,550 of record NW_026589447.1, on the reverse strand, counting down.
CTGTAAGACTCTACCCAGCAGGATATCAAAAGAGATACTGAGACTCATAGCCAAACTTTGGGCAGAGTGCAGGAAACCTTATGGAAGAAGGAGGAGATAAGAAGACCCGGAGCGGACAGAAGCCCCACAAGGAGACCAACAAACCTAAAAACGTGAGCCCAGGTCATCCGCAGAAACTGATGAATCAACCAAGGACCATGCATGGAGATAACCTAGAATCCATGCACAAATGTAGCCCAAGGCAGTTCAGGATCCAAGTGGGTTCCATAGTAATAGGGACAGGGACTCTCTCTGACATGATCTCAGTGGCTGGCTCTTTGATCACCTCCCTCTGAGGGGGGAGCAGCCTTACTAGGCCACAGAGGAAGATGATGCAGATAGCCCTGATGAGATCTGATAGGCTAGGGTCAGATAGAAGAGGAAGACCTCCTCTATCAGTGGACTAAGGAAAGGGCATAAGGGGCGAAGAGGGTGAATGGGACTGGGAGGAGACGAGGGGGAAGGCTACAGCTGGGATAAAAATGAATGCATTGCAATGAATAAGCAAACAAACAAATTAATTAATAAAATTTAAAAAATTATGGTGCCTTAGAGCCCCTCTTCTATCTATGGTAGAATTTTGACAGGGTAGATCTTTTGTAGGTATTTTGCAGATAACCACAACTGCTCTTAGTTGATACCTTCAACCATCATATCATATCCAGAAGTCATCATTTCACAGCTCCCCTCCCCACTCACTGACTCTTAAATCCTACCTGCCCCTTATGCCTTGGGCCTTGCTTTGTGAGAGGTTACATCCACAGCTTAGGACTTAGTCTCACTGAACCTTCATTTGACAGATTTAGCTTGTCTGACTGGCCAAGGCACTCCAGGAATCCTTCCATCCCTGTTTCCCCAGCATTGGGATTAGAGGTACCAAGCACTACACTTGTTTTTTTACATAGTCTTTTTACTATGTCTTTTTACATAGTTCTTGCTGATATAAACACAGATATCCATGATTGTATTGCCAGAACTTTACCACTGAACCATCTCCCCAACCTCTTTCTCCTATTTTTTCTTTCTCTTTTCTTTTTTCTTTCCCTTTTCTCTCTCATCTTACTTTCTCTTCCTACTGTCACTGAGGTTTAAACTTAATGTCTTTCTTGCACATGCTAGGAAATGCCCCACCACTGACCTATATCTTCAGTCCTCTATTTGCTTTTTATTTTTAAACAGAACCTAAATTGCTGAGACTGGCTAGGAATTGGCACTGTAGTCCAGATTGGCTTTTAACTTGTGATCCTTCTACCTCAATTTCATGAATAGCTGGGATAACAGACCCGTACCAATGGACCCTGATTTTTTTCACATTTTCTTATTGAATGTTTTTCTTTGAACTAGGACCTCAGTATTTAGCTCAGGGTAGCCTCAAGTGTGCCATCTTCTTACCTTTGCCTGATGAGTATTGAGATTACAGGCATAATTACTCTTGTTTGACAGGATATCTCATTTTATATTTTTAATTATTTCTTGGTTATTTTTATTTAGTTTTTGATAAATTTTACATGTTTATAATACATTCTGGTCAAATTTATCTATCCATCCTCGTCTACCTTCATGCCACCCCTATGACTCCCCTACTTTCCTCTAACCAAGTCCCCATATCTCTTTTCTGTCTGTTTGCTTAGTGTTTTGTTTTACTTTGTTGCCTACTTGGTTTAACCAAACGAACTTCTGTGAGAATGGCTATGAAGCTGTTTACTGGAACATAAGTAACTTACCAAGTGGCTATATAACTGAAGACAATGACACTTTCTCTAGCTACCCGACACTGCTGTTATCTCCCCTAGTAAAGCCAGATCCCACAAGCCCCTTGTTTATCTATGACTGAATATTTACTGATTCAGTCTTATATAGGCAAGTACAGCTGTTATAAGTTCACAAGTGGCAGAGTCAATGTATATACACACACAATAACAATGAAAAAAGAGGCCATATATTTAAGAGAGAATGGTAAGGCATATATGGAAGCGTTTGGAGGGAGGAATGGGAAGAGAGATGCATTGCAATTAAATTATAATCTCAAAAATAAATAATAAATAAATAGAAAACTAGCAGGAAACCTATTTTCAAATTAAACCAGTATATTTTTTAATAAAAATACAAGAAAAACTTCTAGTACTCATAAGTGTATAAATGGAAATGTGTTAAAGTCTTCAATTGTTATTTTACAACAAATTTTTATATTATGACAAAGATAATCGAACAGGTTATATAAGCTAAATTTGATGCCATCAAAGCTTAATATTGTACTTATATCTCAAAATTTTATATAAGCAGAAATGTGAATATGATCAAAATACATACACGTACGCATGCATAAAATTTTAAAAGAATTAATAAGAACACTATATTTTAAAAAGTGTATAGCCAGAAGAGGAGTTCTGACCATGTTAGTTAGCAGTATGTCTAAAAGAGTTCAATACTGTGCACAGAAATTCACTCTGATGTTTGAATAAATACTAGTTGACCTGACAAAACAAGTTCAAGAGTAGGTAGCCATTACATACTTAGTATGTAACAAATTATAGTGTGTGTTTCTTTCTTTTTCTTTTTTCTTTTTCTTTTTTTTTTTTTTTCGTTCAAGACACGATTTCTCTGCAGAGTCTTGGCAGTCCTGGACTAACTTTTTAGACTAGGCTGGCCTCAAACTCAAAGAGATCCCTTTGCCTCTGCTTCCCTGAGTGCAATGTGTACATTTCTTTATTTTTATTACACCTTTCTTTTTCTTCCTTTTTAAATATTTATTTATTATCTATACAGCATTCTACTTGCATGTGTACCTCTCTACAGATGGTTATGAGCCACTATGTGGTTGCTAGGAATTGAACTCAGGACCTTTGGAAGAACAGCCAGTGTTCTTAAACTCTAAACCATCTCTCCAGCCCCTGTACAACTTTCTTTTTTAATTTTTAGTGCATTAATTTTTATTTTTTATAATTTATTCACTTTATATCCCAATTTTAGCCCCCTCCCTCATCTTGCCTCAGTCTCCCCCACCCATCCCGTTCTCCCCTCATCTGCTTCTCTAATCCACTGATAGGGGAGGTCCTCCCTCCTTGTCTTCTGACCCTAGCCTATTGAGTCTCATCTGGAATGCCTGGATTCTCCTCCTCTATGGCCTGGCAAGGCTGTATAGCCAGAAGGAAGTGATGTGAGATATCCCTGTACATCTGAGCAGGGGGTGTAGGTCCTCTCCATGCATGGTTCTTGGCTGGTGCATCAGTTTCTGCAGGCCTCACGCAGCCAGATTTTTTGGCTTTTATTTTTTTATGTTTTGGTCTTCTTATGAAGTTATGAAGTTACCAAGGTCCCCTCTTGGTCCTGCTACCCCCCCTTCTTCCAGAAGACTTCTGACCCTCTGGCCAAAGTTTGCTGTGAGTCTCCGCATCTGCTTTGATGCCATGCTGGGTGGAGACTTTCAGAGGACGTCTATGGTAGGCTCTCATATTGTTCCCTCTCTTCTACCTCTTCTGGTGTCTATCATGTATGCCATTATGAATGAAAATTAAGTATCCTCCTTAGGGTCCTTCTTGTTTAGCTTCTTTAAGCCTGTAGATTGTAATATGATTATCCTGTATTTTATGGCTAAGATCCACTTTTAAGTGAGTATATACCTTGCATGTCTTTCTGGTTCTGGGTTACTTCACTCAGGATGATCTTTTCTAGTTCCATCCACTTGCCTGAAAATTTCATGATTTCCTTGCTTTTATTAGCTGAGTAGTATTGCATCATGTACCTGTGCCACAATTTCTGTATCCATTCTTAGTCTGAGGGACTTCTAGGTTGTTTCCAGATCCTGGTTATTACGAATAAAGCTGCTATGAACTCAGTTGAGCAAATGTCCTTGTTGTATGGTTGAGCATCTTTTGGATATATGCCCAGGAGTGGTATAGCTGGAACTTGAGGTAGCACCATTCCTAATTTTCTGAGAAAGCGCCAGATTGATTTCCAAAGTGGTTGTACAAGTTTACATTCCCACCAGCAATGGAGGAGGGTTTCCCTTTCTCCCCATCCTCTCCAGCATATGTTGTCACTTGAGTTTTTGATCTTAGCCATGCTGATGGATGTGAGGTGAAATCTCAGGGTCGTTTTGATTTGCATTTCCATGATGACTAAGGATGTTGAGCATTTCTTTTTTTCTTTTTTTTTTACTCCATAATTATTAGTCTATTTTATTATTATTATTCAGAACCTGAATACATTCGCACATTGATACAACTGAATTTGTACCTTGTTTCTGAACATTTGAATCATTTAAGGAGGAAATTTCAGATGTTCATAAAGGTATCTGATCTCATTCTTTAACAACTACAAAATACTAGACAATTTTAGCTATGTTTTCCTTTAGCTGGATATTAACAATGGTGGTTTCACACAGATCTGAGACAGGGGAAATTGTAAATTAAGCTAGGGTAACACTTATCTTTAAAACCAAACATTATTGAGAGTAGTTTAAGAGTGATGTGTTGTGGGCTATCAAGAAGCTCTAAGCAACAATAAAACCTGTTTATGCAACTGAGTCAATGCCACAGCAGAACAGAACCCCTGGAGATCAATGAGCCTATGGTTTAATCAGCAGAGCATTTCTTTAAGTGTTTCTTTACCATTTGATATTTCTCTATTGAGAATTCTCTGTTTAGCTCTGTACCCCATTTTTTAAATTGGATTAGCTGTTTTGTTGGTGTTTAACTTCTTCAGTTCTTTATATACTCTGGATATTAGCCCTCTGTCTGATGTAGAGTTGGTGAAGATCTTTTTTCCAGCCTGTAGGCTGTTTTTGTTTTTGTTTTTTTTTTTAATGACAGTATCCTTTGCGTTGAAGAATCTTTTCAGTTTCATGATGTCCTATTTATTAATTGTTGATCTTAGAGCCTGATCTGTTAGTGTTTTGTTCAGGAAGTTGTTTCCTGTGCTAATGAGGTCCAGGCTCTTCCCCACTTTTTCTTCTAACATATTTAGTGTGACTGGTTTTATGTTGAGGTCTTTGATCCACTTTGAATTTACTTTTCTGTCTGGAGATAAATATGGATCTATTTGCATTTTTTTACATGTAGACATCCAGTTAGTCCAGCACCATTTGCTGAAGATGCTATTTTTTCTCCATTATATGGCTTTGGTTTCTTTGTCAAATAACAGGTGTCTTCAGGTATATGGTTTTATTTCTGTTGTCCTCAGTTTGATTTCATTGATCCACTGGTCTGTTTCTATGCCAGTACCATGATGTTCTTATTATTGTTTCCATATGAAACTGAGAATTGTTCTTTCAAAGTATATAAATAATTGTATTGATATTTTGATGGGAATTACATTGAATCTGTAGATTGCTTTTGGTAGAATGTCCATTTTTTATGTTAATTCCACCAATCTATGATCATGGGAGATCTTTCCATCTTCTGATAACTTCTTTAATTTCCTCAGGGATTTGAAGTTTTTTTGTTTTTTTTTTTTTTCATACAAGTCTTTAAATTGCTTGGTTAGAGTCACACCAAGGTACTTTATGTTTTTGTGGCTATTGTGAAAGGTGTTGTTTCCCTAATTTCTTTCTCTGTCCATTTGTCTTTTGTATACATGAGTGCTACTGATTTTTTAAAATTAATTTTTATTTTTATTAATCACAGTTTATTCACTTTGTATCCCCCCTGTAGCTCCCTCCCTCCTCCCCTCCCAATCCTATCCTTCCTCCCTCTTTCCCACCTGTATCTCTCCCCCAGTCCACTGATAAGGGAGGTCCTCCTCCCTTTCCCTCTGATTTTAGTCTATCACATCTCATCAGGACTGGCTCCATTCTCTTCCTCTGTGGCCTGGTAAGGCTGCTGCCCACTCAGGGGGAGGTGATCAAAGAGCAGGCCACTGAGTTCATGTCAGAGACAGTCCCTGTCCCCATTACTATGGAACCCACTTGGACACTGAAATGCCATGGACTACATCTGTTCAGGGTTCTAGGCTGTCTCCATGAGTGGTCCTTGGCTGGAGTATCAGTCTCAGAAAAGAAAAGACCACTGTGCCCAAACTTTTTGGATCTGTTGCTCTCCTTGTGGAGCTCCTGTCCTCTCCAGGTCTTAACTATCCCTGCTACTGATTTTTTTTTTTTAGTTGATTTTGTATCCAGCCACTTTGTGAAGGTGTTTATCAGCTGTAGGAGTTCTCTGGGGTCACTCATGTATACTATCATCATCATCTGGATTTTATCAAATGCTTTTTTGGCACCTAAGGAGATGATCATGTGGTTTATTTATTGGTGTGCACACATATGTGTGTGCATGTGTACATGATGTACATATGTATGGGTAAATATCATGTTGTACATGTGGATGTCAGAGGACAGCTTTGTGGAGCTATCTCTTTCCACCTTCCTGGAGGTTCTGGGGACTAAACTTGTACAGCACGTATTTTTACCCATCAAGCACTTTTTTAGCCCTGTTACAGCATTTACATTATTCAAAAATATTTTAAAATGATTTTCAAGCTAACGACTGGCATGGTGCCTGATGGACTTCGGCATCCTAGAATTCAGAATACTATAGTTTTAAAATTATTCAAGATGTAAATACTTACTATCCTCTCATATTAATATCATCAGGTTTGTTATGCTCATGAAAAAATTAAATGTATTTTAGTCAAGGATTATTTTTCTTCACAAAAACAAAGACTCTCCCTACAACCAACAGGTTACAACATGCTTTTTGTTAATTCTATTTTATTGCTTTACACACCTTTCAGAAATTTTCTCAGTATGGAGATTCAACATGCACTATAATGTAGCACTATAAAGACAGCTAATGAATACTAGGGATAGGTTGGTAAATATTTGTTGACAATTTCTCTGCCCTGTGGTTGAGAAATCACAGTTGGTTATACATTTATATAAAGTAAAAGGTTTGCTTTCTCACCTATTGCCATTTTACTTAATGGATATGATCCCAGTCTGGCAGTGTTCAAAATTACCACTACTTGGATTAGTACATATCACTTATTTGTTTTCTAAGCCAATTTGAAATTACAAAACTAATGTCCTTAAGTATAATTATTGGCACAGTTATCTCTTACTGTATCATTTTCACTATGATTTTTTAAGAGTCCTGTCACTTTCTTATGTGCCCTGTGTGTGATCAGAGCCATAGGCCAAGAAAGACAACATTACCTTATTTTTGATTTTTTTTTTAATTTTATGGGGGGATATTAGGTACGTTGATGCATATCTGCAGTCATAGCCTTCAGGAGAATGAGCCAGGAGAATTTTCAACAAGTGTATCACATGTAACATAGTAAGATCCTGTCTCAAAACATACAAAAACGTGATATTGGTTTCTAAATTGCTAAAATTATAGTTTGGAATAACTTATAAATTATACATTTAAGTAAAAAGCAATTTAATTGAATGATATGGAAGGACTTCAGAAAAGCTTTTAGTAAAATGTATGTGGGTACTTTTAAATATGCAGTGTATGAATACAGCTACACCTGACCTTATTCAATGAATGAGATTTTCATGTATCTTCAGTAAAGTAGGAAACTTGAATATACATTCCTCTTTGTGTTGTTTATTAATCTGGTAGTCAAAGACACTACTCTCTTTTGAAACAACGTAAGTTCCTTTTCTTCAGATATATGGAGGAACCATATTTAGCTGAGTTAATGAGGTTTCTCTTTTAATTCAAACCTGTTGAGTAATGTTGCTATAGGCTCTTAAAAATATTGGATTAGGAAAAAATAACTGGGGCAAATTATAATCCCCAGATTCATGACCAAGACAAATATTGTTCTTAATCTTATATACCCAAAGGTTTGAGGGTCAGAATACCAGGAGATACTTGTTTAGTATTTTCTACATTGTCTCTTTTGGCAATTCCAGCTCTTGTGTGCTCCTTCACTTTCCTTTCTTGAGGCACTTACCAAATAAACCTAAAATTTTTGGTGAGTTTACTGGTCGTTTTTTTTGTCAATTTGACACAAGTTAGAGTCATCTGTGAAGACAGATTCCTGCACCATTTGTGAAGATGCTACTATCTTTTTTGCATTGTATGGTTTGGATTCTTTGTCAAAAATCAAGTATATGTAGGTGTGTGCGTTTATTTCTGGAATTTAGATTAGACTGCATTGATCCACCAACCTGTTTGTATTCCAGTACCATGCTATTTTTATTACTGTTGTTCTCTAGTACAGCTTGAGATCAGGGATGGAGATACCTTCAGATGGTCTGTTATTGTACAGGATTGTTTTAGGAATTCTGTTTGTTTGTTGTTTTTTTTTTTTTTTCCTTATAAAACTGAGAACTGTTCTTTCAAGTCATGTGAAGTATTATCTTGATATTTTGATGGGAATTAAATCTGTAGATTGCTTTTGGTACGGTAGCCATTTTCACTATGTTAATCCTACCAATCCATGACCATGGGAGATCTTTCCATCTTCTGATATCTTCTTGAATTTCTTTCTTCAGAGACTTGAAGTTTGTTTTCTTTTTTCCAAAAATTTAGTTTTCTTTGTTTCAGAACCATAAACAGTAGAAAAGTTCTTAATCCCATTTTCAATAGCCTATTTTTTCTTTTCTTTTTTTCTCTTTTTTTAACTTTTATTAATTACACTTTATTCACTTTGTATCCCCCCATAAACCCCTCACTTCTCCCTTCCTAATCCCACCTTCCCTCCCCCTTCTTCACGCATGCCCCTCCCCAAGTCTACTGATAGGGCAGGTCCTCCTTTCCTTCCTTTTGATCCTAGTCTATCAGATCTCATCAGGAGTGGCTGCATTGTCTTCTTCTGTGGCCTGGTAAGGCTGCTCCCCCACCTCAGGGGGAGGTGATCAAAGGGCAGGCCAATCAGTTTATGTCAGAGGCAGTTCCTGTTCCCATTACTGTGGAACCACTTGGACATTGAACTGCCATGGGCTACATCTGTGCAGGAGTTCTAGGTTATCTCCATGCTTGGTACTTGGTTGGTGTATGAGTCTCTGGATAGACCCCTGTGTTCAAATTTTTTGGATCTGTTGCTCTCCTTGTGGACCTCCTGTCCTCTCCAGATCTTACTATTTCCCACTTCTTTCATAAGATTCCATGCACTCTGCCCAGCAGTTGGCAATAAGTCTCAGCATCTGCTTTGATAATCTACAGGGCAGAGCCTTTCGGAGGCCCTTTGTGGCAGGTTCCTAACTTGTTTCCTGTTTTCTTCTTCAGATGTCCATCCTCTTTGTCTTTCGGGATGGGGATTGAGCATTGGTCTTTCACTTGCTTGTTTAGAGTCACACCAAGGTACTTTATGTTATTAGTGGCTATTGTGAAGGGTGTTGTTTCCCTAATTTCTTTCTCAGCCCCACCCTTTTTTTTCTCTTGTATACAGGAGAGCTACCAATTTTTTTTTGAGTTAATTTTGTATTCAGCTACTTTGCTGAACGTGTTTATCAGCTGAAGGAGTTCTTTGGTAGAATTTTGGGGTCACTCATGTATACCATCATATCATCTGTGAATTGTGATGCTTTGACTTCTTCCTTTCTGATTTGTATCCCCTAGATCTACTTTGGTTGTCTTATTGTTCTAGCTAGGATTTCAAGTACTATGTTGAAGAGATACAGAGAGAGTGGGCAGCCTTGCCTTGTTCCTGATTTCAGTGGGTTTGATTTAAGTTTATCTCCATATAGTTTGATGTTGGCTATAGGCTTGCTGTATAGTGTCTTTACTATCTTTACGTATGTGCCTTGTATACCTTCTCTCTCCAAGACTTTAAACATGAATGGGTTTTGGATTTTGTCAAATGCTTTTTTGGCATGTAAGTAGAGGATGATGCGTTATTATTCCTCAGTTTGTTTATATGGTGGTTTACATTTATGGATTTCCATATATTGAACCACCTCTGCAAGCCTGGAATGAAGCCTACTTCCTCGTGGTGGATGATATTGTTTATGTACTCTTAGACTTCTTTTGCGAGTATTTTATTGAGGGTTTTTTTTTTCCCATCAGTGTTCATAAGCAAGACTGGTCTGAATTTCTCTTTTGTTGGGTTTTTGTGTGGTTTAGGTATCAAGGTGACTGTGGCCTCATAGAATGAGTGTAATAATGTTTCTTCTGTTTCTGTTTTGTGGAGTAGTTTGACCAGTATTGTTGTTAGCTCTTCTTTGAGGATTGGGTAGAATTCTGTGCTGAAATAGTCTAGCCCTGGGCTTTGTTTGGATAGGAGAATTTTAAAACTTCATTTAATTATTTATTTGTTTATTCATTTGTTCATTCCTTTATTTATCTATTTATTTATTTGTTATTACAATTTATTCACTTTTTATCCCAGCTGTGGCACCCTCCCCCATCTCCTCCTAATTCCAACCTCCCACCCTCTTTTCCCTCTATACCAGTTCCCTAGTCCACTGATAGGGGAGATCCTCCTCTCTTATCAGTGGTGAGAGCAGAGTGTTGAAGTCTCCCACTATTAAACTGTTGTGATCAATGTGTGATTTCAACTTCAATAATGTTTCATTTACAAATGCCCAGTGCTTTTGTATTTGGGGCATAGATGTTCAAGATTGTGATGTGGATTTTTCCTTTGATTAGAATGAAATATCTCTCCTCATCTTTCTTTTTTGATTAATTTTAATTGAAAGTCTATTTTATTAGATATTAGGACTGCTACTCCAGCTTGCTTTTGGGGTTTATTTGCTTGGATAACCTTTTTTCTGAGGTAGTGTCTATCTTTATTGCAGAGGTGTATTTCTTGGATGCAGAAGAATGTTGGATCCTGTTTCTGCAACAATTCTGTTAGTCTGTGTCTCTCTGTTGGAGAGTTGAGTCCTTTGATGTTGATAGATAATAGGGACCAACAAATGTTAGTTCCTTTACTTTTGGAGTTGGTAGTGATAGTGTTTTGTGTGCTTGTTTTCTTTTGATTTTGTTTTTGTTTTTGTGATGTTATCTATATCCTGTATTTTCTTGGGTGTAGTTGATTTCATTAGCTTGGAATTTTCCTTCTAGTATCTTGTGTTGGGCTGTGTTGCTGTGTAGATATTTACGTTTAGTTATCTCATGGATTATTTTGTTTTCTCCATCTATGTTGATTGAAAATTTTTTGCTTGGTATATTAGTCTGAGTTGGCGTCTGTGTTATTTTACAGTCTGCATGACATCAGCCCAGGCTCTTCTGCCTTTTATAATTTCTGTTGAGAAGTGTGGTGTGATTCTGATAGGTTTACCTGTATATTTACTGCTTTTAATATTTTTCTTTGTTCTGTAAGTTTAGTGTTTTGACTATTATGTGACTTGAGTTTCTTTTCTGGTCTAGTCTCTTTGGTCTTCCGTAAGCCTCTTGTATGTTTAAGGACATCTCTTTCTTTAAGTTGGGAAAATTTTTTTCTGATTTTCTTGAAAATATTTTCTGAAACTCAGAACCTGGAGTCTTCTTTTTTGTCTTTTACTATTATTGTTAGTTTTGTCTTTTCATGGTGTCTTTGATATCTTTGATATTTTGTATCAGGATCTCTTCTGATTTTATGCCTTTTTTATTTCTTTTTTTATTATTGTATATACTCATCTATTAAAAACAAGGAAATCATGAAATTTGTAGGCAAATGGTGGAAACTAGAAAAGATCATCTTGAGTAAGGTAACCAGAAACAGAAATACACACATTGTATATACTCACTCATAAGTGGATATTAGCCATATGATATAAAGTAAACATACTAAAATCTATACTTCTAAAGTAGAAGCTAAACAACAAGGAAGACCCTAGGGAAGATGCTCAATCCTCATTCAGGTTTTATGTCTTTTTTGAGAGATGTATTGATTTCTTCAGTTGTGTCTTCAGTGCCTGAGATTCTCTCCTCCATATCTTGAACTGTTGGTGATGCTGACCTCTGTGGTTCCCGATCTCTTCCCTAGGTTTTGCATCTCTAGGAAATTCTCAGTGTGTATTTTGTTTCTTGATTTTAATTACGTTTTCATGTCTTACACCATTTCCTCCATCTGTTTGTATTTGGATTTCTGTCTGTCCATGATTTCCTCTATTTTTTTGTTTGTTTCCTCTTCATGTGCCTCTATTTAGCCACTGTCTTAGTTAATTTTCTTTTACTGTGAAGAGACACCATGACTAGGGTAACTTACATAGAAAACATTTAACTTTGGGCTTTCTTATAGTTTCAGAGGGCTAGTTCATGATCATAACAGTGGAGATCATGGCAGTGGTCAGTTAGGCATGTTGTTGGAGCAGTAGCTTAGAGTTTAAATTTTGTGTGCAATTTTTAGGCAGAGAGAGCAACTTTGCCTGGCTCTTGGACTTTTAAAACCACAAATTGAACTCCTTATGACATTTCTCCTCCAACAATGCTACAACTCTTAATCCTTCTCATTGTTCCACCAACTTGGGTCCAAGCATTCAAATTGTGTGAACCTAAGGGGACCATTTTTAATCACACCACTGCACATACATAACCGAGAAAGCTGAAAACAGATATTCACATAAATATTTGTACAAAAATGTGCATAGCAGTATTATTCATAATAATCAAAGCTGGATACAATCTAAAAGTTTACCAGTGAATGAGTGGATAGACCAATCGTAGGATACTCAAACAAGAGTATTGTGTGGTGGACAAAAGTAATGAAAAACTATTATATATTATTACATAGATAAAACTTAATACTATCCCAGATGACAGAAGTCATATGCAAAAGGTATGGTTCCATTTGTACTATAAAGATCTACAATATTCAAATCCATGGAGACAGCAAATCTATAATTTCTAGGGACTGGAATGAGGACTAAGAGTAAGGAATAAATTATTACTAGGCGTGAGGTTTCCTTTGAAGTGATGAAAATATTTTGAAGTTACATGAATGTACTAAATGGCACTGAATTGGACAATTTAAAGTAGTTAATTCCATGTTTTATGAGCTTTACCTCAAAGCAAAAAGGAACAGTTAAGATGACTGACCACAATTTACTGACCTCTGCTCTATTTTATATTTGAGTAATTTCAATATCCTTCATTTCTGAGGTTTCTCTGTCTTTGGTATCATGAGGGCTACTAGAGAATCTGCCTAAGGTTGCAGAGAAAAGTATATGGCTATAGTGCAACCCAACTAGCAAGAGCTGATAAAACATAAAATGTTTCTCTCAGGGTTTTGTCGTTGTCATCATCATCATCAACAACAGCAGCAATAACATGATTTTGAAACAGAGTGTCACTATGTAACCCTTGCTGGCCTAGAACTCACTATATAGATCACCCTGGCCTTGAATTCATAGAGTTCCACTTATCTGCCTCCAGAATGCTGGGATTAAAGGGCTTATCACCATACCAAGCCAAAGAAGGTTTATAGAAGTAGCCCTGGTGACATATAATACACATACCATACAATCCACCCACTTAAGTTATATGATTTCCTTTTTAAACAATCATATTTTCTGAGTGGTCTTCCTACTCCTATATTTAATTTTAGACCACTTTTGGTTGTTTCTGTATTTTAGCCATTATAATAATGTGGTATAGGAAGATCATTCAGTGGAAGGATCTAGATTTAGATCCCTAGAACCCAAGTAAAAGAACCATGTGCTATGGTCCATGATTATAGCCCTAGCACTGGTTATAAAAGATGGGATGATTCCTGGCACTCACTGGCCAGCCTATCAGTCCAGCTGAAACAACATCTCCAGGACAATGAGAGATCTTTTCTCATGAAACAAGGTAAATATTTCCTTAGAAAACAACACTCATTATCAAAGTTTGGCCTCCATATGCATGCCTACATGAATGTGTTCATGCAAAGATATATATGTACATACAATAATAATGAATATATCTGTGAACATGCATGTACAGGTTTTTGTATGAACATATGTAACCATGTCTCTTACATGTGCCCATAGGGTTAGAATTGCTGGATTATATGATAACTCTCTGTTTAACCCTTTTTTATCCTGTCTGCAGAAATTTGCTAAAGTTCTCATTTTCTCTCAACCTTACCATCACACATTATTATCCGTCTGTTAATAAAGATGTATTTAAAATACTACCATACTCATACTTTTACATGTTGTCTGTGGCTACTTTTGCAGTACAACCAGAATTTGATGGTCACAACAAAGACTATATGCCTGTATAACTCACAAAGCTCCCAGTAGTTACTAATGAAACATTTGTTGTTTTACTAACTTGACTTTTAAATTAAAAGTTTGCCAGCTGCTGCTATAGAGGAATTCTCATTAAAATGAAGTTAATTGTGTTTTTTATGTCTTAGTGAATTCTCATAGTGAGGATTCTCTTTTTTTACATTGTTTTCCTTTAAAGGACATTCCTAAGTAGCTTATGGTCACTTAAAATATAAGTATATGGGCAGTATCCTAGATATACATTTATATATGTTAGGCAGAAATCCTATGATTTAAAAATAAAAGACAATTTGTGGTCTTAGTATATCATCCAAAGCTTTGACAAAGCACACACGCATATTAAAAGGATGCCAATAAAAGTGATAAACTAGAACATGTGATTTATGTAGCTTGCAACATTATAGTGGAGGGAGGGGAGATTGAATTAGTAAAGTTAAAAATGAAGTGAGAAAGGAGTTTGGCAGGTAAAGATACAGGGATAAGTTGGTTGCTAAATCTTGGAAGAATCTACAATGCTAACTTTGTTCCCAGAAGTGGCTATAGCCAAGTTCAGTTCTGGTTCATTTTCCAGCAAAGGAGCCAAATACACACTGGAATGGCCAGAGATATAGAAAGCTGGTGTCAGAACCTTTCCTTTTTTTTTGATAAAGAAAAAGGATTGATGTCATTGTGATCAAGATGGAGTGAGGGAAAGAAGAAATAGAAATGATTCAGACAAAATTTGGCATGTTTGACCCCTGAAGAGTTTTGATTGTTATAAGTTGTACTCAGAAAAAAAAATAACATTAAATGTTCTAGAAAACATACAACAGCTACTAAGGAAACTTGAACTTAAAGGAAGAGGAGGGGTTACAGTGACTTGCCTAGAATTTATTTTTGTCTTGCGTGGTCACACAAATGAGTAGCTTAGCAACTGAATTCAACTACAAGGCACATTAGTGGTGCTTTGTGTGATTATACAGTAGTGCTTGTTTTAAACAGGACCTGCTTCATTGTAGAAGAGGTTCATTTCTGAAAGATTTGTTAATTGAGATGTCGCTGAGACAGAGTTTTGTTTTGAATATATTGAAAGAAGTTACAAGTTTAGGCAAGGGGGGGGAGACAGAATTTGGTACTTGACTTCTTTGTTGTTAGTTCACTGATAAAAAAAATGGAGCAAGAAAGCATTATAGTAAGCGAGGTAACAAATTCAGAAAGACAAAATTACCTGTTCTATTTCATATGTGCACCCTGTTTATAAGGTTTAAATGTATGTATGTAGGGAGGGAGGGAGAGTGTAGGTACAAGGTATAAAACTAGAAAGAAAACCATGAGAGGTCTAAAGGGATATTGTGGGTGCAGTGCAGGACATGAGCCACGAAAGAGGAAGCAAATGGTGGTACTTGGAAGAGTAAGTGGAGTCAAAGGGTTTAGGAGAAAAGGGGAGGAAGAGGATCAAACAAAAAAATTTACTTTAAAATGCCAGAATGAAATGTAATACTGTGTGTGCTAATTTAAACATTTTAAAATAAATACCGTTTTTGAAAAAAAAAAAAAAAAACAAACTCTTAACACAACTAAGGACTTGGAGGCTGAAGTTGGTAAAGCATTTTTCCTCACTTGTACTAGATTTGTACTTTGTAAAGAATACACCAAGCACCTCCCCCTTAGTGAGGAGCAACCTTACCAGGCCACAGAGGAAGACAATGCAGCCACTCCTGATGAAACCTAAGAGACTAGGATCAGAAGGAAGGAAAGGAAGACCTCCCCTATCAGTGGACTTGGGGAGGGACATGGGAGGAGATGAGGAAGGGAGGGTGTGATTGGAAGGGAATGAGGGAGCAGGATACAGCTGGGATACAGAGTTAATAAATGTAATATAAAAAAATCAAGATTAAATTTAAAAAAAGAATGCACTAAGACCATAGCAAAACATTCATTTCTGTGCATTGTTCACCACATTAAAAAAAACAGTCATGATCATTGTAATTGGATTTTCCCTTTTGTAAGTATAAATTATGATCTGTAGACCAATAAATAATATATGATAAGGAATTTGCATTGTTATATGTCAGAAATTAAGTCCATTAAATTTAAAAACTAATGGGACCGGAGATGAATCAAAAATATATCAAGTGGTGAAGCAATTGTCATTGAGGTAAATGAGAATGCTTTTCTGGGGAGTTGGAAGTCATGGACGGTTTTAATGGCAGAGAGATGTTTGGTGGGCTAATGTGGGAAATATCATCTGGTCTTATTTCTTGGCAAAACTGAGGTAGAAGCAAAATGACCAAATAAAAAGATTTATGACATCAGTATCATGTAACGAATATCACATTCCTTGGAATAAATTCCACATGAATGATAAAGACCAGCTGCTTTCATTTCCTCCATAATTCACTGTCACCAACCTGTTAAAACTATTGTCGAAAGGATAGATGGTAGGAGCTGCCAGCACCTGCTACAAAACCCAGTGGAGTCTCAGAGATCCATGGAGTGACATGGTGGCAGGAGTTTGCAAGGCTCACAGTAGCTTCAGAACAAGAACAATAAGAGCAACAACAAAAGGCAAGTTTTCTGGGAAGATGCTTTTAAAATGTGGGCTCACAAAATTGGAACGAAAGATGGTGGAACAGAGATGCGCTCAGAGAATGATGAATCTGTACCCTTCACTACTGTGTCTTAGACAGTAGGCTACAAGCACAAACTGCATTCCTGATGAAGAGAGCAGATGTAGGCACCAAGAAAGAGAGATGTGTTGTCTCCTCGAGCTCCCAGAGAAACCCATAATTGCTGAATGGGCCCTGCCTAGGCCCTAGGCACCCAGCATGGAGTCACTGAAGCTGCAGCCCCATTCTGCGTACCCTGTTGGGGCATGGAAATTGCTAGGCAGCTACCAGAAGCTCCCATAGAACCTAAGCCCCATCCCTGACGCCCTGCCTAGTTACAATATAACCCCGACTCTAGGAAACAGCAGGATATCTGAAACAAATCCCAGTAATGGCCTCGTATTTATGGTGTTTCAGACACCAGAAACCTTGAATCAGACCAAAAACTTGTTGCAGTACATAGCTACATGAAAAGCTATCTGTGATATGTATGTATGTATGTATGTATGTATCTCTATCTACCTACCTACCTACCTACCTACCTACCTACCTACCTACCTACCTACCTATAGTAGGCACAGCAGTTTCCAATGCCACTATGATAAATGAGTATTTGATGGAGAAGTGGGAAAGATAGAGAAATGAAGCAGTGCATGAGAAGTGGAGATGGGAAAGGTGGACTGAGGAATATGTTGTTGTTGAGTAGAGCCAACAGGGTGGTGTGTAACAAACTAGAGCTTGTACTCTGACTCAGCCGCTGAACATGCTACCCAGCCGCATAATTTCCCTGGTTATGTTAATGCCCTTGGCCTGTGCTGTGGCTGAGGGCTGTGATGGTGTCCATGGCCCACACAGCAGCAGAGGGCCTGATGTCCATGCTCTGTACTGCCATATGAGAGCATGCTGAGGTCAGTGGTACTTACTTAAGCTGGGGACCATATGGATGCCTGTGGTCTCTGTTGTTGCCAGAAAACATGTGTAAACCATGCTCCCATTGACTGTAAAGGGCAAGGGAACTACTTTTACTGTGCTATTGATGACTATAGACTCACAGTTGAGAAAAAGGGATAGAGAAGGCTTCTGGGACAACCCCTACCGCCTCCCCAAAAAGAAACATCCTAGACAAAAAACAAAACAAAACAAAACAAAACAAAAAAAAAACATTGACTAGAAGTCTTAAGAATTGAGTTAAGTATGTTGAAGTGTAGATATCTTCGATTGATATCCCATCGCCAGGGTTTGGGTTAGGAAATACTTAGTTTTCTTTAAGGAGCTGGCCACTGGGAGTCTTACCATGCTCCAATGAATATATGGGCAACAAAAATTAGACTTTTCCCCCCTTCTTCTTCTTCCTCCTCCTCCTTTTCTTCTTCTTCAGAAGGGGGAAGTATCCCAAGGGTAGGCCCAGACAAATGATAACTGGGAAGTGAGTGTGACCTGGGTTTGTGATGGTACATTACCAAATAATGAATAAAAATGTTATGGAAAAATGAAAATCTGGAAAATCCAAAAGAAAATGAAAACAACAACAGCAACAAAAAACATTGTCAAGCAACCTCAGACTGAATTCCTAAGTGCACTGGACTTCGTTTACTTTCCAATCTTTATACGTTTGACAGCCGTCTTGCAGTGGTTTCTTGGTCTTGACAGTAATATGCCATCCTAATTTTCCTACCAAATTTCTTTTCTTTTTAAAAAGCATATGTTACTTATACATAATAATGGGTTACATTATAACGTTTTTATACATGTATATTTTTCTTCTGTCTCTTTATCAGTATTTTTTCTGCATTCCTGTCTAACCTTCTTTTCTACCATTCATTATCTTTTAAAACCTACCTGCTTTTTAATTTGCTTTTATATGGTCTATTGTCAAAGCTGTTGAAAGTAAATTGGAGATCTAATATCTCAAGTGGCTGATTCCAAATCTGCCCTAAATTTAGGGAAAAGGTGAAATTATAGAGCTACTTTGTAACTTGGAACTGACAAAATAATGTATTAATATGGAATTTAGCATGAACTTGTTGATTCTGACATTAATGTACTAATGTTGAATGTAGTATGAACATATATACATATATGTATATATACAGGCCTGTTTTAAAACCCTTCAGATGTTTTTCCAGGTTTAATCTATCAACACATATTAAACATTTTTAGCACTATTTAACTTAGTGATAAATTACTGGTGCTCTGATTAAAAATTAGACCACCAGTAAGATACCCTATTACCTCAACTTTGAGTATTCACATTGATGTGATGAATGAAAATATAGAAAGAAATGTAACTCATAGTAACTATGCAATAGGAAGGCATCTCAAGTCTCATTTTGTCAAGATCACTCTAGTATATCAATGTGTATGTAAGAGAGAAGGGTATCCTTTATTTAATTTCTTGAATAAATCATAAGTTTGGTAGCCAGTAAATTATTTTTATTTATTTGAAATGCTTTAAATTTATGTAATATTTTTCTAACAATGCCCAAACTAGACAGTGAAGAAATTATAAGTAAAATACAGTGTTTTACTTTTCAATTGAAAAGTATAATAAATGTGTATTATATGATGGGAGATTGAATTGTGTAAGATGTTTTACTTTTTATTTTATTCTTTTCTCATATTACATTCTGATGCTGTTTTATTTTTATTAAATAAAATATAAGTATATACACAGATAGATTAGTATGATATCCTATATAGTGTATATACTTACTAGGCTTCAACAAACATTTATACATAGTTAATTTTAAGCAATATTTCTATTTAGAGCATTGGAAAATACATTACTTGTAAGAATCTTATAAAACTGTAGGTAATTTAGGAAGCCATGGAGATAATAATAAGAAAATTAATAATACTTTTTCAAAAGTATTTATATATTAGTGTCAGTGTCGAGTTAATTTTAAGTGGTCTTTACCTATGTCAATTATTTAATTCTTATAAAACCCATTAAAATGTGAGGGTGGGCAGGATGTACCAAAATACATTTGTGAAAGTCAGAGAACAGCTTGCAAGAATCAGTAAACTCCTTCTACTGTGTGAGTCCAGGAAATCAAACCTGTGTCATCAGGCTTGGTGCCATACACCTTTACCCAAAGAGCCATCTCTCTGGCCCTAAAACTCAATTTGAAACTCTAAATTGAACTTTTTTTTTCTCTTTTTTAAAAAATTTTTTATTAATTACACTTTATTCATTTTGTATACCCCCATAAGCCCTTCCCTCCTCCCCTCCCGATCCCACCCTCCCTCCCCTTTCTGCATGCATGCCACTCCCCAAGTCTACTGATAGAGGAGGTTCTCCTCTCCTTTCTGATCTTAGTCTATCAGTTCTCATCAAAAGTGGCTGCATTGTCCTCTACCATGGCCTGGTAAGGCTGCTCCCCCCTCAGGGGGAGGTGATCAATGAGCAGGCCAATCAGATTATGTCAGAAGCAGTCCCTCTTCCCATTACTATGTAACCCACTTGGACACTGAACTGCCATGGGCTACACCTGTGCAGGGGTTCCAGGTCATCTCCACGAATAGTCTTTGGTTGGAGTATGAGTCTCTGGGAAGTTCCCTGTGTTCAAATTATCTTGTTCTGTTGCTCTGCTTGTGGAGTTCCCGTCCCTTCCCGCTCTTACTATTTCCCACTTCTTACATAGAATTCCATTCACTCTGCCCATCAGTTGGCCATCAGGCTCAGCATCTGCTTTGACAGTCTATACTGCAGAAGCTTTCAGAGGCCCTCTGTGGCAGGTTCCAAGGTTGTTTCCTGTTTTCTTCTGGCTTTCAGAGGCCCTCTGTAGCAGGTTCCAAGGTTGTTTCCTATTTTCTTTTTCTTCTGATGTCCATCCTCTTTGCCTTTCAGAATGGGGATTGAACATTTTAGTTAGGGTCCTCTCTTTTGCTTAGTTTGTTTAGATGTACAGATTTTAGTGGGTTTATTCTACATTGTATGTTTATATGAGTGAGTATATACCATGCGTGTCTTTTTGCTTCTGGGACAACTCACTCAGGATGATCCTTTCCAGGTCCCACCATTTACCTGCAAATTTCATGATTTCCTTATTTTAGTTTGCTTTGTTTTGTTTTTTAATATTTTTTATTTTAATTTTTATTAATTACACTTTATTCACTTTGTATTCTCACTGTAGCTTCCTCCCCCCTCTCCTCCCAATCCCACCCTCCTACCCCCTTCTCCATGCATGCCCCTCCCCAAGTCCACTGATAGGGGAGGTCCCCCTCTCCTTCCTTCTGATCCTAGTCAATTAGGTCACATCAGGAGTGGCTGCATTGTCATCTTCTGTGGCCTGGTAAGGCTGCTCCCCCCTCAGGGGGAGGTGATCAAAAAGCAGGCCAATCAGATTATGTCAGAAGCAGTCCCTCTTCCCATTACTATGGAAGCCACATGGACACTGAATTGTCATGGGCTACATCTGTGCAGGGATTCTAGGTAATATCCATGCATGGTCCTTGGTTGGGGTATCAGTCTCTGGAAAGACCCCTGTGCCCACGTATTTTGGTTCTGTTGCTCTCCTTGTGGAGCTCCTGTCCTCTCCAGCTCTTACTATTTCCTACTTCTTTCATAAGATTCCATTCCATGCACTCTGACCAAAGTTTAGCCATAAGTCTCAGCATTGTTTTTTTTTTTTTTTTTAAGACAGGGTCTTACAGTATAACACAAATTGGTTTCACATTCATTAGGTAGTATAACCTGAGCTGGCATTTACAATCTCCTGACTCTTCTTCCCAAGTGTTAGGATTGCAATTGTGTGTCGGCACACCCAGATTATGGGAACTACATAAGTACCATTTTATAAATAAATAAGATCAGACAAAGAAGTCATTTGAGGCAGACTAGAAAAGTAACATGTTAATGTAGACAGCTTCCAAATGACAGAGCTCATATTTTATTTCAAAAAGCCGAGATCATGTTCGAAAAACCTAATGTCTTAATCACCGTCAAGTGAACAAAATAAAATCAATGTGATATCTAATTAAATGTCAGTCAGAAATTGAAGTTATAGTTTGGGAAATGATACATCAATAGAGAAATGGCATCTTTATTGAAATTTGACAGATAACTTTTCAGGGCTGTATCTTTTTTGTGCAAGTCAGCTTTCTGCACTACATCAATAACCCTGAAAATACAAGCTAAAAAGAAGGAAAGATTTATATTGGTTCATATCACAGGTTTTAGTCCATGATCACTTGGCATAAATGCCTTCTGTCAAGAACAGTTGCCTCAGCACAGTGGAGGCATGTACTTGGTGGAAGAAAATACTCACGATACCAGTAGGGAAGCAAAAGGAGAAAAAGGAAGAGTAGCAGTATTGAGTCCCCTCCTAGAACATATGATAGCACTTTCTTTCACCAGGTCCCACCTCCTAGGTTCCAACTTTAAATTCACCATCTCTTATTAGTCTCATCAACTTGGAACCATACTTGGAAAAAGAAAAAAAAAAAAAACCTTTAAGGGACACTTAAGTTATAAACCATAACAACTATTTCATGACATAAAGATATATTTCCATATTGAAAAGGGATCCAATTAAGGACATAGAAACTGTCTTATGTAAGTTTTATTTTGCAGTCTTTATTCTATCAGTCAATATGATCATTATCAGTTAAGATTTCTTTGGTAGAAGTAACAGAAAACCCAATCAACTCAAAGTGACTTTTAACAGTTTTATTTTATCCATTAATGTGCTCACCAAAATCCTAACACTGAAAAATTCTAAGTCACCTGGTGCCAACAAGGATCCAGGGGCTTTCATCTTTTCTCTTTTACCATCCTTTGCATGTTAACTAGTACTTATAATCTTGACCTCTAATAGCTGAAAGATTTTTGCTGCAACTTCAGATTATGTCTTTATAAAATTACGTGTAGAAAATCACTAGTAAGATTCATTAAGGTAGTCATACTCATGTCTATGATTTATTATAACAAAATCTACAAAAATTACAGTGTTTTAGGAAAAGAATATAGGATAATCTAAAAGATTTCAGGCTCCCCCAGTACTTTCCCACAAATCTCACAATGGAGCCTCAGAGAACATGTTTAATTCTCTCAGGTATAAATTGAAGTAAACCATATGCCATATACTGCCTATGAGAGCCTACTAGGGATCCAGCATGTAGAGGTTTCCCTGAAAGTTGATTATGTAGGAAACCTCTGTGTAGCCCATAATAAAATTTCATTCTCCCATAGGGAGATTAGGTATTCTATATGCACTACATCACCAATTAAGGAAGGTACACACCAGAAACTCCAAGTTTCAGATGCAAACCAAAGACCAACCTTATTGGTGAACTTTTCTAAAGATACTGATTCCAGGCCTGCTATGTTAGCTCCTTTCTACACGAGGTAGAATTTTTTCTTGCAACTAAAGCTTTCTCTGAGGACACTTTCAGCACTGGAGCAGTTGCCCATGCCCCAGTTGAAAGGATAGTTGGAAAAAATCTAGTGTTTTGCAGTTTTAGCCTGTCATAGTAGATGGGTTTTATCATGAAGAAAGGAATGAATAGAGACAACTGGTAAACTCTTCCAAAACATCTTTACATGTTCCTGTGTTTAAAGGTTCACTATTTGAACTTACTCTTGCTTCATTTATTAATCACTAAATATTCATTTAATATTTCTTACTTAGAAATTCTTGAACTGAAAAGGTGGGTGATAAATAGAAAAGATTCTAGACAAAAGAAAAGAATACCACAAATGCATTTTTTTTAATGTACCCGAAGAACTAACAGTCAGAGCAAACACAGACGGTGGGACAGGGATAGTTTCTAAAAAACCAGGTGTGCATGATAGGCCTAGGTCAGACTCTGTAGGACATTGTACACCACAATTATAAGTATCTGAGACTTTCACTTAATTATCATGGAAAGCCATTGAAGGTCTTTGAATAGTCAGCTTCACAATTAAGTAGGTTAAAGTTTTTATTCAAAAATAATTTCAACTCACAGTAAATTTCAAAGTAGTACAATGAGTTCCAGTGCTATGTTTACTTGTATAACCCCTGTATATGGGGGCTCATTATAAATAATCTTAAATGATCTTACTGAGTATACTTTAGTTTGTCAAAATGAGGAAGCTGATACAATATTAACTAAAATACTAACCTTTACTTATGTTACTAGGTAAGCATTTTTAATGTTCCCCTAGATACAGTGTAGAAAATCCTCTTGGTAGTAGAATGCTGACAATTAGATTCAGCAGAGACATTAACCATAATATAACAAAATAGGGTGATTCATTGGGGATGTTCAGAGAGGTAAACTTAAGAATGATTTATAAATTTCTGGCTTAGAGAACTTGATAGAGATGGTGTTGTCTGCTAAGATAAGGATGATGTTGGTAATATGTGGTAGCATGTAGAGCTGTTGAGTATACAGTTGGATGTTAAATTCTGGAGCTCAGGAGAGGGACTGCATGGTGTTCGAGAGCATGGATACATCATGACATATTAGCAATCATTTTCTATTAGACATCAACAGGAAATTTTCACTTGCAGTGTGCAACACACATTTTTTGATAAATATTTGTAGAAATATACTTTAATTATTTTCTCAGGGTAAATTCTCAGAAATGAAATTTCTGGACAAAAGGAAATGTGTATTTTATTTTAATACTAATTTGCTCAATATTGAAGTTAATTCCTATGTGATCATAATGTGATTCTTCATTAACTGATTTTTTATTTTATTTTTTCTTTAGTAATTACACTTTATTCACTTTGTATCCCCACTGTGGTTCCCTCCCTCCTCCCATCCCAATCCCTCCCTTCCTCCACCCTCTGAGCCTCCCCAAGTCCACTGATAGGGGAGGACTTCTTTTCCTTCCTTCTGATCCTAGTCAATTAGGTCTCATCAGGAGGCCTTGTCCTCTTCTGTGGCCTGGTAATGCTGCTTCCCCCTCAGGGGAAGGTAATTAAAGAGCAGGTCAATCAGTTCATGTCAGAGACAGTCCCTGTTCCTATTAGAATGGAACCCACTTGGATACTGAACTGCCATGGGCTACATCTGTGCAGGGGTCTTAGGTTATCTCCATGCATAGTCCTTGATTGGAGTATCAGTCTCAGGAAAGACCCCTATTCTCAGAATTTTTGGTTCTGTTGCTCTCCTTGTGGAGTTCCTGTCCTCTCCAGATCTTACTGTTTTCCACTTCTTTCATAAGATTCCCTGAACTCTACCCAAAGGTTGCCCATAAGTCTCAGCATCTGCATTGATAGTCATTAACTGTTTTTAAGCTAGAAAATTTGAGGTCAAATGCCTTTGGGCTGTTTGATGGACTATAGTCTTCTTAAGCACCAAGAGATACCTTAACGTATTACATAGGTTAAAATGTGCATGTTCTGGGAGCTTGGTCTTCAATATGACAATACTAAGAGAAAGTGAGATTTTTTTTTTTTTTTTTTGAAGAGGTGGACTTAGTGGGATGTTGTTAGGTCACTGGAAACACTTGAAAATTATTGACCTGGTTCTTTAGAATCTCAGTCTTTATCTGACTTCCTGTCTTTCTGTGAGATCTCTTTCTCTGGCAAGCATTCCCACCGTGATGCCATCATCCATGCTTTGACCCAGACAGGAAGGCCTTGATTAGAGGCCAAATCCATTGTAGGGTTTTCAAATCTTAGGTTTTCAGCTGTTTAAACTGTGAGTTATATAAACCCCCTTGCTTTATAAAGAACCTGACAGATGTTTTTCATATTAATGGGAAATAGACTAAGAAACCAGTAAAATGTTTTGAGACCATCTGTGGAATAAGTGATTTCTAGAAATCAAACCCAACTGAATAGTTTAAGACAAGCTAGAATCTTGTGAATAATATAATTGAGAAATTATGCAACAGCAAAGTAATGTCTGAATTCTAGTCAGCTACTAATACAGTAAATTGTGGTAGTGACCATCTCAATCGATGCTTTTCTACATTTAAAATTTTTAAATATTAATCTGCTTTTTAAACAAAATCTTTTTTGTTTCTATAAAACCTATAAGATTTATTTTTACTGAATGTCCTTTTATGTCAGGCTAGGGATTTGTCAAAGGTCTTCATCTATTGATGTATAATACCACCACCTGAGGTTTTTTGTTTTTAACTTTTTTTTATTTTTTATTAATTACACTTTATTCATTTTGTATCCCCCCCCATAAGCCCCTACCTCCTCCCCTCCCGATTCCACCCTCCCTCCCATTTCTGCATGCATGCCACTCCCCAAGTCCACTGATAGGGGAGGTTCTCCTCTCCTTTCTGATCTTAGTCTATCAGTTCTCATCAAAAGTGGCTGCATTGTCCTCTTCTGTGGCCTGGTAGGGCTGCTCCCCCCTCATGGGGATGTGATCAAAGAGCAGGCCAATCAGATTGTGTCAGAGGCAGTCCCTCTTCCCATTACTAGGTAACCCACTTGGACACTGACCTGCCATGGGCTACATCTGTGTAGGGGTTCTAGGTTATCTCCATGAATAGTCCTTGGTTGGAGTATGAGTCTCTAGGAAGTTCCCTGTGTTCAAATTTTCTTGTTCTGTTGCTCTCCTTACCACCTGAGGTTTTGCTCTTCCTTAAAGCAAAACATATATGGGAAGTTATTATCTTAAAGAGACTTATATCCTAGATTTCTGTAATCACTACATGTTTGCCAATACAAAAACCTTGATATAGGAAAGGAACATGTACAAACTATTTGGTATATGCAGAGTCATGCACAATTCCAAATTACATCTAAGGATTGGTTTGTTCAGCTACATTCATATCCCTTGTTAGCCAGAGCTGAAGCTGACATTGAAGTATTTGGAATTCATTTCTTCTCTGCAGTACATTCTTTAAAATAGATAATGTCAGTGTGATGAAACAGCAATAAAACAACACTTTTCGAGTGTTAGGTAAAACTTTATTGCATTGGAATTTGGAAAAAATTTAAATACACAAGGTATCTCTCATAAAATGTTATGAGAGAACATTTTAATTTTGCTATACTAAAGTGTTGCATTTATGTTCATCTAAAGCCAAAGATACATTAAAGGTGAAAAATCCAAATATGACAGATGATGTTTATATCACATAAAATTGACAGAAGATCATTACTCAGGATATATAAAGAACTATTTGAATAATTATAAAAACACTAATCATAAACATTGTCTGAATAACTAGTTCTCAGAAGAGTAAATAATTGACCAATGAACATGACAAAATTAGCATTTTTTTCATTAATTTATTTACTTTACACCCAATTACAGCTTCCCCTCTTTCCTCTCCTCTAAGTCCCTCCCTCTCCCTTCCACTCCCCCTATCTCTCCTCCTTTAGGAGAGGCCTCACATGTATATCCACCTACTTTGGCATATCAAGGTTCAGTGAGGATAGGTGCATCTTCTATTGAGTCTAGACAAGGCAGTCCAGTTAGGGAAAGGGACCCAAAGGCAGGCAACAGAGTCAGAGACAGGCCCTGCTCCTGATGTTAGAAGACCCACATGAAAACCAAGCTGCATATCTGTTACATATCGTGGGGGGGTGGGGGCTAGGTCCATCCAATTCATGATCTTTGGTTGGTGGTTCAGCCTCTGTAAGCCCCTAGGGGCCCAGATTAGGTAAAGGTTTTTGTTTTGTTTTCTGTGGTGTTCTTGACCTCTCTGGCTCCTTCAATCCTTCATCCTCCAATTCCATAAGTTTCCCTGAGCTTGGCCTATTATTTGACTGTGGGTCTCTACATCTGTTTCCATCAGCTGCTGGATGAAGCCTCTCAGAAAACAGTCATGTTAGGATCCTGTCTGCAAGCATAGCAGAGTAACATTAACAGTGTCAGAGGTTGGCAGTCTCCCATGGGATGGGTTTCAACTTGGGCCAGTCTTTCTTGACTATTTCCTCAAACTTTACTCCATCTTTGTGCCTGCACATCTTGTGTAGGCAGAACAAATTTCGGATCAAAGGCTTTGTGGGTGGGTTGGTTTTCCAGTCCCTACATTGGAAGTCTTGCCTGGTTATTGGAGGTGGCCATTTCTGGTTCCATATCCCATGTTGCTAGTCTTAGCTAGGGTTACCCCCATAGATTCCTAGGAGTTTACATTTTCTTAGGTTTCTGGCTAGTCACAGAGCTGCCCCCACCCCACCAATTTCAGTTCTGTCTCTCAGTTCTTGTCTCCCTTAATCCTCCCCACACATGATTTCCTCCTGTTTCCCTTCCCACTTCCTTTCTCACCCACTTTCCTCCATCCATCTACCTCTGATGTCTATTTTATTTCCCCTTCTGAGTAAGATTAAATCTTTCTCCCTTGAGCCCTCCTTCTTACTTGTCTTCTTTGGGTCAATGGATTATAGCATGGTTATCCTATAGTTTCTGGATATTGTCCACTTATTTTTTCTTTGTTTTTAATAAAATTTTGTATTTATTACAATTTATTCACTTTGTATTCCAGCTGTAGCCCCACCTTCATCCCCACCCAACCCCTTCCTCCCTCCTTCATCTCCTCCCATGTCCCTTCCCCAGTCCACTGATAATGAAGGACCTCTTCCCCTTCCATCTGACCCTAGCTTTTCAGGTCTCATAAGGACTGTCTTTCATAGTCTTCCTCTGTGGCCTAGTGAGGCTATTTCCAAAGTTGTTGGACATGATCACATTCCCAACAGCAACGGAGGAGGGTTCCCCTTTCTCCACATCCTCTGCAGCATGTGTTGTCACTTGAGTTTTTGATCTTAGCCATTCTGATGAGTATAAAGTGAAATCTCAGGGTCGTTTTGATTTGCATTTCCCTGATGAATAAGGATGTTGAGCATTTCTTTAAGTGTTTCTTGCCATTTGATATTCCTCTCTTGAAAATTCTGTTTAGCTCTGTACCCCATTTTTTAATTGGATTACTTGATTTGTTACTTTTTAACTTCTTGAGTTCTTTATTTGCCCTTTATCAGAGGGATATTCACCCTCTATCAGATATAGGGTTGGTGACGATCCTCTCCCAATCCATAGGCTGTTGTTTTGTTCTGACTACAGTGTCCTTTGCTTTACAGAAGCTTTTCAGTTTCATGAGGTCCCATATGTTCAATGTTGATCTTAGAGTCCATGCTGTTGATGTTCCGTTCAGAAAGTTGTCTCCCATGCCAATGAGCTCAAGGTTCTTCCTGATTTTTTCTTCCAACAGGTTTAGTGTGTCTGGTTTTATTTTGAAGTCTTTGATCCACTTGGACTTTAGTTTTGTGCAGGGTGATAAGTATGGATCTATTTGCATTTTTCTACATGTAGATATCCAGTTAGACCAGCACCATTTGTTGAAAATGCTAGTACATACCATGTATGTCTTTCAAGGTCTGAGTTACCTCACACAGGATATTTTTTAGTACCATCCAATTGCCTGCAATTTTCATGATTTTTTTAATAGCTTAATAGTATTCCATTCTGCAAATATACCACATTTTCTTTATCCATTCTTTTGGTGAGGGACATCTAGGTTGTTTCCAGCTGTTATGAACATATCTGAGCAAGTGTACTTGTGGTATGGTGGAGCATCCTTTGGGTATACCCAGGAATGGTATAGCTTGGTCTTAGAAAAAATAGTCCCAAATTTTTGAGAAAATGCCAAATTGATTTCCAAAATGGTTGTACAAGTTTGGGTGCCCACCAGCAATGGAGGTGTGTTCTCATTACTACACATCCTCAACAGCATGTGCTGTCACTTGAGTTTTTGATCTTGGCCATTCTGACAGGTACAACATGAAATCTCATAGATGTTCTGATTTGCATTCCCTGATGACTAAGCATGTTGAGCACTTCTTTAAGTGTTTCTCAGCAATTAGAGATTCCTCTTTTGGGAGTTCTCTATTTAGATCTGTACCCCATTTTCTAATTAGGTTATTGATTGTTGGTGTATAATATCTTCAGTTCTTTATATATTTTATATATCTTTTGAATGTATGGTTGGTGAAGATCTTTTCCATTCTGTAGGCTGCCTTTTGTCCTGCTGACAGTGTCCTGTACCTTACAGAAGCTTTTCAATTTCATGAGATCCCATTTATTAATTGTTGATCTTAGAGCCTGAGCTGTTGTTCAGAAGTTGTCTCCTGTGCCATTGAGATCAATGCTGGTCCACACTTTCTCTTCTACCAAGTTCAGTGTATCTAGTTTTATGTTGGACTTGAGTTTTGTGTAGGTTGATAGATATGTATCTATTTGCATTCTTCTACATACTAATATCCAGTTAGACCAGCAACAATTGTTGAACATCCTATCTTTTTCCGTTGTATGGTTTTGTATTATTTGTAAAAAATCAAGTGTCCATAGGTGTCTTCGGTGTCTTAGGTTTCGTGGATCAACCTGTCTGTTCCTATGGCAGAACCATGCAGTTTTTATTACCATTGCTCTCTAGTACAATCAGGGGTGGAGATATCTCCAGAGGTTTTTTATTATATAGGATTGTTTTAGCTATCTTGGGTTTGTTTGTTTGTTTGTTTGTTTTTCCATATGAAGTTGACTAGTGTTCTTTTCAGGTCTGTAAAGAATTGTGTTGGAATTCAGAATGGAATTTCATTGAATCTGTATGTTGCTTTTGGTAAGATGGCTATTTTTACTGTGTCAATCCTAAAAATCCATGAGCATAGGAGATCTTTCCAAATTCTGATATCGTCTTCAATTTCTTTCTTCAAAGACTGGAAATTCTTGTCTTTCAGGTCTTTCACTCACTTGGTTAGAGTTACACCAAGATATTTTATATTATTTGTAGTTATTTTTGAAGGGTGTTGTTTCCCTAATTTCTTTTTCAGCCCATTTGTCATTTGTATACAGGAGAGCTACTGATATTTTTTTAAGTTAATTTTGTATCCAACCATGTTGCTGAAGGAGTTTAAAGGAGTTTATCAGCTGTAGGAATTCTCTGGTAGAATTTTAGGGGTCATATATCATCTTCAAATACTATTGCTTTGACTTCTTCCTTTCCAATTTGTATCTCATTTAGAGTTTTTAGTTTTGTGGAGTATAGGCTTTTGAAATAAGATCTAATGATTCTTTTGAGTTCACTTGTGACTGTTATGTCATCCTTTTCATTTCTGATTTTGTTAATTTGGATAATGTCTCTGGCTTTTGGTTAGTTTTCCTAAGGGTGTGTCTTTCTTGTTGATTTCCTCAAAGAACCAGCTCTTGGTTTTGTTGATCCTCTGTATTGTTCACTTTGTTCCTAATTGATTGATTTCAGCCCAGAGTTTGATTAGTTTCTGTCCTATTCTCCTCTTGGATGTGTTTGCTTTTTTTGTTGTTGTTGTAGAGCTTTCAAGTGTGCTTTTAATTTGCTCATATGAGAGCTCTCCAATTTCTTTATGAAGACAATTTGCACTGCTTTCATTGGATCCCCTAAGTTTGGATACGTTGTGCCTTTATTTTCATTGAATTCTAGGAAGTCTTTAATTTCTTTTTTAATTTCTTCTTTGACCCATTTGTCATTGAGTAGAGTTATTCAGTTTCCATGAATCTATAGGCTTTCTGTTGTTGAAGTCCAGCTTTAATCCATGGTTGTCTGATAAGATACAAGGGATTATTTCAATTTTCTTGTATCTGTTGAGGCTTGCTTTGTGACTGAGTATGTGGTCAATTTTGAAGAAGAGTCTGTGAAGTGCTGAGATGAGAGTATATTCCTTTTTGTTTGGGTGTACTATCCCGTACAACAACTGATCGTCTGGAGGTATCTCCATCCCTGATCTCAAGCTGTACTACAGAGCAATAGTAATAAAAACTGCATGGTATTGGCATAGAAACAGAAAGGTTGATCAATGGAACCGAATAGAATACCCAGAAATAAACCCACACACTTATGGACACCTGATTTTTGACAAAGATGACAAAAACATACAATGGATAAAAGATAGCACCTTAAACAAATGGTGCTGGTCTAACTGGATATCTACATGTAGAAAATGCAAATAGATCCATACTTATCACCCTCCACAAAACTAAAGTCCAAGTGGATCAAAGACCTCAAAATAAAACCAGACACACTAAACCTGTTGGAAGAAAAAGTCAGGAAGAACCTTGAGCTCATTGGCATGGGAGACAACTTCCTGAACGGAACATCAACAGCATGGACTCTAAGATCAACATTGAACATATGGGACCTCATGAAACTGAAAAGCTTCTGTAAAGCAAAGGACACTGTAGTCAGAACAAAATAACAGCCTACAGATTGGGAAAGGCGCTTCACCAACCCTGTATCTGACAGAGGGCTAATATCCCGAATATATAAAGAACTCAAGAAGTTAAAAAGTAACAAATCAAGTAATCCAATTAAAAAATGGGGTACAGAGCTAAACAGAGAATTCTCAGTAAAGGGATATAGACTGGCAGAGAGACAAAGAATTGCTCAATGTCCTTAGCCATCAGGGAGATGCAAATCAAAACAACCCTGAGCTTTCACCTTACACCCATCAGAATGGCTAATATGAAAACGCAAGGGAAAATATGCTGGAGAGATTGTGGAGAAAGGAGAACCCTCTTCATTGTTGGTGGGAATGTAAACTTGTACAGCCACTTTGGAAATTATTCTGGTGCTTTCTCAGAAAATTAGGAATAGTGCAACTCAAGATCCAGCTATACCACTCCTAGGCATATATCTAAAAGATGCTCAAGTACACAACAAGGACATTTGCTCAACCATGTTTGTATCACCTTTATTCATAATAACCAGAACATGGAAACAATCCAGATATCCATCAACAGAGGAATGGATACAAAAAATGTCATCCTTTTATACAATGGAATACTACTCAGCAATTAAAAACAATAAAATTTGCAGGCAAATGGTGGGATCTAGAAAAGATTATCCCGAGTGAGGTATCCCAGAAGCAGAAAGACACACACAGTATATACTCACTTACAAGTGGGTACTCGACCTATACGATAGAATAAACATACTAAAATCTGTACACCTAAAGAAGATAAACAAGAAAGAGGACCAGGGTAAGATGATCAATCCTCACTTAGAAAGAGAAATGGGATGGACATTGGAAGAAGGAGAAAACAGGAAACAGGACAGAAGCCTACCACAGAGGGTCTCTGAAAGATTCTACCTAGCAGTGTATCAAAGCAGATGCTGAGACTCATAATCAATCCTTGGGCAGAGTGCAGGGAATCATATGAAAGAAGGGGGAGTTAGTAAGATGAAGAGGACAGGAGCTCCACAAAACCAAATATATCTTGGCACAGGGGTCTTTTTTGAGACTGATTCTCCAACCATGCATGGATATAACCTAGAACCCCAGCACAGATGTAGTCCATGCCAGCTCAGTATCCAAGTGGGTTTCCTAGTAAGTGGAACAGGGACTGTTTCTGACATGAACTCAATGGCTGGCTCTTTGACCTCCCCTCACCCCTGAGGGAGGAGCAACCTTGTTATGCCATAGAAGAGGACATTGCAGCCAGTCCTGAAGAGACCTGATAAGCTAGGGTCAGATGGAAGGGGAGGAGCACCTCCCCTATCAGTGGACTTAGAGAAGGGCAGGGAGGAAATGAAGGAGGAGGGTGGGATTGGGAGGGAATGAGGGAGGGGGCTACAGCTGGGATACAAAGTTAATAAAGTGTAAATAATATAAACATAAAAATTTAATTAAAAAATAACAATATGAGGTCATGCCAGAAACCTTTCCTTTAGTCTAACACACTTTTGAAAACATTGTGTTTAAATTACATGGAGTTCTTTACTATATCTCTAGGTACCATGATAGTTTATAGACAGGTGTCAGACCTACAAACAGAGATCTCAATATTAGTGATTCTCAACCTTCCTAATGCTGTGACCCTTTAATACAGTTCCAATGTTGTGGTAACTGCCAACTGTAAAATTATTTTCATTGCTACTTCATAAATTTGCCCTGTTGTGAATCATTATGTAAACATATGATACGTGGAATATCTTATATGCCACCTTTGTCATTTGATACCTCCAAAGGGGTTCTACCACATAGGTTCAGAGCCAGCTACCTCTATTGTAAGACTTAAAACAAATGAACCTAAGTAATCAGAGATGATTCAGTAGTAATTGTTTTAATCCCATAATCTGTTAAGATGTATGTGGGTGGTTTAAACAACTATATTCAGTGATACAGATAGTATGATTTTGTGATGCATCTCTAAGAACCCATCTGTAAAAATAGTATTGTAATATAGCCAGTCCTTTTCAGTACCTCAAAAAGATGGTTCACTGGGTGCCAATTTTTGTTGAAATGATTTTAGGAAAATGGCTCATACATATTAATGAGCTTTTATTGTTTTTAATCACAGATAACTTAATTTCTATTTGAGAATGGATGTGGTTTACTTCTTAATATTTCTTTGATACAAGGCAGATAAGATTTCTGATTATTTCTTTCAAGATATACAACTAAAAGGATGACAGAAATCAGTGTTGTAGACTCTCAGATTTCTGAGAGTGCTGAGAGTGTAATTTAATCATTGTCATTCACTTATGAAATATCATTAGAGGATCACTACCACTAGCCCTATTTCTCTTTCTACAGCAAAGATAAATGAAACAGGCTTACTATACATCGGGAGTATTAGTTTACACACAGGGAAGAAATACTAAATGGTGAGGTTTATTCAATACAAGATCAGCTAACCAAAGCAGACAGTTGCATTTTACTCCTGGGTAAAGGCTTTATGAAACAGGATAGACAACATCTAATATGATTAGTTAGGGAGAATGATCTTTATGTAACTAAATGGTCTCACAGGCTGCCTTCTAAACTCTGATGCCTGTGAAAATAATTTAATTAAAACCTCTTTCCAAGCATACCTTACTGCTCTTCCTATAATTCTAGCATTCAGGGAGTCACCTCACAACTGTGCTCTTTTCACTACTGAAACTATAGTGCTTGGCAAGAGAAATTATTCATTTTTTTAAATTTTGATGCATAAGTAAAATTATCTTTTATTGGCTGAAATTGATATTCTAAGTTATTGTCTATTTTTAAAGCTGTATTCATAACACTTCTCCAAGAATATCATTTAGTTTTTTTTTTTTAAGTATGCCCTCTCCTTAGAAAAATGAAGATTTGCCTCTTGTGGTACAGTCAAGCTTGCCACAGTAACTAACAACATCTTCTATTAAATCAGCTCAACAATACAATGCTTCAATTAAGCAGCCACATGCCCAAGAAATTAAGAAATTCCTGATTGAAATTAAGCAGCTGTGTTTCCTAGTTGTGGTCTAACTTGGACAATACTGATCTCAAATAACTTATCTGTAAATTATACCCAAAGCTGGACAAAAAAAGAAATAGTAAATAATATTCATGAATTTTACTTGTTATATTATATACTCTGAAAACCACCTATTTATTTACTACCTATTATCAGTCTAGCATTATGCTAAGGGCTCTCTCTCTCTACATTTTTTTTCACACATATAGTCAGGTTCTACTTTTAGAAGTCTCACAATCCCTATGAAATTAACATTATCTCAATATATAAATAAATTATAACCCATTGCCACACTGTAAATGTGGCGGAATTCAAGATCATGTTAATCTATGCATTATCTTTTGTATACTACCTTTTAAAATATAATAAAATAAATACTTTAGATTATGCTTTGGCTTGGAGAATTAATTCAGTTATACTAGTCTCTTTTGCTCTGTGTGTGTGTGTGTGTGTGTGTGTGTGTGTGTGTGTGTGTGTGTGT
>NW_026589447.1:1206435-1269190 GCF_907164565.1 Psammomys obesus | reverse complement strand
GTGTGTGTGTGTGTGTGTGTGTGTGTGTGTGTGTGTGTGTGTGTGTGAAGAGAGAGAGAGAGATGCTGTGGCATATCTGTGTTGGCGTTACTTTTTAAAACTATTTTATTTTGGTTTCTTATGCTTTTTTCTCCCTTCTCCACCCAAATTCCTTCCAATACCCCAACACCAGGTAGGAGAGAAAGGTTAGTGTGGAGAGGGTACAAAGTTCTCTTTAGATACTTCCTGGTGGTTAGGGTCCTCGACTTCCTTGGAGCTAGTCTAATCCTCATTTCATTATATCTCCAACTTCTCATCCAGCTTTATCAACAGCAACCAGGAGCAGCGGGGGGTGGGGAGTTGGGAGGGAAGCACCAGCAGCCTACTTCTTTCTTGGAGCCTCCCCCCACTCTGGGCCCTTTCATTTATTCTCCCTCCAGAGTCCTCAGTTTTAAACTGTCTGCAGCTGGCAAAGGAATATTCTCAGAGCTTCCACTAGGCAAATAGTTTGCTTCTGTGGAAAATCTGAATCAGTCCTATATCCTACACCTGGGATCAAAGCCAAGACATGTTCACATACAACATACTTGTGGTAATAATATTTTCTGAACAAATAGTCATGATTTTTCTGAGCACATGAGAGAGCATTAAATTGGGACTATCAGTGTAGCTCTAGATCCTTTATATTTAAGTACCAATATTTAGTTATTCTATCAACTATTTGTTGAATGTTTAAAATATGCAAGGTGCTTAGAAGTTCAGTTAGATGTTTCACTTTCACATTAAGAGGGTATGGTGGAGGAAGAAAACAACACACCACAGATACATGTAAAAATATCACTACTGTTACATGCTACAAAAGGGGTGCTATGATTCCATGAAAGTTTGTGATAATGTGACAAAAGTGGCTTCATGATTACTCAGCAGTCTGAAGGAAATAGTGTAAATTACCTAGATAGAAGAGTAGCTGAGAGAATTCCAAGTAGAGAAGAAAGTATGTGTAATATCTTGCGGTAGGAAGGAGCATAAGGAATTGGGGCAGATGAAAGGAATCCTCTATAACAGAAAAAAAGAATTCGTAGTCAAGGAGACTTCAGTAGATGAAATTAAACTATGTCACCATTTATAGGACATGTTAAAACGTTGGTTAATGTGAAGAAAATATTCAATTTTATATTATATTTTTAAGTTTTTGAAACCCAAAACCGGATGTAGAGGATAGGTACAATAGCACAACCACGTGTAATCCCAGCTTTCCTAACAAGAGATGCAGAGAAAGGAGAATTTTCAGGAGGGTGTGGTTCAGCTAGCCTGTCTTATACAATGGCAAAGGTACTTTTTTGTCTGAAATAAGATGAGGCAAGGACCAACAGGAGAGGTTATCTTCTGACTTCCATGTGCATGCTTTGGCACACTTGTGTTCTCTTTCTCTGTTCCTCCCCGTCTCCTTTCCTTTCCTCTCCCTCCCCTTTTCCCTCCCTCTCTCTCTTTCCTCCCTCCTCCTTTACACACACACACCCACACCCATGCCTATCCACACACAGACAACCCAAAAGCAAACAAGTGGCTTTGAGCAAGATAATTGGCTTGAATTTACTCCCGAATGCTGAGTAGAATGTAGATTGCAGATGAAGAACATAATGTGTCTCAAAAACTCAAATTATAAAACTTGTAGAGTGTAATGAAAGAAACTGTTTTCTTAGCTTTTGCCTCGATACTATAATTCTTCCAGTGTAACGTAAATATAAATTAATCATTTATGTGTTTACCTAGCAGCCACTTTTTTTTGCTTAGTGTTTTATTATTATTACCATTTATTACAATTGGTGCAATTTATATCCCAGCTATAGCTCCCTCCTTGTCCCCTCCCAAACCTTCCCTCCCTCCCTCTTCTCCCCCTAAGCCTTTCCCCTAGTCCACTAATAGGGGAGGACCTCCTCCCCTTCTATCTGACACTAGCCTGTCAGGTTTCATCAGGACTGTTTAGCAACCACTTCTAATGCCATATTCTTTCAAAGTATAAGTTCCACAAATTTATCCTAAAATTTCAAAGTCTAAAAGACTCTAAAACTCTTAATTTTTTGAGTGACAATATGATGTCAAGAGTGATAAATTCCACACCTGATGCATCTCTTTTAAATACTATAAAATCACGTTCAGACTATGTGTATAAGGTATACATAAAATATAAGTAAATTTATACAAGTGAGTTTTACCTCTGTAACTGGGATCTGTGTCAAGATTTCACATTAGATATGTGCATGTTACAAAAAGTTAGAAATTTCAAAATCCAAAATACTAGTCTTGAGCATGTTGGTTAGGAGATACTCAGTATATTAATGGTTTTATATATGTTATGTGGTCAACCTTACTTACCGTACCTAGCCAACAAGTTCAGTTTGTGCCCTGGGTCAAAGCTGTCAGTATCTCCACATTTGATCACTAACAGGAAATATTCAGAGAGGTAATGTTAAAAAGAACTTAAGCTTAGAAAACACCGTGAGTGTGTAAACATGAGGCATGCACTCAAAACTAGAAATCAAAATCCCTGGCTTCCTAATATGATACTACCTTCTCCTGAAATGAATCACAAATTATCTCTGAACTTTCTTCGAGTTTAAATTAAGCCTAAGGAAAGTACTTCTTTTATAACTGAGTATGAGAAATAAAAAAAAAATTAAATGTTTTGTAAAATACTTTGGAAATTATGAAACTTTATGACAATGTAAATTAACATCTTCATCTAATATACAAAACCAAATTACAATTCCAATGATAGAAACTGTCAAAACCTTGCTAATCAGAATTTTTTTGTTTCGTTTTGGGGTTTTTTGTGATATAAACAATAGCAAAAACATTTCAAAGAGTGCTGATGAACTGTGATATTTAGAATACAGGCTAAAGCATGCTGCATGGCAATTATTTGTCACATAACCAACTACTCAATGGGTCATATATTATAGATAACATGATCTTTTTTTTTCCTGAGCACTGTAAATAGTGAGGGGAAGGCATCATTAGTGTGTATAAACAACAGTTATAGGATAAGAGTCATTCCTCTGAGCCTAGCATCAAATGTCTTCCACTAGAATCAAGACACCTGCTTTGATCTGAAATACTCATGTAGGCCAACATACTCAGGGCAGGACTACTTTAAAAAGAGCACTACTTTCCTATTCCTATTCCCAAATATAAGTCATTAAAACATATGAATTAGAGAAGTAAAATTTTATAACATAAACTCAGGCAGAGTTAGCAAATGCAGTACAGTACAGCACAGCACGACTTGATGCAAAGTGATCAGAAGGCAGCAGCACAGTTCAAATAGGCCCTGGAAAGCACACAGTGGAAATCCAGTTAGTAAATCAAAAAGAAAGAAAGAAAGAAAGCTCCCTGGTAATTCATATTGACATTCTACTCACAGTTGTCTTATGGTCGCTCTGCAAAGAGTCGTATCAACCTCCAACTCAAAATATGATTTGAATGCTACTCGTGTATTAAACGAGTGTGAGCGTGTTTGTTACTGACATATTTTGCTAGTTAGTTAGTTAGTTAGTTAGTTAGTTAGTTAGTTAGTTAGTTAGTTAGTTAGTTAGTTAGAGATAGAAGTAGCTCTCATCTTGAAAGAGGAGAAGGGTGAATAGCTCGGAATTTTTGTGTGGTTGCTGGTAGAACCTGTGCTGGCAAATGGAGAAGGAAATCACTGGGAAAGGGATAGGCAAGAGTGAGAGGGGGATAAGAGAAGGTAACTGTTAATAGGATCAGACTCCATTATATACATGTATGGAAGTGAATTTTGCAATGAAGTCTATTATTATGGATAATTAAACATTTTCAACTAATAAAACATTCTTAAAGGGAGGGAAAGAAGATTATAGCTTGAGAGCAGTTAACATCAAAATGGTAGTCAGCCTCTTTATTAAAATTTACATCTCTGAAAATAAATTACGATGTCGCCAGTAGAAGTTTACCAGCTTAACAAGGGCGCTATTAATAGTCTCAGATTTATTAAGTTTTTCAGCCTTCTTTTTGCTATTGTAGTGAAAATGATGATGTAGTTGTAAGACCCATTTCCTTTCCTTTATGCAATTCTGATTTTAGAAGCTTTGATGTGATGCTTTACTTTCAAAATGTGCCTTTTTATTTCTAAAGATTTCTTATCTGTTTTAGAATGAAACTAAATCTTGTCTCACAGAAGACAAGATCTCTGGCCTGCATGAGTGGACATCTTTCCACACCACAATTCAACTGTGCTGTTTTGGGAAACAGCACTGACACTGTACATCAGCTTCTGCATGCT
Organism: Psammomys obesus; assembly: GCF_907164565.1. NCBI lineage: Eukaryota > Metazoa > Chordata > Mammalia > Rodentia > Muridae > Psammomys > Psammomys obesus. The sequence goes on along the minus strand of NW_026589447.1, from coordinate 1,264,911 downwards.
CCTTCTGTAAGACAGACATTACAAAAGGTGCTCAGGGTATCAACCTGAGTAAGTTATCTCTCTGTTTTTAAGGAGCTCCCAATCCGCTTGGGAGCATACATGATTCCCATACAATATGCAATGGTAATTGCCAAGACAGAAGTGTGTATGTGGTGCTAGGAATTATCAAGTTAATGCTTTAACTACATTACTGGGAAGGGAATAAATTAAGAAAAACGATGTTAAACTACTTTGAAATATATAAAGTAAAATAAAAATCACAGGTACATTATACTAATTCATTAATTTTTGCAATTAAGTACTTGGAGCTTATGGTATTCCTAAAATGTATTTTTGGAATTTGGGAAGATTTGAGGGCTGTGTTGGTTGTATTTCTAATTAAGATTCATTTTTAGTTCCCAATGGTCTTATTTTCCAGAATAGGGAACTATGTGTTCCTCTTGCCACAATGACTAACTGCTGCTGGCACAAATAACACAACTGTGAAAATTTTTAATATTATAAAATGATCACTTTCAAAGACCCCAACTGCCCCTATAGAGTAAAATTTACTAATCCTTTTATGTGTTCTTAATTGGTTCCCCTTTTCTGTTGACAGTGGTAACCATTGCATACTTCACTGTAACCTTTCTCATGAACATTTCTCCATACATTTTCTCTGACTGAAGCTTCTACCTTTATTACTTGTGTTTCTTCCTACATTCTCTGACATACAGTATGCGGCGTCTCTAAATTTTTTAATTTTTATTTTTTTAATATTAGTTACATTTTATTAACTTTGTATCCCAGCTGTATCTCACTCCCTCATTCCCTCCCATTCACACCCACCCTCCCTCATCTTCTCTCTACCCCTTTCCAAGTCCACTGATAAGGGAGGACCTCCTCCCAATTCATCCGATCCTGTTTTTTCAGGTATCTTCAGGCCTGGCTGCAAAGTCCTCCTCTGTGGCCTAGCAGGGCTACTCCTCCCTTGGGTGTATGTGTGTGGGGGTGTCAAAGAGCCAGCCATTGAGTTCATGTCAGAGACAGTCCCTGTTCCCCTTACTAGGGTACCCACTTGGATACTGAGCTGCCATGGGCTACATCTGAGCAGGAGTTCTAGGTTATATCCATACATGGTCCTTGGTTGGAGATACAGTCTCACAAAAGATCCCTGTGCATCTCTAACTATTAAGTGGGCTATCCATGCTACCTTCTAGCTCTCTAACTTTGTAAATACTGTTTCTGACTGAAAACCACCACAATACAACAAACTTTATTAATTCCTATTTTTTCCCAGATTCTGAAAACTTATCTCAACCCTGTGAGGCTTTCTTTGAAAGCCCAAGTATATCTAAGCATTCTAGCCCTTGTACCACTAGGCATACTTTCTGCTATCAAAGAACATTAATATATAGTATTCTACTTGTTTATTTTTATACCTGTCTCTTATAATAAACTGAAATTCTAAAGATCAGGTACTACTGAATTTGTCTGAGTTCCCTGAACAAAGTGTAGAGCTAGCGCAAATAAATATTTATTGAGGGTGGAAAGAGAAGGAAAGGAAATAAATATAAGAAGCATATACTTCTTTCAGGACACAAACCATTTTTTTATTTCTTTAAAACTTTTAAAGTTATTTTCAATGGCATACCCATTTCTATTTTCTCTCAACCTTTACAAAACTTTCTTTCCATTTAATAGATACATGCTGAAATTTTTTAAAGGAACTTCAACAAAGACAGCTGTCTGACAGTTGTACACCATCTGTGCTTTTCTGCCTGAGTGAAAACATCTGGCTACTTGAAACTAGGAGCTCTGTACTAAAGAAGTTTCCCAGGCTGGTGATTATTAGTATTCTACAAATGTGCTTTGCTTTGTCCCACTTTGACATGATAATTTATACAACTTGTCCTTCTGAATTATAAAGTTTCCTTTTGCTTGTACACCTCAACAAAGGTAAAAATAACATAGACAAATTTAAATGGAAATGGTAGCATGTTGCAAAGTATATGTTTGCAAACAAAGTATATGTTTGTTCCCTGAACATCTTTTACAGTAAAAGTTAAGATCATAGAAAAGTAAGAGACTAACATAAAAGTATATATATATATATATATATATATATGTATGTATGTATGTATGTATGTATGTATACCTGTACATTTGTGCTTTTGACTAATAACCTCCGCTGCCTATGGATCTCCATCTAAACAAAATTAATTAAATTTTAAGTGCCCTTTGTTTTCTTGATTTGGAACTACTTCAAGGGCTATTTTACCATTAAAAGATAGAAAGGGGACAAAGGAGAGCTCTGAATTTGAAGAGAGAGGACTGTAATGGAATTGAAATGACATGAAAACAGAACGGAAAACTACTTGGTGAGAGGAAGCCAACCAGGAAGGGGGGGGGCAGCTGGGATGGGGGAGTGAAGTAGAGGAGAGAGATGAGTAAAATCAAAGTATAATGGCATAAACGTGTGCGTGCGTGTGTGTGTGTGTGTGTGTGTGTGTTTGTGTGTGTATGCGCGCGAGAGAGACAGAGATAAAGACAGAGAGACAGAGAGGGGAGAAGGAGGAAGGGAGATTCATAATGTAGCACATAACTTCAAAAATCACAAAAAAAATGTTGGTTTTTAAAAAAAAAAACACACACACACACACACATGGAACAAATGCAGTAAAAGAAAAAACCCTGGGTTTTCTATCAAAATCCCTTCAGTGCTTGCTTGTCTTGTACCTTTACCTAACTCTTTTTGGATCAGCTTTCCTGACCTAATTGATATCTCATTAATTACTGTGAGTAGCACCCCTTCTTGTGCCCCATACTGTTTCATATGTTCTTTCTTATAGCTAACAATAATGATAGTATTATTTTATTTCAAAATTGTTTTAAATATAATGCCTCAAGTTTCACAATTATGGTTTTGAATGATTAGTCTCACTAAAAATAAGTTTAAAAAATACATGAAATTATGAATTTGAGAATTGTTATGGCTTGAATGTGTTCTCCCAAAGTATATGTTTGTAAACGTAATCACTAATGCAATGTCGTTGTACAGTGGCGCTTAATAGGACATTTGGGTATTGAGGGCCCTATCCTCATGGATTATAAGGTTTTGGGGCTGTAGGATCAATTTTCTGTGCTCTCATGTTTTTTGTTTGTTTGTTTTCCTTTTTTTCTTCTCTTCTGGCTTTTTAGTAAGAGGTGATACAAGAAAGGCAAGTCCCTCACCAGATGTCAGGCTGTCAACTTTAGAATTCTTGCCCTCCAGTACTATGAGATATAAATTTTTCTTCTTTGAAAGTTACTTAGTCTGTGGTACTCTCTCACAACAACACAAAATGGGCTATGTATACTTGACCTCTAACTTTAACATTAGCACAGAATTTGATAGCAGTCAAATTTCAGTTCCAGTGTCCTGATGTGTCCTGATCTGTCCTCGGTATGTAGTGCTTCTAGCATGCAGAATACCCTGCCTCTCATCTCCAGGTACTGTATAAATTGGGTGTTCTTGCACAGGCCTACAATCTCAGCACCGGATAGATAAAGATAGGAATATTAGAAGTTCACCTTTGTCCTTGGCTAGCCTAAAATACATGAGACCATGTCTCAAAAAAAAAATCTTAATGGTTGCCTCTGTGTGAGTATTTATAAAAATTAAGTGTGTAATCCTATATGCCAGTAACAAAATGAAATTATGATGACAGTTGTGCCCAGGTCATTTACAACAGTTTTTTTTACTACTGAATTCTCATTGATGTTTTCAATAATGTAGATATATTATATATACATGTGTATTATAGTATGCATGGATGTGCATGCCCATGTGTTGGTAGGCACATGTGCATTTTTGTGCATTCATATGTGTGTGCACGCCTGTAGAGAGCAGCAGCACTCCTTGTCTGTCTACTATTTTTTTTCTAAGTCTCTCAGTGTCCGGGTAGGTGACCACTGATCCCCAGCGATATACTTGGCTCTGCCTCCCTAGCACTGGGATTATGAACATATATTACCAAGCTTAGCTTTTTTATGTGGTTGTGGGAATTTAACTTAATTCCTCATACTTGCTAGCAAACTACTTTACTGACTGAGCCATCATCCTATCTCCTTTTCAATGTATTTTCCTAGCATATGTTTATTGTATGAAGTAACTGGTACCATAGTAACATTTTGATGTATCAATATGATTATTGGGATAAAATATACATAGTACAAAATTCTCAACCATTTGAAGTACTAAAGTCTTTTAGCACATCCATAATGTATAGTTATGAACCACTGTTTGGCTTCATTACTCTTTTTGTCTTACAAAAGAAATCATTTGAACATACTTGGCAAGTCTGCTATTATATAATAAGTGGAATCTTTAAGTTTGTAAGTATGTCCAGAGATTGTTTGGTTTTAAGTAACTTACCAAGATACCATGATGCATCTGGAGGAAGCATAGCTTCTAGATATTCTAGAAGCCCTAAACAATGATCAAAGAAGAACTTAGAGTTAGAAACTAGTAGGGACCTTCTGTCTCCCCTTCTTCCATAAGACTCCTGACACTGTCCAAAGTTGGCTGTGAGTTTTAGCATCTGCTTTGATCCTCTGTTAGGTGGAATCTTTTAGAGGACATCCGTAGTAGGTCCCTGTCCTGTTCTCTCTCTTCTAGCACTTCTGGAGTCCATCCTGTTTGCCCTTCTGAACGAGAATTAAGCATCTTCCCTAGGGTCTTCCTTGCTGTATAGCTTCCTTAGGTTTATAGATTTTGTATGTTTATCCTACATTACATGGTTAATATCTGCTCATAAGTGAGTATATACCATGTGTGTCTTTCTGCTTCTGGGTTACCTCACTCAGGATGATCTTTTCTAGTTCCATTTATTTGTCTGTAAGTTTAATGATTTCCTTGTGTTTTTTTTTAATATTTGTCCTTTTTTATTATTATCATTTATTACAATTTACTCAACTCCAATCCTGGCTGTGTCCCCCTCCCTCACCTCCCCTCAATCCCAACCTCCCTCCTTCTCCCTTCCATGCTCCTCCCCCAGTTCACAGATGGGTGAAGTCCTCCTTGCCTTCTCTCTGACCCCAGCCTATCTGTTCTCATCAGGACTGGCTGCACTGTCTTCCTCAGTGGCGTGGCAAAGTATGAGCCCCACAAGGAGATCAATAAAACCAAACAAGCTGTGCCTAGGAGGAACTTCAGAGACTGATGCATCACTCAAAGACTACACATAGAGAGGACATAGACCCCCTGCTCATATGTAGCTCATAGATTAGTCTCCATGTGGGTACCCTAGTAAGGGCAGAAGAGACAGTCTCTGACATGAACTCGGCTACCTCCTCCTTGACTATTTCTCCCTGGTGGGGCAACCTAGCCAGCCCACAGAGGAAGAGAATCCATGCAATCCTGATGGTACCTGATAAGCTAGGGAGGGACAGTAGGGGAGGAGGACTTCCCCTATCAGTGGACTAGGGTAGAGGGGCAGTGGAGGAAGAGAGAGGGAGTGTGGGACTGGGAGGAGATAAGGGAGGGGGTTACAACTTGTATACAAAGTGAATAAATTGTAAATAATAATAATGAAAAAGAAAACAGTAGGGAATAGCAATATATTGCTCTACTTTTGAAAAACTAGAACTAGAGTCAGTTATTGAAAATTCCTGAACACTGTATTTGAGTTATTGTAAGATGAAAGTTTTTAGCATCTGGGATAGTTCAGAGTGTAATGCCTTAAACACTGAATGTATTGTATTTAAACAGTAGAACAATGATAATCAGTGGAGGAATACATTGAATGGGAGACTGGATTGCATTCTGCCATCCTTCTGCAATTAAATCTAAGATGTGAAAGCCATTGAATGGTAGTTATGTTTTGCGTTGTATTTGACTATCAACTAAATAGTTATATCATTTTGTCAGTGTTTACCAATGTACTGTTTTGCTCTTTCTGTTTGTTGCACCCAGAAATTTCTTTTCCTAGATCTATAAATAGCAGCATTATTTTTATCATTCATGGAGTACAAATGCATCACTTCTGATAGGCCTTCCTTCACCATTTTTTAAAAATACTCCACCTATATCCCACCATCATCATCTTCCATTACTTTCTAGCATATTACTTTATTTCCATCAGAGATGTAATCATATTTTGTAATTTTTTGTTTGATTTTTGCTGTCTTTCTCTACAAAAAGAAAACTGAATTTTGTCTTATTCAAAACTAAGTTCATATTTTCCAAAACAATGGCATGCATAAAATAAAAACTTGGTAAATATTTGTTAAATGAAGAAATGAAGAACTCTCCATAAATTGAGGTTTATGTTATGTTAACACACTGTGATGGTAGATGATTCTTGTTCAGAGACATTTTGTATTTCTCTATAACACAATATCAGATATTCAAGTGTCCAAGGGTGATAATTTTTCAATATTTCTTATGTGTCAAAAAAATTACCCATTTTCTGTCATGACTTTCGATGAGGCTAGGTTTTATGAATTATAAAGACAAGAATTTGGGGCTTTCATGGAAAAATGTTGTAAATAAACTTCTGTGGGTATTTAGTCTTATGAAAGAAGTGGGAGATAGAAAGACCTGGAGAGGACAGGAGCTCCACAAGGAGAGAAAAAAAAATTGGGGGGGTGGGCACAGGGATCTTGTCTGAGACTGATACGCCAAGGACCATGCATGGAGATAACCTAGAACCGCTGCACAGATGTAGCCCATGGCAGCTCTGTGTTCAAGTGGGTTCCCTAGTAATGGGAACAGGGACTGTCTCTGACATGAAATCAGTGACCTGCTCTCTGATCACCTCTCCCTGAGGGAGGAGCAGCCTTACCAGGCCACAGAGGAAGACAATGCAGCCACACCTGATGAGACCTAATAGACTAGGATCACAAGGAAAGGGAGGAGGACCTCCCCTATCAGTAGACTGGGGGAGGGGCATGGGAAGGAAAGAGAGAGGGAGGGTGGGATTTGGAGGGGATGAGGGAGCGGTGTACAGTTGGGATACAAAGTGAATAAACTGTAATTAATAAAAAACAAATTAATTTTAAGAAAGAGTAAATGATGACCATCACAGATGGTCTTTTGCAAAAATATGTATGAGTACTTAGATGCTTGGTCTTCATCCAGTGATTTGGTATACCTTAATTACTTAACAGATAGATCAGAGATAGAAACACCTGAGATATGAAAACATCTACTTCTGAAATATGTGAGTGTGCTTTATATCATTTTCATCCTCAAGATCTAGTGAAGCTGCTTACCTGCTTACCTTGGCTTTTCTTTTCTTTAGAGCTCACTAGTTGTGTTTAATTTCCCTCTTCATAATATTAATGGTTTGAACAAATAATTTGTCAGTTGTATGTGGGTGTTAACATTAAACCACTTTTCTCTTTTTATAAATTCCATAAGAGTACATATTCTTTACCAAATTTTTTCATTTGTAATGACCCTGTGGTAAAGTTTCCCATTACTTTCTTTTTCTGAACTCAGCAGTATTGTATAATGTATTTCAAATGGGCTTTTTGATCAGGTATTTTTTTCCTGATAATAACCGGCAAGTATTTCCATTAGGCTTCAGCTTCCTGCTCCTTTTATCACTATAGTCTTTCTTGCTTAATCCTGCCTTTTTATCCTTCCTCTTCCCAAGTAACTTTTATCTTAAATCTTTTTCTTCTGTGATGTGTAATAAATTAATATTGACAAAAATGGTTTCTATCAATAAATGAGTTCTTGGATTTATTGAAAATTTTAAATGGTTTCATTTTTTTTTCCTAAAGACAAAAATGCTGTTTATTTTCCATATTAGCTAATGTAAGCTTCAGGTTCTTGGTCCTGTGGAAACCACATAAGGATATTCAGCATATTTTAATAAGTTTTTCTACACTCCAGAATACAGTATTATTAATAAGTTAGACATAATAAGTATGTTATCATTATGTTTACTGAAGCCCCAAGAATAAGAAATTCTACAAGTCAGGTTAGACAGGGCAGGGCAGGGAAAAACAGACAAATCTACATAAATCTCAATTATTGAACTTCCACGAGCATTATTTTCATAGGTATCATGTAGTATTGCCATTTGTTGTTTTTCAAGACAGGGTTTCTCTGTGTAGCCTTGGCTGTCCTGGACTCACTTTGTAGACAAGACTGGCCTCAAACTCACAGGGATCAACCTGCCTCTGCCTTCCTGAGTGCTGGGATCAAAGGCTTGTATCACCACGCCCAAGGTCCTATGGTCATTTTTTGAGACAGGGACTCATTCTATATCCCAGGCTGGTCTCAAATTTAAGGTACTCCTTGGAGGTGTACACCACCATGTCCAATATAAGATTGCCTGAAAGAAAATCAAGATTGAAGAGAAGGAGAGGGAAGGGGAAAGGCAGGTGGAGAGGAGAGGGGAAGGTGGAGAAGGAAGGGGCAAGGAGAAAAAGAGAATGAAAGTCTGAAGATAGCACAGGGGAATCCGTTCTCTTTTTTCACCATGTGAGTCTTGGTCTTTCAGATCATACTCCAGTACAGTCTTGGTACAGGTACCTTTACCTGCCCAGACTATCTTTTAGGTATCTTGGGAAAATGCTATGAAGTGAGTAGCACAGTGTTATGAAGTGAAGTTTCAAAAATGTCAGCTGGATAACAGGATATTTGCTGAACCACAGTGTTTCCTAAATGCATCAATTGAGGTCTTGAATTTATACATCAGGGCAGCTTTTACCAAACTATATATTCTTTAGAACCCTAGCATAAGAAAATATTTTAATAGTTTTGTTATGCCAGGTTCACGGGACCCTCAGAGACCACCAGGAGATGACTCGATGCAATTGCAAGAGAGCTTTATTACGAGAGCGATCGAACTCGGGACCCAAGTCTCACTGGCACAGCAGTAGAGAAGTGGGACCCCGAGCTCTGAGTGAACAGGATTTTTAAAGGGAAAGTCTGTGAGCCGGGGGTTTCCATGGCAGCAAGCAGGGGGGCACAGTCCTTGGCGTTACAGAATTGGGTGAAGTTTAGCAGGGCGGGGTGACCTTTTCTGAGGCACATAATCACAATGGCTAAGGCATATAATCACAATGGCTATTTTTCTAAACCACACCTGAAATATTGGGGAGAATTTTCCCACCCGATTCTCAACCGATTCCCATTGATTATTGCCAGGGAGTTTGTCTCTATTTTCTATGAAACATTTATTCTGTTATATTTCCTGGAGGCTGTTGCTAGGAGAGTTAACTTTGTTTTCTGCCAGGTGTACATTCTGTGATATTTCCTAGTACCTGAATTCAGTTCTCAGTCAAGATCTTTATTTCAAAATGGAGTTATATTCAGGCTATCTTAAGCTCTTCAGTTTTGCTTGAGAGGAATGAGCAGTTTCATAGTGAACAGCTTGAGGAATGATGCATACTCTTTGTATTTTGAAACAGAATTTCTCTGTATATATAGCCCTGGCTGTTCTGTAACTCACTATGTAGACCAAGCTAGCTTGAATTTACAGAGATCTGCCTGCCTCTGCTCCCAAATGCTGGAATTAAAGGCCTGTGCCACCACACTCAGCTCATGCATAATTCTTTTTCACTTAGATTATTATACTAATGGCAGTAAAATATGCATGGTTTATGCTTATTTTACCCATTGTTTTCAAACTTGAGGAGTAATCCTTTTGGTATGAATCATACATATTAGTTTTTGGAGAGCACAATTTTGAAAAAAAAAATTAGGGCACCTCCCCCTTGTCTTTGGATGGACAAGCCATTCTTTTTTAATTTATAATTGATTCTGGGACTGTGAGCCCACCTAACAGGGGTTAGAAGCAATTGCTGAGATTCACTGCCAAACTTTGGATAGAGTGCAGGAAGTGTTTTGGAAAAAGTTGGGGGGAGGGGTAGAATGACATGGAGGTAAAGAGCTACGCAAGGAGACCAACAAAGCTAAAAAATCTGAGCCCAGGGGTTGCCTGCAGAAACTGATGGGCCAACCATGGACAATGCATAAAGAGGACCTAGACCCCATGCTCAGATGTAGCTGATTGGCAGCTCAGTCTTCATGTGAGTTCCCTAGTAAGAAAGTAGGGACTGCCTCTGTCTTAAACTCCATTCCCTACACTTTGATCACTTGCCCTTGGCTATGTGGCCTTACCAGGCCACAGAGGAAGAGAATCCTGGTAGTACTGATGGGACTTGATAAGCTAGGGGCAGATGGCAAGGGAAGAGAACTCCCTCTTTCGGTGGACTAGGGGACCAGGATAGGGGGTAAGATGGAGGGAGGGTAAGGCTGGGAGGAGTTAAGGGAGGGGCTTCAATCGTAATATATAATGAATAAATTATAAAAAATAAAATAATAGTAAATTATAATTGAATAATAAGAGGGCTAGAGAAAAGGTTTGTGGTTAAGAGCTCATGCTTCCCTTGCAGAGGACCTGGTTTGGGTCTCAGCACTCCCCTTAGGCAGCTCACAAATACCTGTAACACCAGTTTCAGAGTAATCCAAAGCCTAGGACCTAGGGAGACACTGGCACTCATATGCACATATCCATACACACATTCACACACACTCACAAACATAATATTGTTGAAATAATAAAACTAAAAATTTAAGAACCTAGGTAACCTCATTGGCAAAGTGGGAAATCAAACCCACAATTACTGTTCTGGTCCAATCAAATTATCTGGTGTTTATTTTTTTACAATTAGTCCATGGTACTGCCATATAACTAATGCGCTACTGCCTTGAAACTTATCCTGGCTTTTATTTTGGATTTTTTTTGTTTTAATCATTCCATGAGATTATATAACTTTTTGTTGTTATATATGAAGACCAGTTGAATTGCCTGGCACTAGGTAAGAGACTCATAAACCATTGTTAAATAATTTATAGAAACAATAAAAATGTAGCTTTAACAGTTTTGTATAGCCATTGCACATTTTTCATATTGTTTATATTTTTATTCTCATTTCCACTCACTCTATACCATGCTTTAGAAAGTTTTCTATGTGATAAGTGCCTTAGGTGAAGTTCAATATCTGCAGTTTGAAGTGTCTGCTTTGAAGTTTATTTGTCTTGGTGATAACAGGAAATGCAAATCTTTTCAAACAAAAAGGTCATCCAAGGGCATTAAGGATGTATAGAGAGTTAATTTTTCTCCTTACCACACCTTTTAAAGGCACCATTGTAAGACCTAGTACTGGAAGAATTCCAGTTGTTATTCTAATTGAAACTCTCAAGGGTACTGGAAGATTTGAGGAACTGATTCCAATATGCTCTTCCTTTCTTTGAGGTCTATATGGTTCTTTTAAAATTAAAATATAGTTATATCACTTGCCCCTTTCTTCCCTCCCTCTTATGAATAAATATATATATGTATATAAATATAACCTACCAAGTCAATTTAGTGTTGCTTGTTATATTTATCTTTTTAGTGCTGACCACATGTACTCATCCCTCAGGAAGAGTAAATTTCCTTCTCTCAGCACTTGTTAATTATCTAGAGCTCTTCATTTAGGGTTGAGGCCCCATGGGACTTCCCCTTTCTATGTTAGCATGTCAATTGATGCTGTCATTTCTTAGGTCCTGTTTAGGCAACCATATTGCTGATATTTTATGGATGTGACCTCCCTAACATATCTGGAAGACACAATCTTCCAGCAAACTTCCTGGCTTTCTGGATTTTACAATATCTTTTGCTCCCTCTTTTACTATCTCCCTTAAAACTTAAGTTGTACAGCAGGGGTTTTCAACCTGTGGATCATGACCCCAACAGAGGTTGTATATCTGAAATCCTGCATACCATATATTTAAATTGCTATTCATAACTAGCAAATTTACAATTATGAATTAGCAAGGAAATAATTTTATGGTTGGAAGTCACTACAAAATGAAAAAGTATATTAAAGGTACACAGATTTAAGAACAGAACCACTGTTGTAGAGCCTGTGCTGTAGATATATCAATAGGGCAAAGACTGAGAATGAGGCAGAGCAACAGGAAATATGGTGGTGGAGGAGACTGCAGAGATTATCATAAAAAAAAAAAACCTGAAGCCCTTAGTGCCACTAGATTTCATTAGACCAAGGGAGCATGCTCAAATAAACCTATATTATATCAATTTGGGAGAGGTAGGTATGATGTAAGTTACCCATAGGTCACATAGATCCTACAGCCAGACTACCGGCCAGTCTGACACATCTCCAAATTCTTTTATATCTCTCCTTTAATAAATTATCTCTTTTAACTATCCCCGTGTCTCTGCACAGTCCCTTGTAAAGTGGAACAAAGACCTGGAAACTTCAGTGGCTACTGTTCAGACTCAAACTCAAGAGACTTTAAGAAGAAAAAAAGATAAAATCCAGAAACAATGAATGTTAGGTTAGATTGAAAAAAAAATGTAATCTAAAACATGGAACAGAGTAGAATAGAAAAGAATTTCCTTTCCCTCACTATGTGATGCCACAAGTTAAAAAAAAAAAAAGAAAAAAGAAAAGAAAAGGAGGAGAGTCTCTGAAGCAAATGGCAAAAACAGAACTATGAAAAGGGGATCTGCATGGGGGCCAGCAGTGGACACTCAGAAGGTACTTTCTGCAGGCTGTGCCTCCCTCCCTCTAAAGCTGGGACAAATGAAGAAGCTGTTCTTGAGGCCCAGCAATCAAATTACTCAGTAAAGAAGAGCAAAAAATGTGGCACTATACAATATCCAATCCCCAGCACCATTTCTACCAATTTAGACTAGCAATGATGCTGACAATTAGGAACAAAAGAAATGAGCTGAACCTGACATAGACTCATGAATACAAACATATTCAGTTAAGGGCTATGGGTCATGAATTTGGATAAGCTGTCTAGATCCTAGTGAGAAGAAAACCCAAAGGCAAAGGTAAATACAAGCATGGGTGCTCCCCCCCAGGGCCACCATAAGAGCCTTAGATGGTGACAAACATGCATAGAAAATGTGATCACTCAGCACACCAGAGAGCAGACAGTAACTGGTAGGGGCACACTGAGGACCAGGAAATTTCTACTGAGGGCCAGGGTGGAAGGCTGATTCTTGTGCAGGAATCTAACCCAGCAGTGGAGACATTCTGGTTTAACTTGTTTTGAACTGCATAGAATTTAGTAACCTTTTTCCTGTCTGCAGAGTCAGCTACAAAAGACAACTGATAGGGTAGGAGGAACCATATTCACCCTACAAAGAAGTAATATACACTGATCATTGTGGCTTTTAAAAATTCATTTCACAGTTGTATTTTGGTTTGGTTTTTTTGTTGTTGTTGTTTTAATTTTAGCTTTCATTCTTGAATAAAATTCTATAATTAGCATTTCTTTTTCTACACATATCCTACAGTAATTTCTCTCATACCTCCATTTCTACTTTCTTATTTTTCCTGTTTCCTCTTCCCCATCCCCTTCTCCTTTTCCTTCTTAAATATTAATATGTATATTCTTAAAAATAAACTACACTTATGGTATAAGTTTATTATTTCCATTTTCTAACCTTATTGGGGATATAATTGGAGTACACAAATAATTTTTACTAAATTTTAACACCAGCCTTACTGTCAAAACACTGTTTCAGTTACTGCTCCCTGCTTTCTCACACTAAATGGTAGTAGGACTCATAAGCTCAAATAAAGACTATATCCCAAGAAAACAACAAAATGAAGCAAACAAACAAAAAGTGGAGAAAGGGGCTCAGAATATTACTCACTGGTAGATGTCTTTCCTAGCATGTACAAAAGCTTGGGATCAATTACCAAGACTGAACACAAAAGCATAAACGTAATAATAGAAATAACAACTGGAGAACATATCCATCCCAGTAGATACAAATCACAACGAAGAGATATAAATTATATGAGCAAAAAAAAAAAAAAAAAACAAGGAACCATGATACTTCCAAAAGTCCATGACACCTCAGTAAATGAATACAATGATAATGAAATAGCCATCATACTAGGAAAATAATTCAGAATCCTGCTTTATTATATACCCAAGAAGCACTTTAAGAGCAACATTGTTTCTATGTGAAATGGCCCTGAAGGCTTATATGTTGAAGGCATGCTGCCCTGCTAGTGGTCCAGTTGGAGGTGATGAGCTGGCTCAGAGGTTAAGAGCACTGGCTGCTCTTCCTAAAGGTTCCTGAGTTCAATTCTCAGCAACCACATGGTGACTCACAACCATCTGTAATGAGATCTGGTGCCCTCTTTTAGTGTGCAGGTGTACATGCAGGCAGAACACTGTCTAAATAATAAATAAATAAATCTTTAAAAAAATACTGCTTTTTTAAAAAGCATGATCACAAGAACAGATTCAAACAAGAAGATAAATGAAGTATGGAAATCAAAACAGGACCTAGATAAGAAAGTTAGCAAAGTGAATAGAATGAAGTTTTGTTTTTTCTTATTAATTGTTTTGAAATTCCTGCAAAGGCAGACACAGAGTAATATCACAGCCTTTATCAACAACTCTAAAGACCAGGAAACATGAAATGTTGTATTTCAAACTTTGACAATAATCAACTGCCAGCTAAGATTGCTATATACAGCAAAGCTATCTTTTAAAGTTGACAGAAAGATATGGTCATATTAAGCCAAGCACATGCAACAACATGGAACTGAAATTCAAAAACATGGAGGAAAACTTGAGTAAGGTGATTGGAATTCTGGAAAAAAGCCAGAAATGCTAGAAATGAAAGCCAATCAATCAAATAAAAATAAAAAAGACAATGGTAAAATACCAACCCACAAGATTAATCAGAAAAAAAAAAAACAAAACATTGTGTCTTTTTTTCCAGAGATGGAAGCAATGTTAACGTAATAATTCACAATATCAATAAATAAAATAATTATATATGACTACAACACCTAAGAGCTCAGCTGTGATCAAGAGATAAAACTGAATCTTTATTACAGCAATTGAGATTAAAATAAAAGACACAGAAATGTTTCAATAAAATTATATCAGAAAATTTATAAAACTTAAATTAACTCCAAGTACAAGAGACATTTAAAACCACAAGTAGACATGACTAGAGAAGAACTTTCCCACAATGTAGCCAAAGTGACACATATAGTGTTGTAAAAGAAAAACATATACCTACCAAGATACAAAGGCAAATATATTCGAAAAGCATCAGGTTTCTCAGCAACCCAAAGCTCGGAAAAGAATGTAATGATGTATTTCGAGTTCTGAAAATAAACAACTGCCAACCAAGATTGCTATTTTCCAGCAAAACCCATTTAACATTGAAGGGAAGACAAGGATATTTAAAGACAAATGCAAACTGAAGCATGACAACCAAGCAAGCACTATAGAAGATGCTTGATGGAATCTTGAACACAGAAGAGCAATAAAGATAGTCTTAATCACAGAGTACAGGAAAGAATAAATTTTGTAAGAGAAATGGATACACAAAAGTGAACTAGGCTATAATCTCTCATGTCAAACAGAACCCTAATCCTAATAGAGAAAAGAGACAAAAACAAAAATTCAACCACCACCACCACCAACAACAAAAAACCCACACAATTACTGGAATTAGAAACATTTCTAAAAGTAATTGAATGTAAATGGCCTCAAATCTCCAATTAAAACATGCAAAATAGATCACTGAATTAAAAAACAGGATCAATAATTCTAATATTAGTATGGAAGCAGAAAAGGCCACACATAGCCAAAATGGTTCTAAGTAGAAAGACCAGTGAGGTATCACAATACTTCATCTCAAATTCTAATAAAGACCTATGGTAAATAGCATAAATTGTTGTAGCTCAACACTAGCATGTAGACCAACTAAACAAATTAAAGGACATAAAAATGAACCCACACTGCTATAGAAACATAATCTATTACAAAGGTGTTAAAAATAACAAACAAACAAACAAACAAAAATGGGCTCTTCAAAAACTGGTGCTAAGAAAGCAGATAGCCACATGTAGAAGAATGAATCTAGGTTAAAATTGCTCACCTTGCTCAAAAATCAAGTCAAAATGGGTCAAAACTTTAACTTAAGACTTGTAACTACTGGAGAAAAAGAGAAACGCTTCAAGCATTGGCAAGGTCTTTATGAAAAGGACTTTAGTAGTACAAGAAATAATCCTAAGCATTGAAAACTGGGATTGTGCAAAACTGAAATGTTTCTGCATAGCGTAGGAAAAGTTCAGCAAAGTGAAGTGACAGCATGAGAGTATTTTTAAAATGTACATCTGCCAGAGGATTAATATCTACAGCTATGAAAGAACTGACTTTTGGATTCCAAAACTCAATTTATACAATCCATAAATGAGGAAATGAGATGCACAGGCCATACTATAAGATATACAAATAATGTTTTTTTTTATAATGACCAACATTTTTTAATCATTATGAAATTGTAAGTGAAAACACCTTTGAATTTCTATCTTAGTCAGAATAGCTCTTATGAAGAAAAAATGGCAACAAATGGTAGCAAGGATGACGAAAAGGAGGAACTTCCATGTACTTCTGGAGGGCATGTAACTGGTCCAGCCACTGTGGAAAAATCAGTAAGAGTTCCTTAAAAAACTAAAAAATAGAACTACCCTATATTCCATGTGCACTCATCTTGGGTACATAACCCAAGAGAATCTAAGTCAGTGTACTATAAAAGTACTTTTACATCCGTTTTTAGTACTGTGCTATTCACAATAGCAACAATATGAGTAGCCTAGATTAGTGATTGTCAGCCTGTGTGGGTCATGACCACTTTGGGGAGTCGACTGATTCTTTCATAGGGATCACCTATCAGATATTTTAAATATCAGATATTTACAATTCATAAAATATCAAAATTACAGTTATGAAGTAACAGTGAAAATAACTTTATGGTTGGGGTCAGCACAACATGAAAAACTATATTAAAGCGCCAACATTAGGAAGGTTGAGAACCACTGGCCTAGATGTTCAACAGATAAGTAGATAAAGAAAATGTGTTATAGATATACAATGGAATTTCATTTAGCCATATAGAATAATTAAATTATATCACTTACAGAAAATGTATGAAACTTGTGATAATCATGCCAAAGGAATTAATCCAGACTTAAAAGCCACCCAAATCTTACATGATTGTCTTTCATATGCAGAACCTATATTCATATATACATGTATAAATGAAACTTGAAGGGGGCCTCGAGAGAGTAAGAAGTACAAATGAGGTAAAAGAGTGAACAAGAGACACTAATAGGGCCACATAAAGATAAAGTAATGCATATTTCTCTCATATATGCAATCTAAATTTAACTACATGTATGTTTTGTATGACTAAAAAAAATGGTGAGGGGAGGTAGTTTTCCAGTGATTCCTTTCAGACTTGATGTTCTGCTTCTCTGAATTTCATTTTTAAGACAAGTATCCTACTTTTACACTACATCCTCAGCCCCTGCCGCTGACTTTGAGACGACAAAAATATTTGTATCTTCTACCATATACACTTCTTTCTCTGAACAATTTGTTTACTAAGCATATAGTTTACGCAGCAATAAGACAGTGGAAGCTAGGTGATGCACAGAACATATTATAAGGAAAATGTTTTAAAGGAGCTTCTGGGTTAGCAGGCTACATTTGATTTAAAAAAGTAAATAAACAGAAGTATGTGTTTCTCTTTAGAAAAAAATGGTGGAATTTTCTTAATCTATTGCAGTTCTTCAGAACTCCAAATTGTTAATTGTACCCTTGTATGCCTTAAACATTAGCAGATTGTCTTTCAAATTTATTTTATTTATCTTAAATAAAGTCTATTGCAATATTTAAGATTTATAGCATATTATTATGAAGTTTATAATAACAGTGAAGTGGATATTATACTGAAGCAAATTAATATATCTGTCATCTCACAGGGTAATTTTTGTGACAAGAGCACCCAAAATTTATTTATTTAGCAAAATTCCCTAATAAAATCAAAAGGCCATGGTATTGGCAGGAAAAGGGGTTGTGTTTATTCTGTGATTAGACCATTTCTATTTTTAGTGATAGTCAGTACACTTTCTCTACACAAATTTTCTGGCGCCAGTGAAGTTCTAAGAGCACTAAGTTGGTTTAGACTTAAGAGATCAGTTTTTAGTGTCTTTCCTTTCTATTAGGTGGCTGTGTCACTCATCTTATCTGTAAAATGAGAATAAAAGCTGCACTTCTTCCCTTGTGTTAGACAGGAGTTTTTTAAATTACAAACTGCCATGGATATGGTCGGACTGTAATAACTTCATTAAATTAATAAGGAGTTTAAGCGATACCACCCTTTTGAAGGAAAAAGACGAGAGTGGAAAAAAATCATGAAAAATAGAGATTGTGATGAATATTATCCTAGCTATTTTGGTTTATATGCACTAAGAACAGATCCATGGTCTAATTTTAACCCAATTGAGGTGGAGATTTTCAAGGACTGAGAAAATGTTAAATAGTCTTATATCTGTTGAAAAAGACTGTGCAAAATACATATTGATTGCTATCACTATTTTCTGAGTCCTAAAAACTACAAATGGACTTTTAATTAGCCCATGATATAGACTGTTTTAGTAGTAATGGGAAATGAGCTTTCCCAAGGCAGTTGTTGTATTGTCATTGTAGTTCTGATCAAGCTGTTTGTTTATTTAATGCAATTCCATGTTCACAAACATGTTGGGAATTTTCTGCATTAGCAGAGCCACTCAGTATTCTGAGCATTGTCAACCTTTTCCTCAGACCTCAGCTTTGAAGTACTGGAATGTAAAGCAGTAACCCATACTATTCCCACAAGCCCAGAGGTTCTAAAAGAATTCTCAGTTAAAAGACCCAAACCTTTAACCATTTTAGGTTGGGTGCCAGACTACCACTGTGATAGTTAGGGTTTCTGTTGCTGCAGTGAAACACCAGGACCAAAAAGCAAGTTGGGAAGGAAAGGATTTACTTAGCTTATATTTCCACTTTGCAATCATCATTGAAGAAAACCAGGGCAGGAACTCAAACAAGGCAGGAACGTGGAGGCAGGAGCTGGAGGAAGGTCAAGGAGGGATGCTGCTTATTGGCTTTTTCCACATGGTTTGCCCAATCTGCTTTCTTATAGTTCCCAGGACTCTAGCCCAGATATAGCACCACCCACAATGGCTGGGTCCTCCCTCATCAATCATTGATTTAAAAAATGCCTTATAGTTGGATCTTTCTTAAATATATACATTTATTTATTTACTTAGTTATTTATTACAATGTATTTACTTTGTATCCCCACTGTAGCTCCTCACTTGTCTCCTCCCAGTCCGACCCACCCTCCTTCTTCTCCTCCTATGCTCTTTCCCTAGTCTCCTGATACTGGAGGACCTCCTCCCCTTGTATCTGATCCTAACCTATCAGGTTTCATCAAGGCTGGCTGTATCATCTTCCTCTGTGGCCTGGCAAGGCTACAGCCTGCAGGGGGAGGTGATTAAAGAGTAGGCCACTGAGTTCATGTCAGAGACAGCCCCTGTAGACCTCACTAGGGAACCCACTTGAAAACTGAGCAGTCTATGGGCTTCCTCTGAAGACGGGGGTCTAGGTCTTCTCCATAAAAGGTCCTTGGTTGATTGGAGAATTGGTCTCTTCAGGCCTCCCTGTGCCCAGGATTTTTGGCTCTGTTGTTCTCCTTGTGGAGTTCTTGTCCTCTCCAGGTACAGAATACCAACAGCACAGGCTCTAAGATCAACAATTAATAAATGAGATCTCATGAAATTGACAAGCTTCTGTAAAGCAAAGGACACTGTCACCAGAACAAAATGACAGCCTACAGACTGGGAAAAGATCTTTACCAACCTACATCTGAGAGATGGCTAATATCCAAAATTATAAAGAACTGAAGAAGTTAAATACCAACAAGCCAGATAATCCAATTTAAAAATGGGGTACATTGCTAAACAGAGAATTCTCAATAGAGGAATATAGAATGACAGAGAAACACATAAAGAAATGCTCAACTTCCTTAATCATCAGGGAAATGCAAATCAAAACGACCCTGAGATTTCCCCTCATACCCATCAGAATGGCTAAGATCAAAAATTCAAGGGATGATGTATGCTGGAGAGGTTGTAGGGAAAGGGGAACCCTCCTCCATTGCTGGTAGGAATGTGACCTTGTACAACCACTTTGGAAATCAATCTGTTGCTTTCTCAGAAAATTAGGAATGGTGCTACCTCAAGATCCAGCTAACCGCTCCTAGGCATATACCCAAGAGATGCCCAACCATTCAATAAGGACATTTGCTCAACTATGTTCATAGGAGCTTTATTTGTAATAGCCAGAATCTAGAAACAACCTAGATCCCTCAATGGAGGAATGGATACAGAAAGTATGGCGCATTTATACAATGGAATACTACTCAGCAATTAAAAAGAAGGAAATCATGAAATTTGCAGGCAAATGGATGTAATTAGAAAAGACCATCTTGAGTGAGGTAACCCAGAAGCAGAAAGACTCACATGGTATATATTCACTTATAAGTGGATATTAGACATATAATATAGGATAAGCATACTAAAATCTATAGTCCTAAAGAAGCTAAACAGCAAGGAGGATCCTAGGGAAGAGACTGAAACCTCACTCAGAAGGGCAGATAGGATAGACATGGGAAGTAGGAGAAGACAAGGAACAGGACAGGAGCCTTCCACAGAGGAAGACTCTAAAAAACTCTACCCACCAGGGTATCAGGGAGATACTGAGACTCAAAGCCAAACTTTCGGCAGAGTGCTGGAAACCTTATGGAAGAAGAGGGAGATGGTTGGATATTGTGGAGGCATTTTCTCAATTAAGGTTTTCGCCTTTCCGACCCCTCTAGTTTGTGTGTCAAGTTGACACAAGACTACACAGCACAACCACTTATTTTTGCTTCTAAGACCATTTGCTTAAGTAGAACGTCCCGCATGTGATTTTTATCTCCAAAGTTCACCAAGTACATTTCATTTGATCCTATATAAAAGTGGCAGAAATGATGATGGAACCTAATAATAAAGAAAACCTATGTTTTCTTTCCACCACCATCTCACAGGATTGATATCTTCTACGGTCCATTTCCATCCATTGTGTACCAGAAGTAACCTCAGAAGAAGTACATTTGTCCTCTTCAGGCTTAAATGTGATTCTTCTGGAATATGTAGTTAAAGTCTTGATGATTTGAGAAGGCAATGAGGGACATGGAAATAAATAATTACAACCTAGTTGGTAACCTCATAAAACTTAGCTTTTCATAGAACTCACAAAATAGCATGGAAAGTGTTTTCAACTGCAGATACTCTCTTAAAAAAAATCTCCAGACATTTTCAAATACATTCATGTATTGGGGTAACTTTAGTTCTAACATAGCTTAACACGAATAAAATTTCAGTAGGCATCTTTACTTTGAAACAGAAACTTTGCTTCTATGGCAGTTTGTGGATAATATTTCACAACTAGTTTTGTTACAGTTGGTTTTAGTGGTTTTTGTGTGTGGTAATGGGGCTCAAATTCAAGGCTTTGTACATTCTAGGTAAACATTCAATCACCTAAGCTATAGGTTTTTAAAATATTTACTTTATTTCTTGAGATTATAATCATATCATTTCCTCCCTTCCCTTTCTTCCCTCTAAGCCCTCTTATATCCTCCTCTTTGTTTACTTTCAAAGCCATGTCCTCCTTTTTATTGTTGGTTTTGGTGTCTGTGTGTGTGTGTGCGCGTGTGTTTGCGTGTGCTTGTGTGTGTGTGAAAAACTGAAGTCGCCTTTTCAGATGGGTGGTAACAATAGAAATTGTTCCTGTTTTGATTGATTGACTCATTGATGATTTCAATATTTCCATAAGGCACAAAGCTAAAGAATGGATTTTAGAAAAATGAGAGAACTCCCATGGTTGTGATGAGGATTATTTGTATTTACTAAGAGATCTGACACAAGCTTGGGAAGATAGCTCAGTAGGTAAGAGTACTTAATGTGAAAACAAGAAAACCTTAGTTCAAATCCCCAGAACCCACATAAAAAGGCAGGCACAGTCAAGTATATGCCTGTAATTCCAGCACGGAGGAGAGTAGAGACAGGGCGGTTCTTGGGGCTTACTGGCCTCCAGTCTAGCTATAGATTGAGTGAGAGATGCTGTCTCAAGGGGATAAAGTGAAACATGCTAGAGCAGGACAATTGGTGCCCTCCTCTGGCCTCTGCATGGGGGTGTGCACCCACATACACACATGCACATACGCCATACAAAGAATTCCAAACTGGAAGTAGAGAAAAATACATTTTAACATCAATGAACAAAGTTTTAAGTGTTCCCTTTATACATTATGCTACATATACATTTTTAGATGAGTGTTATTTATAAAACAGTGGGAGAACTAAAAAATGAATACCTGATTTTTTTTATTAACATAGAATAAAATAATTTTGGCCAAGGGGAGTTTTACGCCTTAATAAAGTTTAATTTTATAGAGATTAATTTAACTACCCTCCCCCCCAAAATAAGTGCTTCATACTATGTGTTTATATTCACATTCCCTTGTCTTCCATTTCCCTAGATAATCTATGCTCCTTTGTTTTCTTTTCAAGATATATAAATACGAACAACTATATAAAAACAGCTTGTAACATTTGAGACGGCATTAGTTACTTTTCTATTGGTGTGACAAAACACCATGGCCAAGACAATTTATAAAAGAAAGATTTTAATTAGGATTACAGTTTCATAGTGTTAGAGTCCATGGTGGTGGATATAGGCATGGTGGTAGGAATAGCTGATAGCTCATATCTTGAACTCCCATCAAGAGGCAAAGAGCGTATTTGGAATGGCGTAATTCATTTGAAAGTCCAAAGCTCACCCCCATTCACACACACACACACACACACACACACACACACACCTCCCCCAACAAAGCCCTATTTCTTAATTGTTTCCAAATAGTTCAAGGAAGAGGGAACTAAGTGTTTAAACATACGAGCCTATGGGAACCATTCTCATTTAAAAGTGCCACAGAGATTGTCTTTCATACAGAATAATACCTTTAAAAATCCTCTGAACTTTTGCACATGTCAGTAGCTCCTTCTGGTTTTGCTGGGCTATTATTATTGGTCCTTGGTATGATGTTCCACAATTTCTCCACTAAGATACTGGGGGATGCCTAGGGAATTTTCCAGCCTTGGGTAATTATGAATAGAACTATTAAAACATTCAAGTATGTTTATGTATTTTGTGTGAACCTTAGTTTTCACTTTTCTGGGATAAATGCCTAGGAGTAGAATTGCTGGCTTAAAAGGTAAGGATATGTTTAATTTCAAATTAAACTCCCAAACTGTTTTCCAGAGGAGACATTTTGCATTCACTTGTTTCATGTATTTCCAAATACTTGGTATTCTCCTTATTTTCCCTTTAATTTTAACCACTGTAGTGGATACTTAATGCTAATTTTAATTTTGGATTTAGTGGCTAATGGGGTTGAATATTTCTTCATATATTAAATTGCCCAATTTTTATTTTGTAAGCTAAGAGGACATTTGAAAATTATTGATATGAATGGGCATTTAAAAAATTTTACTTGGACAGCTTCATATATTTATATAAAAAAATTTTAGTCAATTTTTTTCTCTCAATCCTCTCCTGCTGAAATTCTTTACAAGTCCCATCCTATTTCCATGGGTTTTGTTTGTGACTCGCTGTGTTTAATCAGAGGTGTTTTTTTTTTTGTTGTTTTTTGTTTTTTTTTTTTCCGCAGAGCTTGGTTGGAAAGTATTTTCAGTGGTTATACTGCTGAGAAAAAAATGACACCCTCTCTTCCAACAGTTATTAATTGCTTATAGTATCTCAGAGGGAGTAAGACATCATTAGTCCTCCATGAACAGTTATTTTTAACATAAAAATAAATAGAAAAACAGAATATAATGGTGATTTCTAAAAGGTATGTAAGCTAGAGAGAAGGGGAAGAAAGGGAGGGTGGATAGCAGATACCAAAATAAAATTTGATATGAAGAATGTATTCTAGAATTCTAAAGTTTATTAAGGCAAATATAGATTTTAATATCTTTTACATATTGTATAAAGCCTTGAAGATAGGATTTTGTAGACTCCAAATATAAAGAAACAATAAATATTAAAGAAATGGAAATGCTGACTACCCTTTGATCATTACATATTACACATGTATCAAAGTATCACACTGTATTTCATAAATATATATAATTATGAGTCAATGGCATTTTTTCCAAAATGTAATAAATATGCCTTCATCAGAGATTCAGTGCATCATGTTGCATATTCTCATTTTACCTCAGGCTAACTGAAATTTGATTGTGAATCAACATTGGTATGCTGACAAGGCTTAGGAAACCAACTGTTCAGCACCACAATTTTTGGCATTGACCTTACTGCTATGTGAAAATTTGGGGAATTCCCCCCAGTGTTACTGCATGTTGACAGAGAATTAGGGGTACCCTCTTCAAGTTTTTAGTCTCACAAAGAAAATAATTTTAAAATGTCCTGAAATGAAAACTTGAGGACCTTTTTATTATTAGAGTTTAAATGAAAACAAAATAAAACCAAACAAAATTAAAAACCCAAAGTAGATCTTGGCAGCTGCCCAAGGAGGAAAATGGAGAAAAAAAAAAAAAAAAACCAGTGAAAACCATGCTGTTTGTAAGCAACCACATTTCAGACAAACAGCTGCAAGACAGAGAGAAGGACTTCCGAGAAAGTCCAAGTGAAAAAGCCCAAAGTGCAAAAGTACCAAAGAAAGCATGCTTAGGATGTGACTAGCATCTGAAAGAAACAAAAGAGATAAAACAGGAAAAGTTACACCTTTCTGGAAGGTTAATAGACTTAACATAGTCTCAACTATGTTAAGACAGGCTTTCTAGGAGGGAAAGATATATTTTTCCTGTCCCTTTAGCATGGTTTCAAGTGGACCTGGCTTCTTGAAGGACAGTGCCTTTGCCAGATGATTGGCTGGCCCAACTGGATTACCTGTTAAGAGAGAAGACAATAGAATGACTCTACCCAGAGACAGATTCCATTCTTACATACAAAAGGAACTAGCCTCCATACTACTCTAACATTGAGTCCATGAAGTTAAATTCAGTTTTATGGAATAAATCTTTATTGGCTCTGTGCAATTTATCACAGTAGTATGCAAACTTTCTGGCATGGTAGCTGACATACTTTATAATTTTTTCTTTCTCTTCTACCTTTTTTTTAAACTTTTTTTATTTTTTATTAATTACACTTCATTCATTTCGTA
The DNA here is from genome assembly GCF_907164565.1 of Psammomys obesus. Classification (NCBI taxonomy): domain Eukaryota; kingdom Metazoa; phylum Chordata; class Mammalia; order Rodentia; family Muridae; genus Psammomys; species Psammomys obesus. The sequence continues at coordinate 1,239,748 of NW_026589447.1, read as the reverse complement.
TCCCCCCATAAGCCCCTACCTCCTCCCCTCCCGATCCCACCCTCCCTCCCCTTTCTGCATGCATGCCCCTCCCCAAGTCCACTGATAGGGGAGGTTCTCCTCTCCTTTCTGATCTTAGTCTATCAGTTCTCATCAAAAGTGGCTGCATTGTCCTCTTCTGTGGCCTGGTAAGGCTGCTCTCCTCTCAGGGGGAGGTGATCAAAGAGCAGGCCAATCAGATTATGTCAGAGGCAGTCCCTCTTCCCATTACTAGGTAACTCACTTGGACACTGAACTGCCATGGGCTACATCTATGCAGGGGTTCTAGGTTATCTCCATGAATAGTCCTTGGAATGAGTATGAGTCTCTAGGAAGTTCCCTGTGTTCAAATTTTCTGGTTCTGTTGCTCTCCTTGTGGAGTTCCTGTCCTCTCCAGCTCTTAACATTTCCCACTTCTTACATAAAATTCCATTCACTCTGCCTGACAGTTGTCCATCAGACTCAGCATCTGCTTTGATAGTCTGCAAGGCAGAGGCTTTCAGAGGCCCTCTGTGGTAGGTTCCTAGTTTGTTTCCTGTTTTCTTCTTCTGGCTTTAAGAGGCCCTCTGTAGCAGGTTCCTAGGTTGTTTCCTGTTTTCTTCTTCTGATGTCCATCCTCTTTGCCTTTCAGGATGGGGATTGAGCATTTTAGTTAGGGCCCTCTATTTATTTATTTATTTATTTGTTTGTTTGTTTGTTTGCTTATTTATTTATTTATTCATTCATTCATTTATTTATTTAATTTATGCAGTATTCTGCCTACTTGTGTGCCTGTAGGCCTGAAAAGTGCACCAGATCACATAGATGGTTGTGAGCCACCATGTGGTTGCTAGGAATTGAACTCAGGACCTTTGGAAGAACAGCCAGTGCTCTTAACCTCTGAGCCATCTCTCCAGCCTTCCTATTCTACCTTTTTTAAATATAATTTTCCCTTCCATTTTTAGATACTTGGGAGGTGGAGGCAAAAGGATCAGAAGTTCAAGATCATCCTCTTCTACATAGGTGCTTTGTGCACTCCCTGGGATATATGGGGCTCTGTATCCAAACAAAATAAACAAACCAACAAGAAATGAATAAATCAATACCAAGTCTTTGAGCTGAGGAAGTAGTTTAGATCCTTTTGTCTCTGCCTCCCAAGTGCTTTAATTATAGATGTGCACCACCAAGTCCACTTACCTACATGTCCCCACACTGTTCCTTCTATTTTTCTTCCAGCCACATAAAATCATAAAATAGTAGACAAATGTCCTCCCAATGTTCTATGCCTTTTCCCTTCTGAAACAAACTCTTACTGTCTAATCCAGGCTGACCTTGCACTCATAATCCTACCCCAATCTCCCACATACTAGAATCACAAGCCTGTGCCACCGCTTCTGGCTCTAACTCACTCACATTACTGTCTCCGTGTAATCCCAGCTTCATCCATCATTCAAAAAGGTTATCATGCCTGCTCAAATCTTACTTTATTATTAAACTGTTAATTGTTTCACAAAGTGTGTGCTAAGGAGCACCTGCTTTGGAATATTGTGGAATTGTTAAGTGTGTGGGCTCTTGTGCCTTGCTATTGAAGTGATCAATTAGATTTTACAAGAATGGGCTTCATAATGTACATTTTAGCAAGAGTTGCTTATATGATCATTAGACACAACTGAATATAAAAATTCCCTGAATCTAACTGCACACCATGTGTGACTCTCAGTCACAGCAATTTCACTTTCTATGAAGAACTGTCAAAGTCCTTTATAGATTTCCACTACTCTGTAGTTCTTGTTTGGTCATTTCATCTGTTTTGTTTTTTTTTACAATTGAAATCTTAGGTGTGACTTAGTTTATAAGCCAATAAAATACAGGGATTCTCTTCATATCTTTTTAAAGATACATATTTATGTAGCACAACATAGCTTAACATAGTGTACATAATATGTGTGTGTATGTATGTGTATATATATATATACTTGAAATTGTGCACATATATACATAAAATGTGTATATATAAACATTGGACACATTTTAGTAATGGAGTTATGAGATTCAAGGAGGACAATTGTTTTTAATCATTTTTCAAAGGCATAGTTACTCTGTGAACAATGGTGATGTAAAGCTTTGGGAATCTTGCCTTTGATTCGAGATAGTTTGTACTCCCAGTGCTAAATTGATTTAAGCCTTTGAATATTCTATTGACACTTCAAAATATCTTAAATATTTGTGTTATGAATGGGTGATGCTGCACCATATTCATTCCACTTGTTCTTCAAAACTTTATTCATACCGTCAAAATTTCCTATACAATCCATCCTCCCATGATGCCCCATATTTTTCCCATTATGTAAGCCTCACAGCAATTTGCATCTCCTTCAACTTATTGTTAGCACTTAAGCCCGCAATCCCCATGATTTCTCCTACCAGTGAATCCCTAATACTTCCTGTCTGTCATTCTTTCTTGACACAGAACATACAGATTGGTAACTTGCTGGGTTTTCCTCCTACTCATTCATTGTTTAACTTTACACAGATGAGTGGCATGATTTGCAAGCTAACCAAGGTTCCTAGAGGTTAAAGAAGTTAAGAAACTATTTTTTTTTAATGTTAAGGAAATGAATTAATAAAGGCTTGCCTTTTGCTAAACTATAGATAATTGTTGGTGGTTAGAGCTGGCAAAGGATGCCACAATGCAAGTTTTCTAACGAGGAAACAACTGGAAAAATGTTAAACATAGGCAAATCTATTGTGGCATGGCTACATCTACATGCACTTACAGTGGTATTATTAATTTGTACTTAATAGTGAATTATGATATAAAAATGTGGTTGAAGTAATATCTATTTTTTGCCTACATGATGATCTATACTAGGCATGGCCAAATTGTTCACTTCTGGCATACTTGTAATTAGGATTAGTTCTTGTATTCAAATCCAGTCATGTGATGAGTCTCATTGGGTACTAATGTAATCCTGAAAAACAGATGGTTTGTGCCATTGACTACAAATCTGTGGATGTGGCCTCATATTCTGAAGGACAAGATGACCATGAATAGCATCACTGTGGCTTGTTAGTAGATGTTATTTGCCTCAGATAATATATGTATACATATATACATATATACACATATATACATATATATATACACATATGTATATATACATATATACGCATTAATACATATATACATATATATGTGTATATGTATCTATGTAGCTATTTTACGATGTATGATGGAATATGAATGCTGTGAGCCTCTGTCATCTCAAATTTCCTTTAGGTTAGAGGCTACTTTACCGAAACCACAAATCTAGGAATCACATTTAGTGGTTCCTTTTCCTGGTTCATTTCATCTAATTAAGAGCCAAAGCCTGTGCAGTCTAACCCCATATCGTCTCTTAATTCTGTGATCTATTCCCACATATTCTTACTGCTAGTGTTTTACTTCGTGGTTTTCTGTTTCACCAAGATTAACTATTTTCAGCTCTTAGATTGACAGAATAAAATTTGGGCAAAAAGAATAAAATGACTTTCTAGTTAAGCATAGTAAATGGATGTCTGCTTCTCCCATTTACTACAAGTTTAAAATAGAAACAAATGGATACAAATTCACAAGGATAAAGAGATGAGAATAAATATTAGTTCACAAGAAAATATAAAGATGATAAAAAAGAACAAGTATTAGCTACCTGTTATAGAAAAAAATACTTCAAAACTTGGTGATTTAAAATAGCACAAAAGTAAAAAAAATAGCAAAAAATATATGGTTTTGACAGTCAGGAATCTGATAGTTGTTTAGTTGGGCACTTCAGACTTAATATTGCACACAGGACTATAGTGAGGTTAGCTATAGTCATAGATAAAGCTGGAGAATCTGCTTTTAGGGTTGGTCATATGCCTCTTTGTATGAAGCCTCAATTCCTCACCATACGTGTCTGATACATAATCATCTTGGGTCATCTTAAAACATGACACTTGTCTTCTAACAGAGAAAGTGATGCAAAAGACATACAAGGATGAAGCCACAGTACTCTTTGACCTCACCTTCGAAGTTAAACGCCACCATGTCTGCTTTATTCTGTTCATTAGGAGAAGGTGATTAAATACTACTTACACATGAGTAAAATAAGGTTTCACACAAAAAGTGAAGGAATAAAAACACTTGTGGGCATATGTTAAAACCACCACTGGGTGGAAACTGGGTTGGCAAAATAGAGTAATGATAGTATAGGTGAGTACCCAATGGGTACTTACTAAAAGGAGCCAATTTTCCCCTGAGAGATTTTTTTTCAAGCATTAGCTTCTACAGTTTGGAGTGATGTTCAAGGCTGAAAATAAAGGATTGGTTGAAATCCACATGTAAGAGAGTTGAACTCTTAAGTCTCTTCACCTTCTCACAAGCCACATCACGACTAGTACCATTAGGAAGGATAATGGAGCTTTACTCTCTAAAACAGTTAACTGATAGTCTCCATGTTAAGAGATGGCAAACTGGATGCTAGTCTTCTCTTAAAATGACGTGCATTAAATTGTGTGCCTTCAAGCTCTTTTCCATTTCCTATATAGAAGGAAAATAAATGATTCTTAAGAAATTCAGTTGTCAGAGAAAAGAACTCTAAATACTGGTGTGTGTGTTTACGTGTGTATCAAATAAATATATGTCAAATAAATAAATGTCAGCTTATCCCTAATACTCCCACAGGATAATTCATCAACAGTTCCAACCATGCATATGCAAGTTTTAATCAGCCTTTTAATGATCAATCCACATAGTCAAATATTAGTTCATATTTAAGGAAACCTTAAATCTTAAAAATAGGCTAATTGTCAGAACAGAAAAGAAGTTGGATGGTATAAACAATTATAAAGGGTATTATGTATATGTATTGTTCCTACACATACGCACCTAGATTCATAGATTCTAAACAGAATAAGACATGAGATAATTGTATAATAGATTTAATATTGAATCAACATGTATTTAGTGATGATAAAAATGCAATGAACTGTATGTGATAGTGCCCACTTGTAATCGAGGCCCTTGAGAATTGGAGGTAGGAGGATTGGTACACGGACAGCATACATAGTAAAAAGCCAAAATGGGGGAGACCTAGCTCTAAAACTTGGAATAACTGTAATATATACTTTCAACAACTGACAACTGCATTTAAGTGGTACAGTACTGTCCTTTTACTTGATTGTCTTAAACCACTAATGGATTGATCTACATTTTCTGTTCTTTTTTTCCCAAGGGAACAAGCTTATTAAAATTAATTTTTATGCAATTTTATATATGAATTTTGATCACATGATTTCCTGTCCTCCAACTCCTCTCAAATTCTCCCCATCTGCTTATCCACCCAACATCATGTCCTCTTTGGACAATGTGCAGAGAGTGAAAGAATTTGGAACACTCAGTTCTAAATGAGATATTTATCAAACCCCTCCCCTAAGGGCTCAGATCTAGGCAGAAATATTATATGAATCAGAGGTGCTGGATGTCTCCAAGGAAACAACATCTTTTAGACACAGGAAGACTGTGACACCATGCATGAGACCTGCACAGATTCAAACCTGACAAAAATCCCAACACTGACAAAGAAGGGGAAGTCAACACAAAGTCCCAACTCTAGCCCAGAAACTCTGTTCTTCATGTTCAGCATTTAAAGAAAATCTTTTCTTGTTTCTACACACCAATGTAGGAAATAGTTGCTAGAAAGGAGCTAATTGAACTGATCTCTGTTTCGCTGTTATTATTTTTAATGCCTAACTTACTGGGATAATTTACATATAGAAAAATGTACCTTTTTATTTGTAAAATTCTGATAACTGAACAATTCATATGACCATGTAATCAGCCCTTCACCCATAAATTATGCCAAGACGCTATTATAGACAACTTTTACTCCTATCATCGGTCGTTTATAAATACTTATCCTTTTCCCTATAATTTCACCTTTTCTAGACCATCTTAAAAGCACACACATAGTGTATATACCTTTATGCATCTATCTTTTTATTTAACATAATTAATTTGAGGTTCATTTATGTAATTATGTACATTAAGTATTCCTCTTTTTTTGTTATTGTATAAGATTCCACTTTATGCATGCAATACATCTGCTATCAGTTCAAGGGTATTTAGGTTGTTTCCAATTGTTTATGGATGTATATGGTATATGTGTGTGTGTGTGTGTATGTATGTATGTATGTGTTGGGGGTGTAGGTAGGTAGGTATTTATGCATGTTTCTGCCTGGAAGCCAAAGAACAATGTTGAGTTTTTTTCCTCAGTCAATTCAACTAGACTGGCTGGCCCCAGGAATCCTCCTGTCTCTACATCCCTAGTACTGGGATTACAAGTATACCTCACCACATTATAGTAAGCACTTTACTTCCTGAGGAAGAAGTTCCTAGCCCCAAATTATTTCCAACTGTCAATGATTTTATGTACAGCTTTTATGAGCAGCCATGTATAGGGATTTTATAAACATAATTTGTCATTTCTCTTTTCTAAATACATAGAAGTAGCATTACTAGATTGTATGAAAAATGTGTGCTTAATTTTAGAAGGAAATACCAGCTATTTTCCAAAATGATCATGCTATTTATGTATCTATGAGCAATGCAATTTATCTTTATTGTTTCCAGTAAAGAATTCTTACGGTTTGTTTGTTTGTTTTGGTTGAGAATTATTAGCACAATAACATTGAAAATTTCCTTCTTCATAAATAATAACCTCAAACATTTTTAAATCTAGTTTTAATTCTACTGCCCATTTTTAATTTTTAGGTTTCTTTTTACTGAATTTTGAGAGTTCATTGATTTTTGTTTTTTGTTTGTTTTTCTAAATAGAAACCCTTTAAAAGACATGTAATGTGTAAATACTTTGTTCCAGGCAGGGGTTAGTCTTTCTTTTTTAAGTGTCTTTTAAACAATGGGATTATTGAAAAGTTTGTTGATAGAGTCTCACTTTGTAACCCATGCTGGACTTAAACCCCTAGCAATCTTCTTGCTTCTGCCTCTTAAATGTGAATTACAGGCATGAACCACCACTTGGTTTGTCATCATAGCAACTTTGGTGAAATCCAGTTTATCAGGTTGGATCTCCTAAAGATTACATTTTTGGTATTATATCAAACCACATGCACGTGAACCTGTGGCAGCCAGAAACAAATGTCATGTTTTGTTCCTCAGGTGCTGTGCATTTGGTTTTGGTTTGGTTTGGTTTGGTTTTGAGACAGGGACTTTCCCTAGGACCTAGAACTTGCCAAATAGGCTAAACTAGATGGCTAGTGAGCCCAAAAGGTCAGTCTGTCTCTATTGAACAGTGATTAGATGATAAGTGCAAAATACCACACCCATATTTTTATGTGAGTGCTGAGGATCAAACACAGGTGCTCATGTTTGCATAGCAAACTGAGTTATTGCTACTAGCCACTATATGCTAGGCAGGCTACACAAATTTTCTTTTTTAGTTATCCATTTAGATCTTTATTTAATACTTGTTTATTTTAATTAAAATGTAATTGCATCATTTTCTTCTTCCCTGTCTACTCTTCAATCTGTCCTATTCCCACAGCCCCCAACTCCCTCTCAAATTTATAGCTCATTTTTGTTATTATCACAAACACAGAGACATGTACACACACACACAAACATACATGCACATGTTGGTTTAATGAGCTCCCCCCCCCCAATATCTTGGACATTTTAATAATTGGTCTTTGGTTGGTGAGCCAGCTGGGGAGGCTAAGGAAGGGTTGGTGCCTTACTGGAAGAAATGCATCACTGAGAGCAGGGTGTGAGGATTGAAAAACCAGAGTCCATTCCCAGTTCACTCTGCCATCTTCTTGCTGTTTGAGATATCAGCTTGCTACTACAGGTACCTTAGTTTCACTCACCATCATGGACTACGGCAGATCTAGATGGAAGATTTCTTTCCATCTCGTGATATGAATTCTCCTTCTCCTTCTCCTTCTCCTTCTCCTTTTCTCCTTCTCCTTCTCCTTTTCTCCTTCTCCTTCTCCTTCTCCTTCTGTGTCTACCATCAACTTCTGTCCATGATGTACAGATTCATCCCTCTCTACTTTAGTCCACTGTCCCATGCATTGGTGTTCTTAGCTTTCATAACAAGCAGAACTGTTCTGTAGACAAGAGCAGACAATTAAATTTGTCCTTGAAGCAAGGAGAATATGTGTGATTTTGCGCTTTCAGTTTCCTAAAAACAATAAAATAACAAAACAAAAATCAGGCAGGAAGTATGGCCCATTGATAGAGCATACCATGTGTGTGGTCTTTGGTTCCAATATAGTACTACACACACACACACACACACACACACACAGAGAGAGAGAGAGAGAGAGAGAGAGAGAGAGAGAGAGAGAGAGAGAAAGTTATTCTCTATTTGGCAGGAGCCTGGATTTCAGCAGAGGCCTGGAACTCAGCTTCCTCAGGAGGGTGAACAGGGTTCCTGTTTCTCTCGGGAGCAGCTAAAACACTTTAGGGGGAGGCCCACATGTTAGGCTAGGGTGTGGAAAAAGTTTTCTACAGAGTGTTACAGTTAGCTAGCTCTTTTAGAATGAGATTGCTAGTGGCAGTGGAAAGTTGGGCATTCCAAAGCCTATATCAATTCTAAAGTATTACAGCTCTTGGTTAAGCTGCTGTGCTGATCCTGGCAGAGGTTGGGGCAAAAGCCCATGCCTGATGGGCTTGCAGCTGAGGCTCAGGCTATGTGGGCTGGAGGGCAGACCCAGTGAAGAGGCCCAGTGGGGGATAAATGAGGAATCACAGGCAGCCATGTTAGGAAGCTGATGGTATTACACAGCAGGCAACAGCAAGCAGCACGTTGATTTGAAATCAGGGATTTATAATTCTTGGTCAGTGGGAGGGATTTCGAGGGTGAATGTTTTTGATTTGTTGGGGTCAGGGGGTCAGGGATGCTTGATTTACATGCAGTAGTACAGTACCTCATTTTCCATGTAGTAGCACGGTTCTAGCACAAGAGGAGAACACAGTACTTAATTATCCTATGGGAAAGGGAAAATCTCCAGGTAAAGTCAAAGCTCATTTGGAAAGTCAAGTCACTAAGGCATATTAGCATAGGATGTGTATCTCCAAGAAGATAGCTGGCTGAACCAGTTTCCTTTTCAGGAAAGGGTCTGGCCTATAATCTTCCCTGAGGGCTATGTGATGTTCCTTACAAGACCTGGGGTCAGCCAGATAAGGGGTGATGGGGACTTTTAGAACCTCAGTGAGAAAAGGGAGTCCACCATCATAGACCAAGTGCAAACAAATGGCTATCCGGAGATATCAGACTTCACCTTAATACAGCAAAGCTCCACAAGAGAATATATATTGTACCTGGTTATGAGAATGGGATTTGCCAAGCCATTCAGATGAAATTCTCCATAAAAAGGATTTGAGATACAGAAAATGGAAGATAAACCAAATTCTTTGTCCTATTGAGTTAATACAGGGAAACACACTTGTATTATCATCTTTCTTTTTAGACAAAAGAATGTTTCTGCTATGACCTAATCACCCTGTAGTTTGGAAAACTTAGCTCTCTATACATGGGATAAGCCGGAAGAGCCATATTGTGACCAAGAGATATCTCATCCTTTTCATAAGAAAGGTGACACAAAAAGTGGGTGATGCTCTTTTTTTTTTTTTTCTACTTCCAACATCTTCTGAGTATAGCCATATAAATTCCTGGTGACAAAACTAGTGTTGAAAAGTCCATCCCCATCTTGGCAGTAGTGTACTAAAGGAGATGGAACATGATCTTACCTTAGACACAACAGAACAACCTCAAAGTATGGTAAGGGGGCAAGAAAAGAAAAGCCATGTGATTTCTCCCTCAATAGCTGAATGCCATCATTTGTGTTGGCTTGTCTGACCAGAAACTAAACCCATGGTCATCATATCCATGAAGGTTTAGAGTGGTAGGCTTAGAAAAGTATGGCTATAAATAAACCAGAGGGAAAGATTGATTTCTACTAGAAAATTGCAGAGAAAATAGGACAAATGAACAGAAGGTCTGAAAATCTGTTTTGGATTGAGCTAGATGCCTTTCAAAGAGAAAGTCTTCTGAAGGGATCATCTAGAGCAGTGGTTCTCAACTTCCCTAAAGCTGCAACCCTCTAATACAGTTCCCCATGTTGTAGTGACACCAATCATAAAATTATTTTGATTGCTACTGTTATGAATTGTAATGTAAATATTTTTAGAGATACACAGTTGCTAAGGGGGTCGGGACGCTAAGATTGAGAAACACTGATTTAGAGTAGGTTCTCTTTGGCATTCCCTCTGCTTTCTTCTGTGGCATGTTCGCAGCGTAGTCTTTTTGCATCCAGTTTTTATTTCGCATCAGCAGCCTTTACAAACAGGCATTTTTGATTCCAGAAATATCAGAAGAATAAGGATTATTTACATTGTGGAGAACAATTGAATATTCCCCTTTCTGTCATTGCATTCCACGTTTCAGTAGAGGATAATAGCTAACATTAGTCTGGTGGTTTTAGAAGCACAGACAAATGCCTCTGTTAGAGGGTAAGTCTATCTTTAAGACTTCAATTTAGGGATGCTTTTTGCTAGTCTGTATGTCTTGACAAGTCCCCTGGTGTGCCTAGTTTAGAAGAGAAATAGTGATGTGAGGATGGATCTGTTACTGGGTTTCACCTGTTTGTGAGCTCTTGGCAAAGAGATACTATTTTCCTGGCTTCGATCCTGCTTAATTTATGTAAAGATCATAATCTTGCTTTCCTTGAAGAAATCTTTTTGTATACAAAACAGAACAACAGCCAAGTACAATGTTATTTTATTTCCCCAAAGAGCCTTTGATTTCTGGGGTTTGCTTTCTTGCCACTCTTCATCTACTAAATACTTAGTGGTTAAGTCCTCATCAATAAGATGAGCAGTCTTTCAATTGATGTTTGGGCAACTCTAACTTTCTCATCCATCCATAGAAAAATGTTTGCCTCTCAAAGGAGAAGATGTGGAGATGGTAACAAAAATTAGCCATTCTGGTACCCTGTACTAAACAGAATGTCATGGTGCCACAAAAATAGATAGATAGATAGATAGATAGATAGATAGATAGATAGATAGATAGATAGATAGATAGATAGATATTAAAAAGGCAGTGACATCCAGTTTGGGTGGACCTTGGCAACTAGATAATGTAACTTCGTGTTCTTAAAATCTTTAAATGCTAACTCTTGGAGGCTGATCCTGAGAAGTTGTTGCAGGGATGGTAGTTCCTTCCTGGTACCCCATTTTCACTCTATATCCACAGATCTCTTACTAGATACTGCCTTTCATAACAAAGGGAAAATGTCCCAGGCCTTTTATGCAGGGTGATTGATTAGTGACCCTTCCAAGGTCACTGACAGCAATGGCAATCTTGTCATTTTCTTTACTATTAAAACTGAGTATATAGAAGGAGCTTTAGCCACCAGTTCTATCCCTACCAGCACATCCGTACACTGTCATTAGCTTTGTTGCCATGGATGCTTAACTATATTTCAGATCCTTGGCATTGTATCCTTCTTCCATTCACCAAATCAATGTTTTCTGGGTATTTCTTCATCCCCCCACCAGCTTTCTTTACTGTAGTCACAATGCCCAAGGAGCTTTATTTGAAGGGGGAAGATTAATGTTGTTATTTCTCTTTAAAGTTAATTCAGCATCGATTCATTTTTTTAAGGCTTTATAAGTTGTCATTCGGAGATATCTCAAATCATGCAGTTCCTTATGCATTGCATACTCTACAGATTAACCTAGATTCCAATGCAAAAAGGTTCTTTCATCATGAGCAAAGCATAACCGCTATCTGTACTGAGAATACAAGAGTTGGCCAGTTGCTATCCACACTTTGTTCTCATATTCCAAACTGCTCTGTAAGAATTAATAGAGGATACCAGCAATCAGTGTGTGTTCAAGAGTGTTTAAATTTGTAGTCTGCTATTTTATATCCTTCTGAGATTAAACACAGTATAAGAAGGTACAAGTTAAGTGCTGGATTGGCCTCCAGTTAAAGTTTCGTTTTCATTTTCGTGTAGAGGCAACTACACAGTATCCTGAAGTTTTCAGTAGAAATGCTAATTGCCTATTCTCGATGAACTCCAAGTACATAGAAACAGCCTGTGCCCGTTAGGCAAAAGAGGCATCCAGCATCTCTAAAGTAATTTTCAATTTGATTTGGTGGAAATGAACACTAGCAGTGCATATTCAGTGCCTCACTGTAAAGCTCAGGATGGCCTCAGACTTCCTATCCAGGCTATCTGAAATTCATGACCCTCTTCCTCACATGTTCTTGGATTATATTCATATACCATCATGCTTATAACTACTTTAAATGTTTTTTTCAATATTTCTTTATTTTGTGAGAAATAAAGAGAGGGAGAGAAAGAGAGACAGAATGATGAGAGAAAGTGTACACGTTTGCCATGACATACTTGTAAAGCTCAGAAGACAGTCATGAAGAAATCAATTTTTTTCCTTTTACCATGTGAGTTCTGGGATTTGAACTGAAGTCGTTAGTCTTCATGACAAGTACCTTTGGCTGCTGTGCCATCTCCCTAGCCACTAAAACAAATTTTAGTATTAGAAATATACAGTATTGGTAATGTTTTGTTAGCTGGTTACTGTTAGAGACTTATGTTTCCTCTCCCTATGAGCAGGAATTATTTACATTTCTCAAAAATAATAACTTTAATGGCAGCCTAGAAAATATTTCCACCAAGGAATATGATATTTCTTCTATTTCCCCCAAGCTCACATGCCTCCCATGTGCTTACCATCTCTCCTGTGTTCTTATTTCATTCACTAGCATACTTCAGATCAGGAGTTTCCAATGGCATACAGCTACTTTCACCATCATCACCATTGTCCCAAGGTGGACATATGTGTTTCAGAAATTATTAGGAATCCAGAATAACTGGTTATCCTATCTGAATTGCCCAAATGGGCAACAGGCATTTTTCTCTGTTGTTCTCTGACTCTTCAGGACCCTAAAATAATCCTATGTGCACCTTGAAGTCCATTAGCTCTCACTGTTTCCCATAAGTTAATAGGAATCAAACTACATTCCCTTCATTTGTTTTCTTACATATTTTTCCTATTTTTAGTGGAGAGTTGATGCTTTTTTCAAAGTAAGAAAAGCTAGGGCTCTTCTAAGTGTGTGGAATTATGTTTTAGACATAAATGCCATTCTTAGATGTCTTTGACCAAATAAGCAATCTTAAAACTAAGCTTTTCCTAAATCCTATTGCATGTAACTGAGTGCAAAAAAGTAGGTTTCTGTATTGTATTTAAAATAACAAGCAGGTTCCCTGTGTAGCAAATAGTAATAGCTGACATAGTCTCTCAAAATGGAACCTGGAAACATACTCCAGTGTCTGTCTGTAGATCAACTTTCAAAGTAAAAAGTGAATCCATATTCCATATTTCTAATTTAATTACCAAACTTAATGTTAGTAGGAAATCTCAGTTCTGTGAAAAGTTGCTTTTGTCATTTTAAAATCTTTTTTCACTCCCACATCCACCTTTCTGAAGTCATCACCACCTTCACGGTCTCCAATCAGAGGCTCCTGCATGAGGGTATAATGCACATATACCAAAAATACTCAGAAAAGGACAGCTGTGTTGAATTTTCCCAACCCCAATTTCATAATGGATTAGGTATTTTTGATATCTTCTTTGTAAGTATCAGACCAAACCCCAGACCAACACTTGCACTGAAAGCCTTGTTTTTTAAGGAGGCTTATTGTTCTTTTAAGAATGTCTCCAGAAAGTTGAGCCATTGGTTTTGGTGGGTGAGTGTATGTGATTGCATGTGTAGGCATGTGTTTGTGCTCAGCTGTGTGCATTTCTCTTTTAGACAAACTCGGAGCCCAGGCTGCTGGGAACCAGATGTTCTTAAGGATTCTTAGAAGTAAACAGTGACAAGTGAGCTTCTCAAATCAGTGTTGAAGCAATCTGGCTCTAGGAATGAGGCCCATTTGTAAATCAGAGAGGAGAGTAACAGCAGAAAAGACGGACATGAAACCACAAATATTATAATCTCCTCAGTGAAAAAAATGTTGATTCAGCAATTCCCACTAGATCTATTACATGTTCTAATATATTATTTTATGACTTTATCTTTTCCTTTAACCTTTGCCCATTGTACTTTTGAAAAGATCTTGGAATACTGATTGTAATTTTTAAAAAAACTGCATAACATATAAGTCAGTTCCAGGAGTCTGTTTTAAATGTTATGTGACTATAATTGGGGATTTTTGTTATTTGCCTTTTTAAGGACAGGTATTATTATTTCATAAACTCCAGGACAGGTTACAAAGCTCACCTATAAGGTTAACATTATAGTATCTTATTTTTGTGTGATTTTTGAGAATTTTATATATGAAAATACTATATTTATATATTCATCCCTCCCTTCCCCCTCACACTCTTCTCAGGCTATCCCCTGTATGTCCACCTTTTAAATTAATGACCTCTTATTCTATAAATGTTATTAAATTCAGTTAGAGTTGTCTCAATGTACAAGACTGTAGGGATAAATACTTTGATATGGGCTCATCAAGGGCCTCATCTCTGAAGAATACTGACTGTATCTCCCTCAACAGCTTTTCAACTCCTATTGATCTTCAAGTAGGAAAGAGGGCCTTTTGAACCTTTACCTCATCTATGTTTGACTATGTACCAGTATTATCTCATGTAGATCTTGTGCAGACAACAGACTGTTTAGAGTTCATGGATGTGGCATCCCTTTCATGTCCAACAGGCACTATCTAGCAGAATGCATCCTTATCCTCTGGCTCTTACAATCGTTTTGATTCCTTTTCCACAGTACTTTTTAGCAGTAGGTGAAGGGGTTATATTATAGATCTTACTAATTGGGGATGCACACCCCACCATGATTAGTCTCTACATTCGGACTGGTTATGGATCTCTGTAGTAACCTATGTCTGCTGCAAAATGAAGCTTCTTCTGGAAGTGAAATAAGTAAAACCTACACTTATCTATGGGTTTAAGGATAAGTATTTAAAAGGCAGTTGGATACTCTATCAGTTAATACAATGGCAGTAATAGGTTCTCTTCTATGGCCCATGACCTCTCCAGCCACAAGTTCTTGGCTAGGTTTATAGTCAAGCATGAATTCCCTCCTACTGAGCAGACCTTAACCCGCATGAGTCAGATGCTGATTACCTCCAATATATTAGTCACATCGCACCATTGAGCAAATCTTTGTAGGCTGTTTGTTATTGTAGTTCACAGGATTCATAGCTGAACAGGACTGTTGACATCTTTTCTCTTCTGCCAGTTTGCATAGTAAGTACATTACAGCACTGAGAGGAGGTTTCCACGTCCACCCCACTTCTATTAATCCAACTCCTGTGACCAGTGTAGTATCTTCAGCAACAGGATTTGAGTTTCTTAAGTTCTATCAGGCAACCAAAACCTAAAACAATAGACCTGTATTGTTGGAGGAAGTCTTTAGTGGTCTGTAGCTAACAACTGGAAGGGAAGTTTCTATTTCCTGGCACTGGGCTTAAAACCTGAATTCCCATTTCAAGTGTATGTGAAAACGGTTACCCTAAGAGAGAGAATTGGATACAATTCAAAGCAATCCCCTCCAGAGGAAGTAACTTTCTTCGAAGAGAATGGAAATGTGTTCTATGCTGTCTCAGAGAAGCCCATTCATTTCCCAGGCACCCTGGTTAAACCAAATGTGATCTATAATCTAAGTCTTCTCCGATTGAGGAGGAAATTATTGAGTCTTCATCTTTTTTGTATGTAAAATAAAATCCCTTCTCTTAAGAAAATAGAAGTAGAACTTTGGGAGTGTTCCCATTTTATACAAGAGCCCATATTTGGATTTGCAGTTGCCTTGAGTTCAGAGAGAGTGATGGCAAAAGTAGAATTTTAAAGTCCCTTCCAGTTTGATGGTACTTGGAATTCTGGACTTCTCATTTTTCCTGATACCCTTTATCTCTTACAGTTTTCAAGTAACTGATTCATTTGTTCTGTGTAATTTTATATCAGCATTTGGTAGGAAAGACAGGTTACAGTATAGTCGCCCCACACTATCTAAAACCAGGACCCACCTACATATGCTTTACACTGGAATAAAATGTTAATAAAAATGTTATTCTGTAACATTTTTAAAGGAAGTAAATTACAACCATTTGAAAACATTTTTTTTGTTTAGTCCCAGATTTCTGTCTAAGAATTTTTTTTCTCCATGAAGAAATCCCTTTCACATTTAGTGAATTCAGGTTTTCTGGTATGAGTTCTGTTTGTCTTTGTCTGAATAAAATTATTATTTCACCTTTATTTTGAAAGATACTTTTGGTAGGACATAAAATTCTAGATAACAGTTTTATTTTTTTTATATTTTGCTTTTATGTTTTGATTCCATGCTTTATTAAGTATCACTCCATTTTCTTACATAGGTTTTTTTTTATAATATCTGTTATAATTACCTTTGTTTTCCCATAGGATTATATTTTTTTATTCCTTTAGGTACTATCTAGATTTTATCTGTAATTTTAAATAATTTAATATGTCTATATGTTTTAAAATGATATTTACCCTTTTAGCATTTTCCAAACTTCTTTTGTGTATGGTTTAGAGTTGTTTGTTATTTCTGTAAAAACTTTTTAATTATTAAATATTACTTTCTTAATTTTTATTATTATACATATATGTATGTTAGGTCTGATTGTTCCTCAGCTCTTGGATGTTTTAGTTTACTTACTTATTTTTCTGCTCTTTATGTTAAAGTTTTTATAACCTTTATTGGTTTATTTTCAAATTAACTAAGACAGTTAAAGGCATGCTTTATTGTTGTATTGGTTACTTTTCTTGTTGCTGACAAGACCCAGCTTTAAGAAAGCAAAGGTTTGTTTTGTTTTGGCTTGGTGTTTTTTATTTTGCTTACAGTTTGAGTTAAGACAGCGCAATCTGATAGGGAAGTATATTGGTAGTTGGCTCCACAATGGCTAGAATGTGAGGCTAGGATGGAAGGGGAAGTAGAAGCAAGTACTAAGTGGTTCTCTTTTAAGCCTCAGAGTGAACACCCTAGAGATCTAGTTCCTCCAGGTAAGCCATAGTTCCTAAAGGCTCTCAACCTCCCAAAATAGTGACTCTAGCTATGGATCAAGCGTTTAAGCACACAAGCCTATAGGAGACATTTCACATTCAAACCTAACACTTTATTCCTGGCTCCCACATTGGCATCTCAACATATTCAAGCCAATTTCAAAATCCACATTGTCTTATATTGCCAATAGTGTTCTAAATTCCAAAATTTAGGCTGGGGATGGCCTAGCTTGTAAAGTGCTTACTTTGAAACATGAGAAGGTTATTTTGGATCCCTGGTACCATGTAAAAATTTGAGCATAGCATCATGTGAGCTTGTAATCTTAGTCCTGGGGAGGTAGACCCAGGAAGTTCCACAGGGTCTACTGGCTAGCTAGTCTTGCCAGACAGGTGAGTTTCAGGTTCAGTTAGAGAGAGACTTTCTCTCAAAACATACTGTGGAGAGTGAAAAGCGATGCAGATACCCAACACTATCCTTTGCCCTCCACACAAACATGCACAGACATGAATTACCATAAACACATGCATACACAAGCACATATACTTACATACACTACACATACCCCCCCACACACATGCACTCACACACCAAGGCCTCTTCTGAAACTCGAGCCAGTCTATTAATTGTGAACCCTTTTTAAAAAAATGTAAGTTGTATACTTCCAGATGGGCAGTAGTGGCATATGCCATTCGCAACACCGAGTCATGCAGAAGAGGCATTCCCAACTCTAAAAGGAAAGACTAGGTCTTGATCCTGGCCATCATTGTCCATGTTTCTATCAGCATGTTTTTAAAGATTTATTTATTTATTATGTATACAATGTTCTGTGTGCATGTACAGAACAGGGCACCAGATCTCACTATAGATGGTTATGAGTCACCATGTGGTGGCTGTCAATTGAACTCAGGACCTTTGGAAGAACAGCCAGTGTCCTTAATCTTCAAGCCATCTCTCCATCCATCCATTCTTCTTTTCATGGATTCATTTATTTATTTACTATATATTCAGTGTTCTGACTACATGCATGCCTGCACACCAGAAAGAGGGCACCAGAACTCATTATAGATGGTTATGAGCCACCATGTGGTTCCTGGGAATGGAATTCAGAACCTTTGGAAGAGCAGCCAGTGCTCTTAACCTCTGAGCCATCTCTCCAGGCCATCTATCAGCATTTTTAAAGGGACCAGTATCAGCTCAAGGCACCTCAACACCAAGTTCTCAACACAAAGGAGATTATTTGCCCCAGTGGGACAAATGGCAGGGACTAAGAGACTAAGACAGGGGATAGAGGACAAGGGAGAACTGGAAATGAAGAAGGGAGATTGGAAGAGCATTTGTTTCATTGGGGCAAAGGAACACCTCTGGATAGGGAGGAAACAGACATGGACAAGGGCAAATGGCAATTTATAAAAGTAAAGGGAAAACCCCATGTAAAGATGAGGTGTGAAATTTTAATTGGACATGTTAATTAGGTGAGCCAAAGGGGGCTTTTGATTGTTGGACTTTACTACCTTGATAGCTGGACCTTGGTATTCAGCCTCAGGAGGAGGAAGTAGCCAAATAAAGGAATAGTCCTTGGTGGCTGGCTTTAAGAATCTAATCTGTTTTTTAGCAAGGCAGGGTTAGAAGGGCAGGGTCTGACAGAGCCATGTTTGCCATGCTCAGGCTGGCTAGAGTTCCTTCAATTTTGGTCATTGAACTCCCACCATAGTTACTCATTAAGCTCTGATTAAGCATTCTAGGAGTTCTCTAGCCCCCAGCTCCAAACTCTTCTGCAGTCAACTCCCAAACTAATTCCAAAGGCCTATGGTTCCACTTGGAGATTAGTTTTCTGTAACAGTTGTTTTTCTTATCACTGTGACCAAAAGATTGAAAACAAGCAACTTTAGCGGGGGAAAACATCATTTTATTTTAGATCATGATTTGAGACTATATCAGTCATCGTGTTGATAAAGGCATGGTGGCAGACATCTCTAAAATGGCAAGACCATACAAGTCAGATTCATTATATCCTCATACTGTGGCAGAGCAATAGCCAGACATGTCATAGCAAAAATGAAGGCAGGCTATAAAGCCAAAGGCATGCTCCCTAGAGATCCATTTCTTTCAACTAGGTTCCATGTTCCAAAGATTCTACCACATTCCTAAATTATGTCACCATCTGAAGACTAAGTATTCAAATGCAAGAATCTGTAATAGACATTTTACATCTAAGATGTAACAATTATTATGTTTCAAAACATTTATTTTCTGGTGTGCTATACACCGTTTCATGAAAGCCTATAACATAGTTATGATAATTACTTCAAATTTAATTTCTTGTACATTATTTCCCATATCGATACAGGTCTAATTATTTTTCTCTTGCCAATTTTTTATTTTCTCTTTCACTGTCTCTCTCTGTCTCTTTCCCTCTCTGTATGTCTGTGAAATATGACTGGATCTAAGTATTTGGTGGTATATTTTTTGTGTGTAGAACAATGAAGATTCTTTTTTTTTAACTTTTTATTTTTAATTTTAATTTAATTTAATTTTATTTTTTTCTTATTAGTTACATTTTATTAACTCTGTATCCCAGCCATGTCCCGATCCCTCATTCCCTCCCAGTCCCTCCCTCCCTCATCTCCACCGTGCCCCTTGCCAAGTCCACTGATAGGGGGAACCTCCTCCCCATTCATCCGATCCTGTTTTATCAGGTATCTTCAGGACTGGCTGCAAAGCTCTCCTCTGTGGCCTAACAGGACTGCTCCTCCCTTGGGGGGGTGGGGAGGCCAAAGAGCCAGTCATTGAGTTCTTGTTAGAAATAGTCCTTGTTCCCCTCACTATGGGAAACCAATTGGTTACTGAGTTACCACAGGCTACATCTGAGCAGAGGTTCTAGGTTACATTCATACATGGTCCTTGGTTGCATGTCAGTCTCAGAAAAGACCCTGTGCCCAGATATCTTTGGTCCTTGTGGAGCTCCTATCCTTTCCACATCAGACTAACTCCCCTTCTTTCTTATGATTCCCTGTACTCTGCCAAAGGTTTGGTCATGAGTCTTTGCTTTGAAAACACTGCTAGTTAGAGTCTTTCCAATGCGCTCAGTAGACTCCTGTCATACGTTCAATGCACATCCCATCTGTCATTCTAAACGAGGATTGATCATCTTACCCCATGTCCACTCTCTTGATTATCTTTTTTAGGTGTACAGATTTCATTATGTTTATTATATCTTATAGGTCTATATAAGTGAGTATATACCGTGTTTGTCTTTCTCCTTCTGGGATATTTCACTCAGGATGATCTTTTCTAGGTCCCACCATTTGCCTGCAAATTTCATGATTTCCTCTTTTTTGATTGCTGAGTAGTATTCCATTGTGTAAAAATACCACAATTTCTGTACCCATTCCTCCGTTGATGGACATCTGGGTTGTTTCCAGGTTCTGGCTATTACAAATAAAGCTGCTATAAACATGGTTGAGCAAATATCCCTTTTGTGTACTTGAGCAAACTTTGGGTATATACCTAGCAGTGGTATAGCTGGGTCTTGAGGAAGCACTATTCCTAATTGTCTTAGAAAGCGCCAGATAGATTTCCAGAGTGGTTGTACCAGTTTACATTCCCACCAGCAGTGGAGGAGGGTTCCCTTTTCTCCACAACCTCTCCAGCATGTGTTGTCCCTTGAGTTTTTCATTTTGGCCATTCTGATGGGTGTAAGGTGATATCTCAGGGTCGTTTTGATTTGCATTTCCCTGATGGCTAATGAGGATGAGCATTTCTTTAAGTGTTTCTCTGCCATTCGATATTCCTCTGTCGAGAATTCTCTGTTTAGCTCTGTTCCCCATTTTTTAATTGGATTACTTTGTTTGCTGCTTTTCAGTTTCTTTAGTTCTTTAGTTCAGCAAAGTGGCAGGATACAAAATCAACTCAAAAAAATCAGAAGCCCTCCTGTATACCAAAGACAAAATGGCCGAGAAAGAAATTAGGGAAACAACACCCTTCACAATAGCCACTAACCACATAAAGTACCTTGGGGTAATACTAACCAAGCAAGTGAAAGACCTGTTTGAGAAAAACTTCAAGTCTCTGAAGAAAGAAATTGAAGAAGATCTCAGAAGATGGAAAGATCTCCCGTGCTCATGGATTGGTAGGATTAACATTGTGAAAATGGCCATCCTGCCAAAAGCAATCTACAGATTCAATGCAATTCCCATCAAAATACCAATTCAATTCTTTACAGACCTTGAAAAAAAGATTCTCAGCTTCATATGGAGAAACAAAAAACCCAGAATCTCCAAAACAATCCTGTAGAACAACAGATCATCTGGAGGTATCTCCATCCCCGATCTCAAGTTGTACTACAGAGCAATAGTAATAAAAACTGCATGGTATTGGCATAAAAACAGAAAGGAGGATCAATGGAACCGCATAGAAGACCCAGAAATAAACCCACACACCAATGAAGATTCTTAAAAACAATAATTATCTTAAAGACAGATGATGACCTAATCTTTGACAAAGGCATCAAAAACATAAACTGAGAAAAAAAAAGATACCCTATTCAACAGGTGTTGCTAGCACAATTGGATGTCTAACTACAGAAGAATGATTAGATACTGATCTTTCACCATGCAGTTAAAATGAGCCAAAGACCTTAATTTAAAACCTGTGGCTGTTAAAATAAAAAAAGCAAATACATTTCAAGTTATTTGAAATCAAAAAGTTTCTACGAAGTAAAAGCAGCTATCATCCAAGTGAACAGACACACTGCACAATGGGAGAAAAGCCTTCCTGAGCTATGCTTCAGATACTGTTGATATCTATATAAAAACTAAAAATTAAACATACACTCAAAACAACAAAACTACCAATCAGTGAATAGGTTAGTGAAATGGACAGTTTTCTTCTTATATTTTTTTTTACAATTTATTCATTTTCTATCCCAGTGGTAGCCCCCTCCCTCATCCTCTCCCAGTCCCACCCTTCCTCCCTTTTCCCTCCACTATTCGCTTCCCTTAGCCCATTGAAAGAGGGTTCCTCCTCCCCTGCTACCTGATCCTAGCTCTACTTCCCAGATCCTCTTCCCCTGAGGCCTGGCAAGGCCCTGTCATCAGGGGAAATTGATCAAAGAGCCAGCCACTGAGTTCAGGTCTGAGGCAGCCCCTGCTCTCCTTACTAGGAAACCCACATGGAGACTGAGCTGCCTATAGGCTACACCTGAGCAGGGGGTCTAGGTACTCTTCAGGCATGAACCTTGGTTGGTGCATCAGATTCAACAGTGCCCCCCCCCCCGCCTTGCCCCAGATTGTTTGGGTTTGTTGGTCTCCTTGCAGAGCTCCTGTCCCCTCAGGGTCCTTCTATCCAAAGAAGAAACACAAATAGCCATTAAGTATTGTTTAAATGTTGGATTTTTTAACCATCAGGAAAATGAAGTTTGAAACCACTTTGAGATTCCATCTTTCTCCTCGATTAGAAAGAAGCTAAACAACAAGGAGAGCTCTAAGAAAGAGGCTGAAACCTCATTCGGAAGGGCAATAAGGATAGACATCAAAAGTAGAAGACAGGGAACAAGACAGAAGCCTTCCACTGGGGGCCTCTGAAAGACTCTACCATCAGCACATCAAAGCATATTTTGAGACTCATAGCCAAACTTTGGGCAGAGTGCAGGGAACCTTATGGAAGAATGGGGAGATAGAAAGACCTAGAGTGGCAGGAACTCTACAAGGAGAACAACAGTACCAAAAAACCTGGGCCCAGGGCAGCCTGCAGAGACCAATACTCCAGCCAAGGACCATGCTTGGAGATGACCGGTTACCCTGTTCAGAGGCAGCCCATAGGTTGCTCAGTATCCAAGTAGGTTTCATAGTAAGAGGATCAGGGGCTGTCGCTGACATGAACTCTGTGGCTGGCTCTTTGATCACCTCTCCCTGGGAGTTGCAGGCTTGCCAGGACACAGAGGAAGATGATGCAACCAGTCCTGATGAGACCTGATAGGCCAGGGTCAAATAGAAGGGGAGGAAATTCTGCAGAGGGGGAGAAGAAGGAAGGAAGGTAAGATTGGGAGGAGATGAAGGGGGGACTAGAGCTGAGATACTAAGTGAATAAATTGTAATAAATAATAATTAGTTAATTATTTTTTTAAAATGAAAGAAATAAAAATGGGAGGGAGAGTACAATGCTGTGTATGAAAATACCATAAAATAACTGTCATTTTGGTGAAATATCACGAGGACAAAAACCTAAGAACGTGATGGTTCTCACTGATAATTTTTCTAAAAGAAGTAGTTCATTGTCCATATTCAAGAGCATTTTACATAATTTGGTGTGTAAAAATTATTTTTCACTGATTAAGTATATCCTGCTGGTATAAGAATATGTGGAAAGAAGAACCTGTGTTCACTGCTGGTAGGACTATAAGCTAGTACAATCATTATGGAAATAAGTAGGTAGATTTCTCTACTTCTAAGCATATGCCCAAAGGACTGAATGTTCTAACACAGAGATACATGTTTATTTCTGCTCTGTTCACAATAGCAAGGAAATGGAACCAGCCTAGATGTCCATTCATTAATTTTAAAAGTTTCACTTCTCCACTGAGAAACTCCATGACTATATTCATTCCACATTCCAACCCCTATGTCCAGTCCATAGCAACCATAAATTTACTTTCTATCTCTATATTTACCCTCTTTGGAATGCTTCATACAGATGGGATTATATAAAATGTGATCATTTTATTCTTGATATAAAAAATGAATGAAACCATTTTCAGGCCTTATCTACAAAGTAAATAACATTATCACCATCCCATTTTATCTTTTTGCTGAATAACATTGCATTGTATGATTACACCATATTTGTGTGTTTATCTGATGGCCACTGGAACTGTTTCCAAATTTTAACTATTGTGAGTAGTACAACAAAAATGTTCTTATCCAAAACTTTTAGTTAAATACCTAATTCAGTTTATTTGGATATATACACACACAGTTGGAATTATTTAATTATCTACATTTAACTTTTAAGAGATTTGCTGAACTATTTTCTGAAATGGCTGAAACAGTTTGTGTTTCTGTTTCCAACAACTGAAAATCCTAATTTCTCCAACATCAACATTTATTATTGCTTCTATTTTCAGTTTTGGCCAAGCTAGTAGGTGCAAAGTGATATTTCTTTGTAGTTTTGGCTTATACTTTCTTAATGCCTACTGATATTAAGAATCTCTCTGTGTGCTTCTTTTCCAAAGAAGCATCCATTCAAATTCCAATTTCTAATTGTTTTTTGCAACTTACATTGTAGCTAATATAAACAAAATAAACTTTATTATTAAACATACAGTTTTTTGACATTAGTTTGAAACCATCTCTCCTATCCATTTCCATAACTTTTTCATCTTTCTATGCTAAAATCTCTAAGTCTCACATACCCCATCCCCTGACAGCCATCATTTTGCTTTTTTCTATGATTTTATGTAGGTGTTGCATATAAATACATTACTGAAATAGCTATTATTGTGTGGCTGGCTTATTTTACTTAGCAGAGCATCTTAAGTATTGATCCATGGTGAAGAATGTATCAGAATTTGCTTTCCTTTTTAAAACAGAACAGGAGAGCTGTGTCAGCAAGATGGCAAAATAGACAACTCCCAACAAGTATACACCCCCAGCAACAAAAATTTATACCCAACACAAATAAAATTACTTTGTAGGATCCTTGTAATTCAGGTAAGAGTTGTGGACTTCATTGGAGCCTAAAGTATTGGAAGATTATTTTAAGAGGGTGGATTCATGCATAGGTGGTAGATTTACCAACCTTTGCCCCAATTTTAGAGACTACATCTTCTAAAAAATTTACATAACTCCTGTTACTATTCATCTTGGTACCAAATACATCCAGTGGGGTTATTTTGAAGGAATTGCTTATATCAGTTTCTCAAAGGACAAGCCTGCCAAACTTAACCTCACCTGTCCACTGGAAAAAAAACAATCATTTTTTCTTAGCTGAACTCCAAGGTCAATTGTGCTTGAACAAGTATCCAGAGAAGTATACCCCTGAGTTTTGGGATCAGATTTATTGACCTCTGTCCCACATAAAACCCCTCTTTATCCTTGAATATAATTTTCAACCCCTTGCCTGCCTATACAGAGATTCAGAGAAAAGCATGCTTATTTGTGATCTTATAGACAGGCATAGTTCTCATGAAATATCCCAAAATGGCTTTGAAATGCAATTCTAGCCCATCTCAACCATGGATTGAAAACAGTTTACCACTCTATATACTGTGTGGAACTGTCTACACAGCAAGGGATGTGTCCACCATGCTCTAGTAGGTGGAGCCACTGATTTTCTTACCACTGTGAATCTTCAAACTACATTAGTAATCAGCTTCAGCCCTTCTCAGCTGGAGCAGGTCTACTTGCTCACCTAGGGAATAGTAAGGAGCCCTTTTCATTGATGAGTACAAAGAAAAATTCCCATCAACTGATGTTCTATACTTCCCAGTCCCATCAGGCCAAGAAGTTAACAGGAGATGACTTTGACCTGTCAAAAATCAGTCTAGAAAAATTCAAGGAGTCAGGCTACATGGTACAGGAGACTGAAGTAGAAAGATCAGGAGAAATTTAAGACCTGCCTGGTCTCTATAGGAAATTCAAGGCTAACCCTGGCAATGTAGTAATAATAAGGAACTTACTAAGGTACTGTCTTAACTGCAATGAACTGAAGAATATATTTCACATTTTCAGAAAGCATTTAACTGCCCAACTTCAGATCTAAGGTACATGCACACTTCTTGGATATGCATTTGTAAATGCCATTATGTAAAAAGTTAACTGTGTTTTTGAATGTTTTTTTTTTCTTCTGCAGAACAGGTTCATTTCAGGTATAAATGTCCTTTGTTAGACACAAAATAATAGTCACTTGTCTTTCACCTTCAAAAGACTGGCAGTAGGTGGAAATGTTGCACATAATGAATGTCCTTCCTGTGTTTTATTTTAGGAGGAAAAGTTTCTGAGCTAATCAATTTAAAATCCTCAAAATAGTTTGTTTGGAGAAGCAAACATGTTGACCCATGTCTGTAATCCCAGCATTTAAGTTGAATACAAAAGCATCACTAGTTATTCTATAAAAAGTTTCAGGCTAGCTTGTAACACATAGTGAAACCAGTGCCTCAAAAAATGAATAAAAACACAGGCACACACACACACACACTAAATTGTATGCATGGGAGGGGGATTAGATGGGGGAGCAATAAGAGAAGGTGTAGAGGGAAGAGTAATTAGAATACATTATAAACATATATTAAATTTTCCAAGAAGCAAAAACTAATTAGAAAAACTGTATGGCATGGCTTCCCTTGTAGAAATATACCAACAAAACTATCACATCTTTATTGTGACTATAGGTACTACAGGGCTAGAAAAAAAATCAAACAAAAACAGTCTCCTCCCACTTACAAAGACATATTTTAATAAAGGGATAAATGAATTGAAAAATCAAAGTTAAAACTCATAGAGAAATATATAGCTCATGTATTTGGACCACAAAATATTAATATCAAACATTAAAATTCGGCTCCCCATTTTTATATGGAGAGATTTCAAATAAAATATTAAATTGTCAGCTCTTCTTGAAAGCCATACATTCTGACAATGCTTGGCTGCTCAGCATTTCCTGTGGTAATTCTGGGCTCCGACTGAGGTGTGTGCACCTCATCATTGACTGTGTTGTTTGTGATGCTAAGGTACTCGTCTCCTATCTATCAATCATTGCAGTTATACTTGTGTTTCATGTAGCAGTCAATTTCATTCATTTATGTAACCTTCCCACATTCACATATAATCCAATTCTTATTCCCTTGTGTGTTCTGTATTACCTAAGAATGCCATAAAAGTTAGTATGAACTTGGTTTGCTCAAAATAACAACAAAAATATTAAGTTATACTACTAGAGGTCAGAAGTCCAAATCAAGGTGCTGTTGCTGAGTTTCTTTCCTTTTGAGACTATTCATGACAGTCTGTGCTATGCTTCTCTGACCTAGTTACTAAGGTCTGCTAGCAACTCTCTGTTGTTTTGTTTGTTTGTTTGTTTTGTTTTTGTTTTCACCCCGTCTTCTCAGGTGTATTTATGTCGCTTAAATTCTCCTTTATTTTAATGTATATATTCACTTTATATCCTGCTCATAGCCTCCTTCCTTCCCTCCTCCTGATCCTACTCTAGCTCCCTCTTCCCACATCCCTCCACTTGTATTCCTCAGAAAAAAAGGAAACCCCACCCACCCCAGTTCATCAAATCTTATCAGGACTGAGCTAGTCCTCCTTCCCTGAGGCCTGGGGAGGCAGCCCAGTCTGGGGGTTGGAGGAGGGAGTGACCAGAAAGCAGGCAATAGAGTCTATGTCAGAAACCCTCCTGGCTCCTCTTACTAGGAAACCCACATGAACCCTCAGATGCCTGTCTGCTATATCTGTGTAAGGGGACTATTTCTTATGAGGCTAGCTGGATTTGGATTTGAATTTGAAACCTACACTAAATGCAGAATAATGTATCATAAGTTCATTATTTACATTTGTAAGGATCATTTCTCTAAATGAGGCCACATTTGCAGGCTATGGGGTTGTAGTATAGGCATAGTCTTTTCGTAATCACTATTTAACCCATTAAACTCCTATTTACAAACAATGTTAAAATCAAGGTAAGTTTATGCATGCCTGCCAAATACATAACTATTTTGTGACAGCTCATTCAAAAATCTTGATTTCTTGACAATGCCTAAAGAGTTTCCTTTTCATCAATTTATGCTTGTATTTTACTTCTGATCAATTCATTTTCTAAATAAAAACTGGAATAAATAAGAAAAATTAGTTTCCTTTACCTCTGCTATTTTGTCTGTGGAAACAATTTTTAAGGGTACAGTTTTTCTGTTGTTCGCTTTAAGAACATGAGAAATAACTGGGTGTGGTAACATATGCCTGTAATTTTACCTAGGAGATAGAGGCAGGAGCATTTGAAGCCAGCTTGGACCACACAGTGAGACAATATCTCAATCCCTGCCCTCTCCCCCCCTAAACAAAACAAAACACCATGAGTAAGTAGTAAGAAACAAATTACATCTTAATTAAAATTCCCCTGGGTAGGAAGGGGGGAGGAAGGTCTGTTTTGTTTTGTTTTGTTTTGTTTTGTTTATTTTCAGTTCAAAACCTTCCTCTGTGACTAACCTGCTGTGTTACCTTGGGCAGGCTCTATCTTCTTGGGGCTTCAGTTTCCAAATTGTGAAACAAAAGGATAGAGACCAGATGATATCTAAGGTTCCTTCTACCTTTAACTGTCTGGGATCCCACTTTCACAGAAATATCCTCAGTGTGATTAAGCAGCCATTTTCTTAATTAAATTTTTATTTTTATGTTAATTACAGTTTATTCACTTTGTATTCCAGCTATAGTCTCCTCCCTCATTCCCTCCTAATCACATCCTCCCATGCACCTCTCTAAGTCCACTGATAGGGGAGGTCCTCCTCCCCTTTCATCTGACCCTAGTTTATCAGGTCTCATCAGGATTGGCTGCATTGTCCTCCTGTATGGCCTGGCAAGGCTGCTCCCCCTTGCAGGGGGAGGGTGTTCAAAGAGCCAGCCACTGAGTTGATGTCAGAGACAGTCCCTGTTCCCCTTACTAAGGAACCCTCTTGGAGACTGAGCTGCCATGGGTTACATCTGAGCAAGGGTTCTAGGTTATATCCATGAATGGTCTTTTGTTGTTGGAGTGTCAGTCTCAGAAAAGACACCTATGCCTAGATATTTTGGTTCTGTTGCCCTCATTGTGGAGCTCCTGTCCCCTCCAGGTCTTACTCTCTCCCCCTTCTTTCATAAGATTCCCTGTACTCTGCCTAAAGCTTGGTTATGAGTCTCAGTATCTGCTTTGATACCCTGCTGGGTAGAGTCTTTCAGAGGCCCTCTGTGGTAGGCTCCTGTCCTGTTTCCTGTTTTCTCCTTCTTCCAATGTCCATCCCATTTGTCTTTCTGAGTGAGGATTGATCATCTTACCCAGGGTCCTCCTTCTAAGCAGCCATTTTTGAGGTGCTACTTATTGTTCAGCTTAACTTTTAGAAATAATAGTCTCTAGCAGAGATAATTTGTTCCACCAACAGATCTATTTAATTTCCGGTGGTAGGAATGAATTTGTCTTAAGCTGTCTGTACTCCTCTCCTATACCCCATCTTTGAAATTTTCTTATATACAAACACAAACACACACGAACATACACACATACTACTATACAATAATACATATAGCCTCATTATCATCTTCTGATCGAGAAAAAGCAAGCCAACTAGCAAACCAAGATATCAGCCAGGATTATAGATAATACCTTACATAAATTTTTTGCTGTTAGACTATTTCTACCTGGTTCCTCTTCATTGTGTCCCTGCCTTTCAGCTTGGCTGAAGCACGTATCATGAAGTCTATACATGCTGAAAGCAAGAGCCACAAAATTTGACCTAGCAAAATCATCCTGAGCACAGTTCACGATAACATGTAAAACTCAAAGAAACTTTAGTTTTTACACAAACAATATATGTTATTCATTTCTTAGGGTATGTAGAGAATAACAAGTGGCTTAAACAATGAGGCTATGTTATCTCACAGTTGTAGAGGCTAATGACAGAGATCAAGGTGTCAGTAAAGTTAGTTTCTTCTGGCTATCTTCACGTGATCTTTCTTTTTTTGAGTGTGCATTTTTGATGTTTGTATTTGTCAAAACAAGACAAGCCATACTGAATTCAGACCCACCTTATCAGCCCAGACACACTTTTTTGGAACTGGGGCTTAAACCTTTAATAATATGTATGAATTAAGGCAGACACAATTCAACCTATAACATCCATTATATCATGTGCTATGGAATAGTGGAGCTAGACTATAGAGACTGCCTGCTATTAGTTTGCAGACTATAAATTTAAGACAGAGGGCAGTTAAGACCCTAGCCTAAGGCAAACCATATGGAATTAGTGGCAGAGTCAGGACCAGAAATCAGATCTTTTAGTTCCTTGTCCTTTCCAACATACCATGTTGGTTAGTTCAACTCACTTATTCATACCTTAAATACGCCCTTGTCCTTGCTCTTGCTTGGACAAGGAATGTGTAATAACTTTGGCAAAAGTAGGAAATCATATACTTTAAGAACTATATTTAAGGGCTGGGAAATGGCTGAGCAGTTAAGAACACTGTCTGCTCTGCCAAAGGCCCCCAGTTTGATTCCCAGCAACCACATTGAAGCTCACAACTGTCTCTAACGGCCCATTCCAAGGAATCTGACACCTTCACACTAATGCACATGAAATAAAATTAAATACATTTTTAAAAAACTATATTTAATTTTTCTTCTACTTATTTAGTTCCACAAGTTATATTTTAAAAGGAAAACTAGAAGTTTTCAACTTAATTTCTTTACCTCTCATTTTATACATACGTTTTTCTATTGA
Organism: Psammomys obesus; assembly: GCF_907164565.1. Classification (NCBI taxonomy): domain Eukaryota; kingdom Metazoa; phylum Chordata; class Mammalia; order Rodentia; family Muridae; genus Psammomys; species Psammomys obesus. Next base: position 1,209,184 of record NW_026589447.1, on the reverse strand, counting down.
AGATAATAGCAATTTCTTACTAAGGTGAATGAACTTGACTTTGAAAAGCAATCTCAGCTTTTTAAAAAAAATCACCTTTTTGATCTTAAGTAGCGAAATACGATTAGGGCAAGCCTCGGCCTCCTCCTCCCTCTGTGTTCTTTCCATGGAGTAGTAATTCAGAGCTTCTAGAAACCTTGATACCCTCTTCATGCCACCCACAGACTGTAAATATCAGGATGGAACTGATGCCATAAAAATGGCCTGATTTTTCTTTGGCCAGAGGAATTCAGTCTCAAAGCTTGGGTTCTGAAAGGAAATTCTAAACGTAAATGCTTTTTCTTCACTTGTAAATCTTCTGTACTTTTGCCTTTTTAGACTGAAATATCAAAAGAGAAAAATGAAAGAAATCTTGAGTTATATAGTAAGGTAAAAGGTCTGATGGTTCAAAAGATTTATTAAAATCAAGTGTACTCTTCCATTTAATCCTCCAGGGGTTTACTTTTACTTAAACTACTGGCAGAAGCTACTCAACAACCAGTGGACCATAGAATGCTTAATTCCATCATCTCTAAATCCCCACTTATTTGCATCTTGAGAGGGACTGAGGTGTTAAATGACAAAAAGATTTTCTTCAGCTGAGTTCCTCTGAGTAACATGGCCTTTAGGCTGCCCTCTCAGGTTGTCTTCAACTGTGGAGACAAGAGAGAGACAGATTCGTACCTCTAGTGTATCGTGTCAGAGCCTCATCCTGTTGTTAACTTATTCAGCACAGACAGAAACCCTGGGAGGTATGAACATATAGACAATTGTGCCATTGAGGTACAAAAGACATTAGCAAGTTTCTATCAAGCAAATCTCAGTAATTTTCACTCTATATTAGATATAAATGTAGATTAAATTGGACTGATATGATTTCATACTGGTCATGAACATGTAGGTAAAAGTCAGTGCAAAATCATAGACTTTTATTTGAACAACTTGAGATGGTAAAGCAATAATCTCTTCATTAAACCGTTAAGTTTTATGTTTTATATATGTTAGGAACTTTGTTTCTATTTACTAGTTCATTTGAACACAAAGTTCCTTGCTTCTGTCAAATACCCTAATGTACTATCAATTTCTTTCTAATTTATAAATTTGTTTGTTTTAAAAATCTTGAGTCTTTATAAAATATTTTATGTAATTTTCCTGATTAGTTTTTATTGTCACCTAGGAAAGGAGAGACTCCATTGGAGTTGTGTGATCAGATTGGCCTAAAGACACATCTGTGGGGCTTTTTCTTGATTGCTAATTGATGTTAGGGGGTAGATCACTGTGGGCAGTACCATCCCCAGGCTTATACAAGTGGACTAGACCTAAGAAAGGTATTGAATGTGAGCCTGTTATGGAGGCAGCCAGCAAGAGCTGTTCCTCCATGGTCTCTGCTTGAAGTTCCTGCTTGAGTTCCTGCTGACTTTCCTCAGTAATGGACAGTGACCTGAGGCATAAGCATAAATAAACTCTTTCCTCCCCTAAGTAGCTTTTTATCAGTGTTTTATCACAGCAACAGAAAGGAAACTAGAACCGCATTTAAACAATTTAATGAAAATAAAATTAAAATTACAGTGACTGTGTCTGTTGAACTAATTTCCTTTACAGAGTGATAATTCACCTACATAGCCAGCTTCCTCATTTGCATTTAAGCAGTTAGGTGGCAAACATCACCATATTCTTTATACGCCTAGAGTTAGGTGCTAGTAAAAACAGTTAAGTGCTGGTAAAGGCTCTTGCTTTGTTTTCTTTTCTTTTTGCATTTACTAGGGCTTTCGGCAGATTTTTGTACTCCTTTAAGTTGGTGGCTGCTAGTCTTACTATGATTTTTAAGTGTTCCTTGAATGTGAGTATAGTTGTAAAGAATAGCTTTTGTGTCATTGTGTCATAGGAATAGAGCTGCTAAGCTCCGCTTGATGGTTCTTTTTTTAAATGTGAGATCATACCATTCAAAAAGCCTGAGAGGAATGTATTTTAAGGAGATATTTGAAAATCAGTTGCATTTTTCCATAGCACCACTGTTCATTATAGGGATGGAACTACTTCATTGAGGAACACAGTAAGAATGTATCTAATAGGTTACATGTGCTGTGATGAGCTCATCAAGTAGTTCCTGTTAATCATAGCAGTTACTGATTGCCATCACTTGGGTCACCATTTAAAACATTCTTCCATTGTTTGGTAGTGAACAGCCCCCAATCTAACTGCTGATTTCAGGTATGTGTGGCAGACGTGAGATAGCATCAAAAATATACCCTTCCTCATAGCATAGTCTAGACTTCTAATTGCAAATAGGAAGGAGATTGTGGTTATTTTCTTTCTTTTTAATTTATTTTGAGACAGAGTATAATGTATCTCAGCCTGGTCACAAATTCACTGTGTTGCCAAAGATGACTTTGAACTCCTGAGCATTCTGCTCTACCTCCCAAGTGCTAACACTCTAGAAATGTGCCACTGTGCCTGGCCAAGAGATCATAATAATTTTCTAATTATTGGAAGTTCAATTTAGAGCAGTATATGTGTTAGTTATTGACATATATAGTTAGTAGGTACATATAGAGTAAATATTCTGATAGAGTCACTATATTGTATATAGTATATATTTTATGTGTGCATATAGTTGATGAACTATTCCTTCATGCTTTCTGTAATAATTTCATATACTTATATCACTGTACATTTTCTAAAAATATTATTATTATTATTATTATTATTATTATTATTATTATTATTATTA
>NW_026589447.1:983020-1206425 GCF_907164565.1 Psammomys obesus | reverse complement strand
ATTATTATTATTATTATTATTATTATTATTATTATTATTATTATTATCATTTGTTACAATTTATTCGATTTGTATTCTGGCTGTGGCCCCCTCCCTTGTCTCCTCCCAATCTCATCCTCCCTCCCTCTTCTCCCCCTATGCCCCTCCCCTAGTCCACTGATAGGGGAGGTCTTCCTCCCCGCCCTTCTATCTGACCTAGCCTATCAGGTCTCATCAGGACTGATTGCATTGTCTTCCTCTCTAAAAATATTTTATATACATTTGTGATTCTCCTCTTTACTCAAGGGCTGTTGGCCATTAGCCCATTAGGGCAGGAGGAGCAGAGGTGGGGCACAGGGCTCAGAGGGCCTGAGTACAATGGAATGACAGATTTCTGGAAAGACTGACTTCTCGGACCAGCTGCAGGGAGGCAGATCAACTTTATTCAAGGGGTGGGGGAAATACTTAGGAAAAAGGAAGCAGCCAGGAGGTACTCTGATAGGTGTTCAGAGTGTACTTCATTTGCATTAAACAGCACTGCCCTATGGTCCCTGCAGGGACACATTACTAATTATAAAATGAGCAGCAGCAGGGGAAAGGGGAGGGAAACGTTTTGTAAGAAACAGTGTCAGTGTCTCAGGGACATCCTCCAAATAAGGACAGGCAGAGTGTAGGAAGCCCCTCCCAGGGGAGAAAGTCCTCCATCTTGAACCAAGCTCAGATAGCTATCAGATCATGGAGGCTGCAACCTTCAGCAGCAAGGCCCTCCAACATACATTCTCTTTTAATCCTTAAAGAACCTTTGTAAGTTTAAAAAAAAATTGTTCTGTTTCATAGGTACAGAGAATGATGCTAAGAGAGGTCATATATCTTGCAAGGTTCCAGAGTCAGGAAGCAGTTGATCCTGTATAATTTTTCGAAGCTCTTACTCTACCATTTTGCCTGTTATGGCGCAGCTATCATTGTTACAGAGATAATGTGCTAAAATAGAGCCAGACCGCCTGCATTTGAAAGACAGATATTTTACTTCCTGGTGGTGTTATTTCAGACAATTTTCACCATCTCTGTGCCAAAGGTTTCTCATCTGAAAAATAGGGACAATAATAGTACTTACACCATAGGGTTGTTGTAAGGCTTAAATAAGTAGATATATAGAAGGTAATTTTGAAGAATGCTTTGTGTTCGCTGCTTTTTTTTCAACAATACTTAGCGTTTGCTGCTATTTTTGTGTTATCTTTGCTATTCTTATTATGATCAGCAGCCGCATTATCACATAGCACCGTGGTTAAAAATCTTTGTCATTATGTACATTCAAATCCAAATACAATTAATTGTGTGAACTTGTACAAATTTCTTTGATTCTCCATGCCTCAGTTTCATCACAAATATATAAAGTACTAAACACTTGAAGCTAAAGTTGCTATGACTTTTAATCTACGAAAGATGTTTGATGCACAGAATCCCCATTTGCCTCTTTTCTGGTGTCTTGCCTGCAAACTTGGAGCTACGAGGTGTCTGTATGGCAGTTGTATATTATATGTGTCATATGTAACTCATCAGTACTCTGTAGTCTAATCACAGAAGCCAGTGGTTTAGTTGTCATGGCAGTTCTTTGGTAGGAATGTATTTGTCATATAAAAGTTATTTTGGTCAATCAGTACGGTATGGTGAAATGAACATTTGCTAGAGATTCAGTTCTATTGCTAAGTAGCTTTACAAGTGAAATTCCAGAGCCTGAAGAAATCAATTAGCAGGAGTAAGAAATAATAACTTTCTAGTCATATCCATTTTTCTGTGAAGAGGGGTGCTACATTTTCCAATATATAATGCTTTGGGTTTCTTTTGCATAGACAATTGCTACCACTGTATATAAGGGAAACATTCCAAGTTTGATGTTTTCCTCCACAGTTACATTAGAAATTAATTAGAAAATGGTACACACTTAGCATTTAACTCAGATATTATTTGGTAGGATTTGTCCATTATGGGGATACTATGGATCCATTCATAGAAAAAAGTTTATGAATCACTCCAGAGACTCAATTTATGAAGTGATTTTATTCCAAACGATCATTTCCAGGTAGGGTATTTGACACTTTCGATTTTCCTGTAGAAACTAGGTTATTACTGTGAGGAAGCATCCAGATTAGCTCACAACCTTTTACAAGTCTTGTATGTGCAGTTCATAAACCATACATGAGAATTCTGCTTGGTGTTAGTAATTAAAGCAAAAATATAATTAAGCAGAAAATAACACCTGAATGCTAAAATGTAAGGCAAATTTGAGGAAGGATATGATGAATCTGAGAGTGTCTTTCTGAAGAATACTTGTAGCCACTTTCAGAGAACATTAGGAGCTGATGGCTCAGGGTTTTGTGTAATTTCAGCTCAAAAGGGATAGTAATCTCACTAACATTGCTCTTATATCTATCAGTCATAATTATAGTCATTTAGTATCCACAAATAGAACAAAGGGACCAATAGAGTACTTGAAGATGCTGAACAAGAGGAAGGGAAAGTAAGAACAATAGGAGTGATATGGATCCATGTGATAACACATAATAGTTTAAGGTAGAATTAGCCCTGGCAAATGATGAAATAAGAGAAATGTGGAGGTGAGCTTTTATGCAGGATCCTAGTAAATACAAAGGCCTTAAGAAGATTTCCATAATACCTGAGCACCTGCTTCACTTTTAATCCCATTCTCTTCCCTACTAGACTCTTCCCTACTTAAAAGGCAAAATGATTTCTAATTCATCTTTCTGCTTCCAACAATAGCTGGCACATAAGTATTGAATATACTATATGCTAAATGAAATCAAATTTCATCTCACATGTGAATTTTTTGCTTTATTTGACCAAGACTTTAAAAATCTGCAAAATTATGCCTTTGATTAGTATGTGGATCATAGTTTTGGAATTTACCACAGTTGAAATCAGAGTTTGGAATTGTGATATTGCAAATGGAGAACTGAAAATCCAGTAAGAGGTTCTTGATTTGGTGACCAGCAAAGTCCCTTCTCCCCCATTTCATAGGTTACAGACTTTCTGACTTTATATCTCTGCCTTGAAGAAGGATCTCACCAAAGTAATTTGTAACATTCTGCACATAGGCTCCCTGATTGACAAAGCTCTCTGAAACTTCTCGAACTATTCACAGGAACACATTAACAACATGCTGTCACCAAAAAAGGTGATATAGAGTTTGACTATTGATTCTTTCTCTTCCTCATGACTTTTTTTCTGTTTGACCCCTTCCCTGATGTATTTCTGCTGGAGACAAAACCACATGCTGAACCATGGGGAACAGACTGAAATGAAACAAGCTGTTCCCAATTTTAAATATTGCATGTTGGGGCAGAGGCAGAGTTCCTTTTCCTTTAAAGCTATAACATTAAAAAAAATTCTGTTTGATATTCAGAGTTATTTGATATGGCAGTTTAACAACTGTTGATGTTTTAATTGCTTCTTTAAAGGATTTCATCTACGTTTCAGCTTTATTTTTATTTTACTCTGAAGGAATGTCAATATTAGCCATCACATCAGTAAGTTACCACTGTAAAACCTTGGAGTAAAATCCAGTAATTACTGATGCTGTTAAATTAAGACCCTGCTGAGAAATTTTGTGGGTTTTGTTCTCCTGAGGATGCTGTCTTCCCATGGAACTAGTAATCATTTATTGTTCTGGATCAATTTTTAAGCAAGTGTTGTACCTTCAAGATCAGCTTTCTATGTTCCTTTGGAAAAAACTGAGGTCATTCTATTCTTAGTGAAAGGGAAGTCTTAAGTCACTCATTTTGGTTTGTCTTTTAATTTTAATTGATTTATTATTTATTACAATTTATTCACTCTGTATCCCAGCTGTAGCCCCCTCCGTCATCTCTGTCCAGTCCCACCCAACCCTCCGTCTTCTCCTATGCCCCTCCCCTTATCCCCTTATAGGGGAGGTCCTTCTCCCCTTCTATCTGACTCTAGCTTATGTGGTCTCATCAGGGCTGGCTGCATCATCTTCCTCTGTGGCCTGGTAAGGCTGCACCTCCCCCACCCACCCAGGGTGGATGGTCAAAGAGTAAGCCAGTGATTTCATGTCAGAAACAGTCTCTAAACCCCTTACTAGGGACCCCACTTGGAGGAGACTGAGCTGCTTATGGGCTATATCTGTGCAGGGGTTCTGTGTCATCTCCATGCATGGTCCTTGGTTGGAGCATCAGTCTCTGCAGGCCCCCCTGGGCCAAGATTTTTTGGTCTGTTTGGTCTGTCTTAACACAGACAAATGTACAATTGTAAGGTGTGTTAACATGAATGACTTAGAGATCTTATAATCCCTTGGGGGCCTTAGTTCATTTTTATTTGTCTATTTGTTAGTCTACTTCCAGGACCAAATAGAATGCTTAATTGGCATGCCACTTACATGCATGTAACTAGCAATTTAAATTCACTGAACAAAATTACAAACATTCAAAGTGTTTTAGAGATGAAAGTGCCCTCTGAGATCATGCGGGTCCAGCTTTTTCTAAATGCTTTAGCTTGTATTCATTAAAATTTTTTAAAATTATGCTTGCTCTCAGACCTCATTAGAGAAGTTTCTCTGTGTAATGGGTTGTGATTATCTCAGAAGCTCATAACTGGCTTAAGTGCAGAGGATAATGTATGTGGAGTGCTCGGTCATAAATTGGACATCTATATCACATCTACTGCACAAGGCTCAGGGACCATCTTGTAAGAGGAAGAAGAAAGATTCTAGGAGTCAAAAGTTTGGGAGAACCTTAGCAAAACAGTATGCTATGGACATGACAGAACCACTGCACTCATGAACTCACAGCAGCACTGTTTGTACAAGACCTCCATAAAATCAAGCCAGTCAGCATTCTAGCATGAAGTGCATAGTTCATGTTTCCCTAACACTAGCTGAGGAGCTATGGACACTTAATAGCTTCTGGGAGAGAGAGAGTCTATTTTCCTTAATGTTATGGTTCCTGGTACTCCAACCATACTCCAGTGAATGACCCCATACCTAGGAGTATGTGCATCAATGGATTATTTATAAAAAGAACATGAACTTGGGAGAGTTAGAAGGTAGGGGTGGATTTGGAGGAGCTGAGGGAATAGTTTGAGAGAGAATGTGATCAACATACGTTGTATGAAATTCTCAAAGTATTAATAAAATGTTTTAAAAGAATGCACAGAAAAATAAAGAAGTGTGCTAGAGCTCACATCTTTGTCCATTTGTTATATGTCATTTGAATAATTTACATCAAGAAATATTTATTAAATACTTACACACTGAACCCAATCTAAAGCAAGTTCAAGAGCCTACACAATAAAAGGAAAAGCACTGACATACCACATTTTGAGAATTACATTGTCTTTTCTGACACTTCTGTGCTCTCTCTACCCACCACAGACACACACTCCCACAAACACACGAACACACACATATTTTGAGGAGATGAAAACTAATATAACCATTTGCTTTTCTTTTTGAAGCATCACTGCCATAAAAGACTTCCTTTTGCAGAAATATTTCATCCTTGTGAAGGATAATCAAAAGTTAATTGCTGTGTAGTATTCCATTGTATAAATGAACCACAATTTCTATATTCATTCCTCCATTGAGGAATGGTTGTTTACAGATCCTGGCCAATATGAATAAAGCTGCTATGAACATAGTTGAGCAAATGTCCTTGTTGTATGGTGGAGCATCTTTTGGGTGCTCAGGAGTGGTATAGCTGGATCTTGAGTTAGCACTATTCTTAATTTTCTGAGAAAGTGCCAGTTTGATTTCCAAAAGTGGTTGTACAAGTTTATATTCCCACCAGCAACCTCTCCAGCATGTGTTTTTGAGCCTAGACATTCTGATGGATGTAAGGTGAAATCTCAGGGTTGTGTTGATTTGCGTTTCCCAGATGACTAAGGACTTTGAGCATTTCGGGAGCCTTCCACAGAGGGCCTCCAAGACTCTACCCAGCAGGATGTCGAAGCAGATGCTGAGACTCATAGCTAAACTTTGGGCAAAATACAGGAAATCTTATGAAAGAAGGGGGAGAAAGACCTGGATGGGATAGGAGCTCCACAAGGAGATCAACCGAACCCAAAAATCTGGGCTCAGGAGGTCCTGCAGAGACTGATGAATCAGCCAAGGGCCATGCATGGAGAGGACCTAGACCCTGTGCTCACATGTTGCCCATTGGCATCTCAGCCTCCATGGTGGTGCCCTAGTAAGGGAAGCAGAGGAAATCCCTGACATGGACTCAATGGCCAGCTCTTTGATCACCTACCCCTGTTGAGGTGGCTATACCAGGCCACAGAGAAAAAAGTAGTCCGGATGAGACCTGATAGACTAGGGTCAGATATTAAGGTAGCAGAACCTCCCCTATCATTGGACTAGGGGAGGGATATAGGGGGAAAGAGAGAGGGAGGAAGGGACCAGGAGGAGAGTCAGGAGGGGGCTACAACCGAGATACAAAGTAAATAAATTGTAAATAATAATAATGATTTTTTAAGTTAAATTAAATGATCAACAGCCCCTGGATAGGATAGATAGAAAACAGTATACTTAAACATGAGGTGTATTACTCAAACCTATTATCCTTTCCTGCCTAAACCCTATCTTCTCAACACAGGGAGCATATGCCTATGTTTTCATACTTACAGACTTTATACTTATATATCATTCTCAACCACCTTTTGTGGAAAATGAAGCCAGAAGTGTCTAAAAGATTCTCCTGAATTTCTACTGCTTCTTTTCTGGTACCACTTCAATAGGCTTAAAAGGTCAGCTTCTTCAGTGGGTGATGATGTGATTGTAACTCTTGGCATCTTTTCCCAATAGACATCTCTTAATCTTTAAAAGGTTTCAAATATTACTCTTTGAAATTTTTTTGAAATAATAAATTATCCTATCTAAAAAGTTATAGATGGAACTGGAGATATGGTCACCATTTAAGAGCACTGGCTGCTCTTCCAAAGGACCCAGGTTCAATTCCCAGCACCCACATGGTGTCTCATGACCATCTTTAACTCTAATACAAGGGGATCTAAATGCCCCCTTTTGTCCTCCACAGGAACTGCACACATGTAGTATACTGACATACCTATAGGCAAAATACCCATACCCATAAAACATTTAAAAAATGAAAATTATACATAATAGCAAAATATTCGAATTTGTTTTTTTTTTTTTTCCTGGATTACTTTTACTGAGTTTGTTGATATTTACCCATCTGCGCTTTTCTGCCTAAGATTTCAGTTTTAGTTTCTGTTTGACTTCTCTAGACCATAAGCTCTCCAGAAGAGCAAACTACCCTTTCTCTCTTATTCTTTACTAGTAAGTCTGTATATCTCATATACCAACTATAGTAATTAGCAATAAATGGTATTCAGTACTTCATTCATTCATTCATTCACTCATTCATTGTTGAGATGTGTCTCACTATTTAGCTCAGGGTTGTGTCAAACTAATTTCTCCTTCCTCAGCTTCTCAAGTTTTTGAACTGTAGGAGTGTACCACCATGCTCATTTCAATATTTAGTTTTTGATTGTTTTATAGTTTCAGCCTATTCCCCATGTTTACTTCTATCTTTGCTTGGATTAAAGCCTTTGGATGAACTCTATGTAGTTAATGATGTAGCACAAGGTGTTTTGTAGGCATTTATATTTGGTATTATGTACATCCAGTATTTCCCCAAATTCCTTCCAATCTGGAGCCATTTCATTGATCACCTACTCATGAAACTCTTTAAGTGCTTTCTTCTCACACCAGATTTCTCTCCCAACTAATTCTCCTTCATTTCTGACTAATTTATTTTTTTATCTATTTTTCACAGTTTTGTCTAGTTTGGTTTGGTTCAAAGCATTTTATGCATGTACCATCCAGTCATGTCAGGCTCTTATTTGATATTCTGTAAAGTACGAACTTGGATTTATGCTTTTATTTGGAATAATAAAAGCGAACTCCTTTACACCTCCAATTTATAAGTAGAAAAAAAGGAATCTTCAAACACAAAAACAAAAAGGAGCTAAGTAATTCTGTTGTTTTTTTTTTTTTTAAGTAATTTGAAAATCATGATATTGGGAAGATAGTGTGAAAGGGCTTTCCTGAAGTTAGGTGTGCAAGTTTCTACCTGACTTCTTTGTTTTGCCTACATATATATAGGACACTGACACATCTACTCTTTGAATTGGATTTTGTGAAAATGTTGTTTTGGGCATTGTGGAGCAGAATATTGTATTGTTACCTCCTGAGATCTGGGATGATGAGATATATTACAGTGGTTCTGTCTGTATTCCCAATCACCAGTATAAACTGACAGCAGCACCATGAAGCCAGGTATATTGGCAGGCACGTGAATGCACACACGCACGCGCACACACACACACACACACACACACACACATATGTTACAGTACAAGTTCTATACAACACCTTTAAAGTACTTCCACTTCTTAGCCTCTTGGCTAAGATAATGTGTACAAAATTTTATAACCAAAAGTAATCTCTTCTCTGTATTTCCACGCATAGCTTAGAATGGAGAAATTTTCAGCTACGTAGTTGGCAAAGTTAGAATTCTTGCCTTGACAATTTCATTTTTCAGCATGTAGAATAATTCAAGAAATTACTACTCTGATCATAAATCTGAACATGAAGGAATAACTAACTATTTGGTGAAACAGTGGTGATAGGAACCTTGGTAGAAAGTGGATGTGTATCTTGGAGTTTATACAAATGAGGGAAGTGCTATTGATACCTCATATCTTAAAGAAGTATGGTTCACAAATAGACTGATATATAGCTTCATCATCCTAATACTGAAATCATGAGGTCTTTCAAAATTGAGCAGTTCTAATTTCTGGACAATAGACAGAAAAATATAATATCTAAAACCATCATACTCTGCCTTTTTTAATGCCCCCATCCACCAGAAGAGACATGACACGTATCACTCCAGAAAGTACATGAATACACATCACAATTTTCAGAGAAGCATATATAATTTAAAATCCCACCCAAAGGGTGGAGTTCTCCTTCCCAAAGCCTCTCAAAAAAGCATCATTTATCTCTGTGACAAGTTCTTCAATATGTTCACATGTGACATGATACAGAGACAAGCATAAAACCAGTTTTATTAAGGAACACAGTTGTGAGAATAGTATCATAAAGGTCAGAGCCTTATGAATGTACTAAGGACCTCTAAATGTGTACATAATAAATATAACTAAAAATAGTTCTCTTTAGAGCAAGAACAAGAAAGATCTGGTCCTGCATGGCATCCTGTTGAAAGTAACAGCTGTCAGGCAGTATGACTTGCCCACACCTCTATCAATGAGAATGGTGTTCAAATAGAAAGGAATGGATAAAACAATTAAGAAAGAAATTGATGTTCAAAATAAATGACAAATATTAAAATGTATATCTTCCTTCTTGGGTCTCAAAGACCATATGAACTATAGCTGAGAGCACTGAAAGAAGGTGTAATCACAAAACCACTACAAAAAATATGAAAATATGTAATACATAGGAGTATGTGGCATAAGCCTCTAATCCCAGCACTTGACAGGCTGAGGCCAGAAGATCACAAATTAAAGTCCATACTGGTCTGCATATTCAGACCTCATCACCAAATACAAATAGGTAGGTAGGTAGATATGTAGTTAGGTAGATATGTAGTTAGGTACATAGATATAAAGATAGTCAGATAGATAGATACATGAATAGATGATAGATCGACATACATATCTTAAATACAAAATGCACCGGACGCTAAACTATTTGAAAGCCAACATGATGCTACAAGTGGAACATTCTGTATTTAAACTTATGTGATAGGGTATAATGAAAACAGGCATATTTGCTGGGATAATGTCCCACTCCTTTAAACATAGCCCACAGGAAGTCAGAGCAGATGGATATCTGTGAGTTCAGGGCCAGCCCAGTCCACAAAGACAGCCCAGGATAGCCAAGGCTACACAGAGAAACCCTGTCTCAAAAAATAGACAAACAAAAAAACCCAAACAAACAAGAAACAAAAACAGGCATATTTTTAAAATGTATTACATTTTTTTCAGGCATGTATACATGAAACAAATAAATTTTATGTTTAGACTTGAGTCCCATGCCCTGGATATCTCATATGAGTATACCAATAGTCTTAATTTTTGAGAATATCCTAAATTTGAGACATTTATGACTATAACAATATGACATTAGGAATATTTAACCTATACTCCAGAAAGCACCAGATTGGTTTCCAGAGTGGTTGTACAAGTTTACATTCCCACCAGCAATGGAGGAGAGTTCTCCTTTCTCCACATCCTCTGCAGCATGTGTTGTCACTTGAGTTTTTGATCTTAGCCAATCTGATAGGTGTGAGGTGGAATCTCAGGGTCGTTTTGATTTGCATTTCCCTGATGACTAAGGACTTTGAGCATTTCTTTAAGTGTTTCTCTGCCAGTCCATCTTCCTCTATTGAGAATTCTCTGTTTAGCTCTATACCTCATTTTTTAATTGGATTACTTGGTTTGTTGGTGTTTAACTTTTTGAGTTTTTATATATTCTGAATATTAGCCCTCTGTCAGATGTAGGGTTGGTGAAGATCTTTTCCCATTCTGTAGGCTGTCATTTTGTTCTGGTGACAGTGTCCTTTCCCTTACAAAGCTTTTCAGTTTTATGAGGTCCCATTTATTGATTGTTGATCTTAGAGCCTGTGCTGTGGGTGTTCTGTTCAGGAAGTTGTCTTCTGTGCCAATGAGTTCAAGGCTCTTCCCCAATCTTTCTTCAAACAGATTTAATGAGTCTGGTTTTATGTTGAGGTCTTTGATCCACTTGGACTTTAGTTTTGTGCAGGGTGATAAATATAGATCTATTTGCATTTTCTACATGTAGACATCCAGTTAGGCTAGCACCATTTGTTGAAGATGCTGTCGTTTTTTCCATTGTATGATTTTGCCTTCTTTGTCAAAAATCAGGTGTCCATAAGTGTGCAGGTTTACTTCTGGATCTTGTTCTGATTCCATTGATTCACAATTTTATTTCTATGCCAGTACCATGACATTTTTATTACTGCTGTTATATAGTATAGCTTGAGATCAGAGATGGAGATACCTCCAGAAGATCTTTTATTGTACAGGATTGTTTTAGCTATTCTAGGTTTTTTTGTTTTTCCATAGGAAAATGAGAATTTTTCTTTCAAGTTCTGTAAAGAATTGTGTTGGTATTTTGATGGCAATTGCATTGAATGTATAGATTTTTGGCAGTATGGCCATTTTCACTATGTTAATCCTCCTAATCCATGAGCATAGTAGATCTTTCCATCTTCTGATATCTCCTTCAATTTCTTTCTTCAGAGACTTGTAGTTCTTGTCATACAGCTCTTTCACTTGCTTGGTTAGAGTTACACAAGGTACTTTGTTATTTGTGGCTATTGTAAAGGAGTTGTTTCCCTAATTTCTTTCTCAACACATTTGTATACCATATCTACAAGGGAAATACTGACTTAAAAGAACATGAATGGATATTTATTTTCCAAATACACATAATAAAATAAAAGAACAAGTCTATCTGTAGTTTATTTTGAAGACATGAATATTGTTTTATAAAGAGACGTAAACAAGTAGAACGCTAATTACAACAAGAGGTATATTGCTAATTTAACAAACCCTTTTTAATGAATATTTGAAAAGAAGAGAAGAGGAAAGGAGGGAAAATTAACACAGGAGGGAACTTCATGTGCAGGAAATAGATGGGAGCTGAGGATGTATCCCAGTGGGAGAAATTTGTTTGATATTTGCAAGACCAGGGAAGATACACTCTTTCAACACAAATAATCACCATTTGGCTGTCCTTCAATAAAGTATCTGTGATGTAAAATTTGGAATTATTGAATTTTATTTTTTGAAAAGTATGGTAGAAGTAGCTATTGTCAAAACTATGTAGACAATATTGTACCACATCATAGTTGGAAGGGACTTTGGAACTCAGTTTTCTAAACTTTTTCCCCAGTGAGTCAAAGTAACAATTAGTCTGAGAGTTGTTCATCTAATTTCAATTTAAATTCATCTATTGGAAGTGAGGGCACTCAGTATCTTATCAGACACACTGCTGCAATATTAAATGTTAAACTGTTAAAACTTATTAGAAAATTTTCCTACACTAAAAAAAAATAATCTTCCTCTGTATGCTTCCTTCTCTATTCCCAATTATTATCTCATCCTAATTTTTCCTATATACATTGTTTTTCAAATATGTAATTATTTATGGTTTTCTATGATCTGAATATGTAACATGTATATCTTTAATACTTTGTCCAAGTTATTCATAGGAATGTTCAAGAGTACACTGTTCTATAGGAAACTACTGGATAACTGTCTCTAGGTTACAGCAAATACACAAAGCTCAACCTCTCTCCCCACCCAGAGAAACTCATGTCAGAATTTCCTTTTTTCTTCTTTTCTACAAGAGCAACATTGATAAGGGTGAACTGCCTTACTAGATCCCTATTATAGCACTTTTCTTTTTTATATTATTATTAATTACAATTTATTTTTTGTATCCCAGTTATAGTCCCCTCCATTATCTCCTCCCAGGCCTACCCTCACTTCCTCCCTCCCTCTTCTTCCCCTATCCCTCTTCCCTAGTCCACTGATGGGGGAGTCCTGCTCCCCTGATGTATGACCCTAGCCTATCAGGTCCCATCAAAATTGCCTGGATCCTCTTCCTATGTGGGCTGGCTAGTTCACCCACCAGGGAGAAGTGATCAAGGAGAAGGCAATGGAGTTCATGTCAGAGACTGTCTCTTCTCCCTTAACTAATGAAACCACATGGATACTGAGCTGTCCATGGGCTACATCTAAAACGGTATAGGTCCTCTCTGTATATGGTATTTGGTTGATACATCTGTCTCTGCAGTCCCCCATGGGCCCAGGGTTTTTGGCTTTGTTAGTCTTCTGTTTCTTCTGGGTCCTTCAGTGTCCCTCTTTTTCCATAAGACTCCCTGAGCTATGTCTAAAGCTTGGCTCTGTCCAAACTCTGTATCTGTATCGATCCCCTGCTGCATGGAGTCTTCTGGAGGTATCTTCATCCCTGATCTCAAGCTGTACTGTATATCAACAGTAATAAAATCGGCATGGTACTGGCATAGAAACAGACTGATGGATCCAGTTAAAAAATGGGGTACAGAGCTAAACATAGAATTATCAACAGAGGAATACGGACTGGCAGAGAAATACTTAAAGAACCTTCCTACATTGCTGGTGGGAATGTAAACTTGTACAACCACTGTGGAAATCAATCTGGTGCTTTCTCAAAGAATTAGGAATAGTGCTACCTCAAGATCCAGATATACCTCTACTGGGCATATATTCAAAAGATGCTCAAGTATACAAAAAGGACATTTGCTCAACCATGTTTGTAGCAGCTTTATTTGTAATAGCCAGAAGCTGGAAATAACCCAGATGTGCCTCATTTGAGGAATGCATACAGAAATTGTGGTACATTTACATAATGGAATACTACTCAGCAATTAAAAACAAGGAAATCATGAAATTTGCAGACAAGTGGATGGAACTAGAAAAGATCATTCTGAGTGAGGTATCCCAGAAGCAGAAAGACACACATTGTATATACTTACTTATAAGTGGATATTAGACATATAATATAGGATAAACATACTAAAATCTATAGTCCTAAAGAAGGTAAGCAACAAGGAGGATCCTAACATTTCAAGACCCTTCCACAGAGGGCCTCTGAAAGACTCTACCCTGCAGGGTGTCGAAGCAGATGCTGAGACTCATAGCCAAACTTTGGGCAAAGTGCAGGAAATCCTATGAAAGAAGGGGGAGATAGTAAGACCTGGAGGGAACAGGAGCTCCACAAGGAGACCAAAAGAACCAAAAAATCTGGGGTTTGGGGGTCCTGCAAAGACTCATGAATCAGCCAAGGACCATGCGTGGAGAGGGCCTAAACCCTCTCCTCAGATGTAGCTCATGGGCAGCTCCATCTTCATGGGATTTCCCTAGTAAGGGAAGCATGGGAAATCTCTGGCATGAATTCAGTCACTGCTCTCTGATCACCTCCCCCTGAGGGGGAGCAGCCTTACCAGACCACAGAAGAAGACAATGCAGCCAGTCAGTCCTGATGAGACCTGATAAGCTAAGGTCAAATAGAAGGGGAGGAAGTCCTCCCCTCTGAGTGGACTTAGGGAGAGGTATAGGGGGAGAAGAGCAAGGTAGGGTGGAACCAGAAGGAGAGGAGGGAGAAGGCCTACAGCCCAGATACAAAGTGAATAAATTGTAATAAATATTATAATAATAAATAAATTATAATAAATAAATAAAATTATATTTTAATATATAAATAATTAAATTGTATTTTTATATAATAAATAATAATAATTTTAAAAAGAATTGGTTATCTTCATCTCCACTTCTAGCCTGTGGAATACTGTCTTGTACAATTATCAAGGACTATTTTATAATTTAGGGTGTTATCTGAAAGAAGTCTAGTATTCTGTATTAAACTACTGTGGATTTACCATTTTTCTATAAATGTATATGAATTTCTTTGGCTTTATTTTCTATTCCTATATCTAAGTAAAGTAATATATATTTTGTTTAGCACAATTTTTTGTAATTGTTGGTTATTTCTTTTGTGTGAATAATTCAAATTATTATTGAGCCCCTATCATGTGCTAGATAGTTTCATAGTCCTCTGTTCTTTTCTAAAAGTAAGCGAGAATCACATACAGATATTAACTTCGTTTTCAACAGAATGAACATGCATGCATGCTTGAAGGAATATGATCACCTAAATTAGCCCTAGATGTTTGCTAAACATTTTCCAACTTCCTGCTAATCGTTTAAAGTTCTTTGTTTTTTTCATCAGTGAGTTCCATTAAATAAGATGTGAAAAGTGCCTGGATTTTATTTCCAGTGACCTTTCCAAATGATGCCATAGCAAGGTTTACAGTGTTCTTTATAGTGTTCTTCATAGAATGGTTTATAGTGTTCTTGGGTATTTCTGTGTTAAAAGTAGAAAGTGAGAGACTTTAATAAATTGAAATTATTGTCCTCCTTAATAAGGTACCTTAGTCAGTCATAAGAAAGTTTAACATTGTCTTTTGTTTCAATAGATATCTTATTTTTTATTGTTTTGTTTTAAAATGTCAAGATTGTGTGGTGTGGTATATTTAAAACAACATTACAACAGTTTCATATCAGTCTGAAAATGATTTTGTGAATGTTTAGTGTACTATTCGTTCTTCTGAGTAATGAGCAAAGCAGACACAGTGCTCACCCTGTTAGAACTCTTATGATGTACTAGTAAAATCACTCAATTAAGCAGTATAATAAAATGACAAGTACTTGTAGACAACTAGGCTTGCATATAATCTTCAAATACACATAAAGATGTATGTGTATGTTATGTAAAATCTTTCTAGGGTTAGGTAGGGAAAAGAAGACTCTAAAATAAGGCATAAATTCTGATTTCACTTCTAATTTCTGTTGCTAATTTCTATGGCTTCCTTGTCACTGATTCTCCCTGAATTCTTTTCTCATAAAAGAAATGGAAACGTTGGGCAAGAGTGTTTTCAACTTCTTTTCTAAACAGGTAACTGTTTGGTTTCACTAATAATGCATAGTGACTGACTTTTAAGACAGATATACTGATCTTCTCCCTAGGTCTCAAGACCAATTTGTATAAAATGTAAATGACTATTTCAAAGCTTGGGTAAGAAATTTTATTTTTTATTTTTATTTTTATTTATTTATTTGGTTTTTCAAGACAGGATTTCTCTGTGTAGCCTTGGCTGTTCTGAACTTGCTTTGTAGAGCAGGCTGGCCTCAAACTCACAGAGATTCACCTGCCTCTGCTTCCCCAAGTTCTGGGATTACTGGAGTGCACCACCACAGCAGGCTCAATTTTGTGATTTTTATTTTCTTTTTTTAAAAATTTATTTTCATTGATGTATTTCTTTCTGTGAATATGTGCATATCAATCTAAGTGTCCATGGAAACCACAGGACATCAGACCTTCTGGAACCGGTGTTATATGCAGTTGCCCGCTACCCGGCATAGGTACTGAGAACTGTACTCAGGTTCTCTGCAAGTACAATTTGTACTCTTAACCACTCTTTTATTTTAACTCCTATTTTATTTTAAAGTTTTATAAGTTCAAATCTAGTCACTGATATATATATATATATATATATATATATATATATATATCAGTGTATCAGTGACATATATATATATCAGTGATATATATATATATCAGTGACTAGATTTGAACTTATATATATGTTATATATGCATATATATAATATATAAATATGATGTATATATATATCATATATATATATATGATGTATGAATATATTAGAGACAGGGTCTCATTACGTAGCCCTAGGTAGTCTAGAGCTTGCTATCTAGACCAGGCTAGCCTCAGGCTCACAAACATTGCCTACTTCTGCCTCCCAAATGCTTGGATTAAAGGCATCTACCATGATACTTGGGCTGATGAGAGAATTATATGAAGTCAAATATGCAACTTTTGCATTAGAAGGAGAGAGCACATTCTGTTTATATTTACATATATTAAGCAATTTATGATACCATTCTTTGAATAAAACATACTTATTAAATGTAATTTAAACTTTGCACATTTTAATAAATAATAAAATTAGCTTTTACCTTTGCATATACCCTTTGACATTAGCAGCATTACAACTCCTTGGCTTTAATGGATACTTTCCTCGAAAAGTTTAAAGAAGCATTTCATAAAAGTACCTACTTAGATGCCTAAATCAAAACTCAGTGGTTGATAGTCCCTATTATTAACATAGATCTCAGAAGTGTTCATTTTTTATATTTATTCCCAATCCTGGGGTTTTATACACTTTAGATTTAGAACACACTCTTGAATTTGGTCTAAATATCCTTAAAATTGTTTTCTTGGTTGTACAACTTCTTCAATAATTCATTTCTATTCATAAGATATCTTTGGTATGTGACTGTGGAAACAAATCTTCTTAAAGTCCAAATAAATTACATCCATTGATTTTCCATTGGCCACATCTTTATTTACCTCCTTAATGGGCTCCTACAAATTTAATCAGCATGATTTTCTACTTTTAAAATGTGTTGCTGCTTTCCACCGAGTTATTGCCATGTACACGTTTGTTCCTCAAAAGAACATTTCCAAAGCACAGCAACCCTAGGTGAGATCCAAGTCCTAGTGTATGCATTTCTAAGGAGAATCAGCACAGATAAATAGGATCTACAGATAAGTGCCAAACTTTCCCTTTTCTGCTATACTCTTTTTCAGAAGCTCCTTGACATAGGACAAAATAATCTAATTCTATTTTTCATCTGGCAAAGTAACACCACAGCAATTGTATTTTGTGTGTATATTTATTACTCTAAGTTTCCCTGGCACTTCAATTTTCCAAATTTCTTTTGTCATGAGATAAGTGCTATAAGTACTATAACAAGTTCAAGGCTAGCCCAGCATTACCCAGGAATTTCAGTGTTCTTACCTTACACTTTTTCTGCTTTGATCATAGGCATACAACAAATCCAGTTAAATTTTAAATAATGGCATTATTTTTAATTATATATATATATTATATATCATATATATATATATCATATATATGATATATATATATGATATATCTTAAGTCGGTTTCAATTTTCGTGTACTTTATATTTTACTATGACTAAAAGATCATAAGTGTCCTTTGCTTTACAGAAGCTTTTTCAGTTTCAAGAGTTCCCATTTATTAAATGTAGATCTTAGAGCCTGAGATGTTGAGAGAAAAAAGTGGGGAAAACATTTCTAGTTATAAGCATAGGCAAGGACTTTAGTTACTCAAAAAACATAATGTCAGCAATTGACAAATGGGAACTCATGAAATTAAAAAGCAAGTAAAACATTAATTAGGTAAAGAGATACCCTATGGAACAGAATAAATTTTTGCTCCTCTATATCTATCAGATTACCAATATCCAGAATACGTAAATAGCTAAAAGACAAGGGCGAAAAAAATCAAACCTCCCAATCAACAAGTAAGGTAATGAAATAAGCCAATAGTTCTTATAAGATGAATTATAAATGGCCAGTACACTCATGAAAAAAACTATTCAGCGTCATCAGCCATCAGAAAAATGCAAATTAAAACTATGTTGCGTCCAATTTGTGGTGCTCATATACTCACAAATTGGACTCATTGTAGTTTTAATTTGAGTTTCTCTGATTGCTGATGATTATTTCAAATGAGGACATAAAGTTGGGTGGGTAAGGAATGTAGTTGGATCCGGAAGCAGTTAGAAGAAAGATGAATATGATCAAACTATAATGCATGAAATTTTCAAAAAAATAGTAATTTATTGAGATTATGATGTAATCATATCATTTTCCCACTTAAATAGTCTTTTTAGAAACTACTTTTGATGGGCTAGAGGGATGGATAAGCCATTAAAAAAGCTAAAATAAAGAGCTTATTTTAATGTATATATTATGGGTTGCAGAGACGCCATGACCATGACAACTTTTATAAAAGAAAGCATTTAATTGCGGCTGGCTTATAGTTTCAGAGGTTTCTTTCATTGAACTCATGACAGAAACATGGTAGTATGCAGTCAGAAATAGTATTATAGAAGTAGCTGAGAATTTTACACATGTATCCATAGAAGGAGGAGAGAGACATTGGGACTACCTTGGGCTTTTGTAATCCCAAAGCCCACCCTCAGTGACACACTTTCTCCAACAAAGCCGCACAGCCTAATTCCTCTCAAGCATTGCCTCTCTCCGATTACTAAGCATCCATATAAGCCTGTGGGGGCCATTTTTATTCAAACTACCACAATTACTATTAAGGAAACAAATGATAATAGGATGTGGAAAAAGAGAATCCTTACACACTGTTGGTAGGAATATAAACTAGTCCAACTTCTATGTGGATAAGTATGGTAGTTTCTCAAAAGCTAAAGATAGGTCTTCCATATAACAGATATACCATACCTGAGCTTTTATCAAAAGAATTCTTAAGTCAACAAGTTACATACATTCTTGCTTATCAATGTTAGTTGAAACCCTACTTACTGTAGCTGAACTATGGAAAAAACTTATGCATTCAACAACAGATGAATGAATGAGTAAAGAAAACATGGTACATATGAGTGTATATGCCTTAAAAAAACAATCCCTATCAAGATTACAACACCATATTCACAGAAATATTATATATACAAAGTATATTCAATTGCAAGTTTTCTACTATAAAGAAGAATGAAATTTTGTAGGAAAATGTATGCAAGTAGCGATGTTCCTATTGTGCAAAATAAGCGAGTGTCAGGAGTAGAAATATCATGTTTTCTCTCATTTGTGGTTCCTACATTTTATGTAAATACAAAAAATCATATATGTATAAGTAGAAACAAGCATCTAGGGAGATAAAGAACTAATGGGAAAAGAAGAGAAACAGAATGGTGGGAGTATGGAGGAAATATATTTAACAAACTATATATACTTGTATTAAAAAGTTCCTTATGCTAAAAAGTACCATGTATAATAAATACATACCATAAAATTTTTAAATAAAAATGATAAAAAAATCACAAACTCCTGTGCAAGCATAAAATATATTTTGAGGTTTTCCATATTTATCCTGTAATATCTGTAATTTACAAACTTCTATACAAGGTAGGTATTCAGTTAATGTTAACTGGCTTTATACTGTCTCATAGCTGTAACTACATGGAAAGAGGGTAAATAAGTTTTAGCAGATTATATGTGAATGAGAATTTAAGATGGTGAATGATTGTAAGGATGAATTAGCACCAAAATGACTTATTTTCCAATATCAGGAGTAAACTAATTCATTCTTTCGGGTAAAAGTAGCTGGATTCCTTTTGAAAATGAAAGGCAACTTGAACATTCTGCAAGGATATCATTATTCTGCCTGGGAAATATGAAACCCTTCTCTGTCCCTCAACCCTCAAAAGAAAGAAAAGGAAATCATTATTCTGAGATAACTTACCTGACTGTGAAGTGACAGTTCTTTAAGAAATGCCTTTACCTGCTTCCTACAAAAGCAGCAGCCAAGAGAGGGAATATCCTTTCAGCTTTGTCAAAACCATTTCTAAACTCCCTGTTACTTTGTAAAGGCAGTCAAATCTGGTAGCAACATACTAATTTGAAAATAAAATTTCTAGAAGAATTAAGCATAGAGTTCTTTTGAAAGCAACTGGATGGATTAAATCTAAATAAATGCATTTTTAACTTATACTAGAAATATTTGTGACTGCTCAATAGTGGAAACTATAATAGATTCTGTAGTCTGACAGGAGCTGAAAACTGATAAGTGGTCATTGATGAAAACCGATAACTGGTGGATAATTAACCATTTGGAGTTCTAAACATCCTGACCTTCAAAAAAGAGCTAACTCCAATTCTCTTCAAACTATTACACAAAATAGAAACAGAAGGAACACTACCAAACTCATTCTATGAAGCCACAGTCACCGTGATACCTAAACCTCATAAAGACTCAATAAAGAAAGAGAATTTCAGGCCAATCTCCCTCATGAACATTGATGCAAAAATACTCACAAACCTAATCCAAGAACACATCAGAGATATCATCCACTACGACCAAGTAGGCTTCATCCCAGATATTGCAGGGGTGGTTCAATATATGGAAATCATCCATCAGTGTAATCCACCATATCAACAAATTGAAAGAAAAGAAAACCACATGATCATCTCCTTAGACTCTGAAAAAGCAATTGAAAAAATTCCAACATGCATTCATGTTTAAAGTACTGAAGAAATCAGGGATACAAGGCAATTACCTAAACATAGTAAAGGCAATATGCAGCAAGCCTATAGCTAACATCAAACAAAATAGAGAGAAACTTTTTTTATTATTTATATAGTAGTCTGTATTCTGCCTCATGTGTGTCTGTACTTTAGAAGAGGGCACCAGGTCTCACTATAGATGGTTGTGAGCCACCATGTGGTTACTGGGAATTGAACTCAGGACCTTTAGATGAAGAGCCAGTGTTCTTAACCTCTGAGCCATCTCTCCAGCCCAGAGGAAAAAAATTAAATCAATCCCACTGAAATCAGGGACAAGGCAAGTTTGCCCACTCTCTCCATATCTCTTCAACATAGTTCTTGAAATCCTTGCTAGAGCAATAAGACAATTAAAAGAGATCAAGGAAATACAAATCAGAAAGAAGTCAAAGTATCACTATTTGCAGATGATACGATAATATACACGAGTGATCCCCCAAATTCTTACACCTCAACTCTTACACCTGAAAAACACCTTCAGCAAAGTGGCTGGATACAAAATTAACTCAAAAAAAAATCAGTAGCCCTCCTGTACAAAAGGGCTGATAAAGAAAATAAGAAAACAACACCTTTCACAATACCCACAAAGGACATAAACTACTTTGGTGTAACTCTTAACCTAGCAAATCAAAGACTTGTTTGAAAAAAAAAAAAAAAACTTCAAATCTCTGAAAAAAGAAATAGAAGAAGATATCAGAACATGGAAAGATCTCCCATGCTCATGGATCAGGAGGATTAACATAGTAAAAATGGCTATTTTACCAAAAGCAATCTACAGATTCAATGCAATTCCCATCAAATTACCAACAAAATTCTTTACTGAACTTGAAAGAACAATTGTCAACTTCATATGGAATAACAAGAAACCCAGAATAGCTAAAACAACCCTGTACAATAACAGATCTTCTGGAGGTATCTCCATCCCTGATCTCAAGCTGTACTATAGAGCAAGCTGTACTATAGAGTTTAAAAACTGCATGGTACTGGCATAGAAACAGAATGGTGGATCAATGGAATCGAACAGAAGACCCATAAATAAACCCACACACCTACGAATACCTGATTTCTGACAAAGAAGCCAAAACCATACAATGGAAAAAAGATAGCATCTTCAACAAATGGTGCTGGTCTAACTGGATGTCTACATGTAGAAAAATGAAAATAGATCCATACTTATCACCCTGGAGTTCTACACATGGGACAGAGACGCCACTGTTGAGTTATATTTTTGTTCCTCCTACAAAAGGCCTTTCAGTATATTTACAAACATGTAGACACCAAACACAGGTAGCATCACCCCTGGGCTACACAGCTTCTCCAACCTCATTAACTGAAAAGATATAGATTAATTGGAGGGAGTTCAGAGAAGAGTAACAGAAGCGATTAAGGGTGAGAGGGATTGATTTATGAGCAAAGATGAAAAGAATTTCGTCTATACAATTTAGCTAAGCGATGACTAAGGGAGAAGGGGGTAGGGACACAACTGTCTGACGGGTGTAAACACCAAGGAGAGAAGAAAATAATTTACTACATTACATGAGAATATAAATAGGGCTAATAAGCTGTAATTACCCAAGGAATAACAGAATAAATATTTCTGGGAAGCTCAGAACCACAAGACTGCCAACTTATTTCATAAGGAGACACAGACAGATACTTCTAGCCTTATCCAGATTAACAAGTATTTGATGTGAAATAATCATTTGATGTCACTTATCTTCCTCTTCCTCTTCAAGGCCCCTGCCTTTTGGGTCACTCTGATATAGTTCATGTCCTAGCCTAGTACACAGTTCTACATAATTTTCTTAGCAGTGATGGGGCTTTCAAAGTTTTATTCCAGTAGTAACCATGTAAAAATGTCTTCCTTTGTATTTACTGTGAATTTAGCTGTAAAGCATCACAAAAACAGCTCAAAGCTAGAGGTGGGGAAATGTTGGATTTAATTTAGGATTGTAAACAAGTTTATGTTTGGGTCTCCAGTAATTTTTCAAAATGTAACTCACGTTGAGAAAAAGTTCAATTTTAGCATTATTGGCAAAAGAGGGCACTAAAAATAAAATCTATGTAAGCTTCATAATTTCTGTATGTGAAGAATGTGTTTCTTCAGAAAACAAATTAGTCTGTGGGTTACTGCAGGCTGAGCTATTTGGCTAATTCCTATTGTGCTAACATGACATTCCAAAGCATTGCATTTAACTTTTGCCAGATAAGATTTTGCATGTCACTGCAGTAAAAGCAGTGGGAGTGCAAACTTGTACAACCACTTTGGAAATCAATCTGGTGCTTTCTCAGAAAATTGGGAATAGCACTTCCTCAGGATCCAGGTATACCACTCTGGGGCACATATCCAAAAGATGCTCAAGTGTACAACATGGACATTTGCTCAACCATGTTTGTAGCAGCTTCATTCGTAATAGCCAGAAGCAGGAAACAGCCCAGATGTCCCTCAATGGAGGAATAGATACAGAAATTGTAGTATATTTACACAATGGAATACTACTCAGCAATTGAAAACACGGAAATTGTGAAATTTTCAGGCAAATGGATGGAACTAGAAGAGATCATCCTGAATGAGATAACCCAGAAACAGAAAGACAGGCATGGTATATAGTCACATATAAGCAGATATTAGCTGTATAATATAGGATTACCATCTACAGACCTAAAGAAGCTAAACAACAAGGACCCTAGGAAGGATGCTTAAATCTTATTCAGAATGGCAAACAAGATAGACACCAGAAGCAATGGAAGAGAGGAAACAGGAGCCTACTACTATGCAGGGTCTTCTGAAAGGATTCAACCAACAGGGGATCAAAGCAGATACTGAGACTCAGGGCCAATCTTTGGGCAGAGCTCAGGGAATTTTATGAAGGAAAAAAGGGGTAAGAATAGAGTGACATGGAGGGGACAGGAGCTCCACAAGAGGACCAACAAAACTAAAAGTTCTGAGCCCAGGGGATCCTTCAGAAACTGATGCACCAAACAAGGACCATTCATGGAGAGGACCCAAACCTCCCGCTCAAATGTGGCCAATTGGCAGCTGAGTCTCTATGTGGATCTCTGACTGAGAGGAGCAGGGACTGTCTCTACCATGAACTCAGTTGGCTGTTCTTTGGTCACTTGCACCTAGTGGTGCAGCCTTGCCAGGCCACTGAGGAAGAGGGTCCAGGCAGTCCTGATGAGCCTTGATAAGCTAAGGCAGATGGCAAAGGAGGAGAGCTCCCCCTTTCAGTGGACTAGGAAAGGAGATAGGTGGAAGAAGGGAGGAAAGGTGGGACTGGGGGAAGTTGAGCGAGGGGGCTTCAATCAGGATATGTAATCAATAAATTGTGAAGAAAAAATAGAAAAAAAGCAGCCTCTTTTTTATGCATACTCCTTTTCTTTTTTGTTGAGAAGCTTCATAGGGTGATTCAATTCTGGAAATAATGATGGGGGATTGAATTACTTTATTTCCTTCATCATTGTGTTGACATGTTCCTCTGGTTTTACCTTACATTTTATACTTCCTTGTCAACATCTTTGGGCATAAATAATATATTAATGCAAAATTTAATTTGTCCTATTAGGTTTGTTTTATTTTTTTCAGGGAGGAGGAGTTTGAACTCTGGGACTCATGCATGCTAGAAAATTGGTCTAGCACTGAGTTATAGCCTTGGTCCTAAATATTTGAAATTCAAATTTTTTGGTTTTTTTGTTTGTTTGTTTGTTTTGTGTTTTTCTTTTTGTTTTTGTTTTGTTTTTGTTTTTTAAGATTTTTTAGATTTCCAGAAAAACGATGGAGTCCTGTTCGTGGTATCCTTTATTACCATAGTGCATATACCACACTAAATTAACTTTAACAGAAGTATCAGCTGACACATTCTTATGAACTAATTCATGATCAAGTCACATTCCTTTAGGTTTGGTCTAACACCCCTTTTATTTTCCAGAGTTTCTTCGGGGATACTACAGTGCATTTAATAGTCACCAGGTCTCCTTAATTTCCTCTTGGATAGAGTAATTGATCAGACTTTCCTTTTTTTCAATGACATTAACATATTTGTGAAATGTTATAGGTAGTCTGTAGAATGTCTATAAATTG
This sequence comes from Psammomys obesus, assembly GCF_907164565.1. Lineage (NCBI taxonomy): Eukaryota > Metazoa > Chordata > Mammalia > Rodentia > Muridae > Psammomys > Psammomys obesus. The sequence goes on along the minus strand of NW_026589447.1, from coordinate 1,181,511 downwards.
TATTAATCTGATGTTTGTTTCATGATTAAGCTTCTGGAAGTAATTAAGACCATCAAGCAGATATATATAGTATCAAAGGTACATGCTACCAATATGGTTTATGTTCAGAGTTAACCTTGGTCACAAGACCAAGGTAATTTTTTTTCTAGATTTCTCCACTGTAAGTTTATTATTTTCTCCCTTTTAATATTTTATTTTTTACAGGGAAGGTGTGATGACCCGCCCACACTTAAGGAATAAAGATTTATGCTCCATCTCCTTGAAAGTGAAAATAGTTACATAGAATGTATGGAATTCTAAAAGACTGACTTGTCTGATCCTACACACACACACACACACACACACACACACAGAGAGATATAATTTAAGTACTAACACACAGGTTTATGCTTTGTATTATAATCCAATACTACTTTGTTTTGTTGTTCAACTCAGGATGGCTTTGGACACTGAGAAGTATTTTACTTGGCTCCTGTGCCACCTTTTATTCCCTCCCTGCTCCAGTCGGTTCTATAATCAACTAAAATTCCCTAAAATGTCTTGGTTCCTTGGATAGGACAATAGTATAATAAAAAAAAAAGATCTTCATGTTAGGTCTGATTACTTCTAGCTGATAGAAAATATATGTATGTGCTAAGATAGATAGATAGATAGATAGATAGATAGATAGATAGATAGATAGATAGAGATTTATTAATATTTCTATATCTACACTTCTGTGCGGGTTATTTTTCTTGTTTTCATGACAAAGTAACCAGCAAAAATGTCTTTTTTATTGGAAATACATTTTTAATATTTTTATTATTAGTTACATTCTATTAACTCTGTATCCCAGCTGTATCCCGTTCCCTCATTCCCTCCCAAACCCTCCCTCCCTCCCTCATTTCCTCCCTGCCCCTTTCCAAGTCCACTGATTGGGGAGGGCCTCCTTTCCTTTCATTTGACCCTGTTTTATCAGGTATCTTTAGGACTGGCTGCAAAGTCCTCCTCTGTGGCCTAGCAGAAGGACATGGGATAAGATGATCAATCCTCACTTAGAAAGACAAATGGGATGTGCATTAGACGTAGGAGAAAACAAGTAACAGGACAGGAGCCTACCGCAAAGGGCCTCTGAAAGACTCTACCTAGCAGTGTGTCAAAGCAGATACTAAGACTCATAACCAAACCTTCGGCAGAGTACAGGGAATCATATGAAAGAAGGGGAGTTATTATGATGTGGAAAGGATAGGAGCTCCATAAGGACCAAATATATCTGGGCACAGGGGTCTTTTCTGAGACTGACACTCCACCAAGGACCATGCATGGAGATAACCTAGAATTTCTGCTCGGATGTAGCCCATGGTAGCTTGGTAACTAATTGGTTTTCCTTAGTAAGGGGAACAGGGACTATTTCTGACATGAACTCAATGGCTGGCTCTTTGACCTCCCCACCCCCCAAGGGAGCAAAAATGTCTTAAGGAAACAAAGCTTTGTTCGACTCAATGTTTCAAAGGTATCATGGTGGGAAGTAGACAGCACAGCACAGCAGTTCATACCATACCACTACAGGCTAACAAGCAGAGAAAGGGAAATTCTGCTTTCCACTTGTTTATCCTCCTTTCTCCCTTTTATTCTTTTCATTCCTCAAGCCCATAAGATGACCCTGGCAACATTAATGGTGTATCCCACTCTCAGTTGATCCTCCCTGACTGCACAGACACATGAGAGAGATCACTAGTCTCCTAAGTGATTCTAAGACCAGGGAAGATGACAAAGGACTTAACCATCACATCATCTAAATCTCTCTTAAGCGAAAATGCCTACAAGCTAACCTATTATCATGTGAATCATTCTAACCTTTTGTTTGCATGTAACCTCCTGTTGCTATCTATCATCTATCCACGTGACCACCTTAGTCATATATATATATGCATAGTAGTTTAATATAAACTCATGTCTCTGTGGAAACTTTATCATATCAGTGTACATGCTTATCTAGAATTTATTTTTTACCACTAGTTTAATGAATAACACTCATTCTCAAAATTCCTTAAGACTTAGTTGCTTAAACCCTTTTAAAACACTTTCTCAGAAGGAGTTACATAAGGCCATTTTCATAGAAGTATAAAATGGACTTTGAACATACTTTTCCCATACCTCCCTGTGGCTCCTGTTAGTTTTTTTAAATCCCTCTAAATAGTTTGACTTCTACTTTCATGTTATTTGTGTATATGTATGTATGAATGTATGTATGTCTGTGTATATATATATATGTGTGTGTGTGTGTGTGTGTGTGTGTGTGTGTGTGATTTTATGTATGTATATAAATTCTAGGAACCACAAATGAGAGAAAACATTCAATATTTATCTGCAACTGGTTTTAATTACTTGAGTGCTGTTTTCCTCATCTATTTCATTGAAATTATTTCAAATGTACATAAGATTCTCTTATCAAATTCTGTATCCCACACTCAGATTGATCCCATGATGACTTTTTAAATGAAATTTTTTTCATTCTGTAAGGTTCACTCTGCTATAATGATCTGTGTGATTTTAAAAAAATGCCATGTATCTACCAGTATCTGGCAACTGCTATTTAAAAATCTAGTTATCATCTGTATAGGTCATCCCATTCCAAAATGTCATATAAATAGAATGATAAAGTGTATAGTTTTTAAATTTTTTAATTTATGTTGTGTGTATCTCTCTGGCACCAATACTATATGGAATTTTGAAGTGGCTTGCCTTACTTCTCAGTATGGTGTTGAGGTTAATTCATGTTTCGTGTGACCTCATAACATACTTTTTTCTCAAAATAGTATTCATTATATGAATATATACCATATTTTATTCATATATTCATGTATTTAAATGATATGTTGGTTGTTTTTAATTTTGATAATTATAAATAAATCTGACCTAGCCATTTATATTCATGTGTTTATGTGAATATGTAAATACTGAATTAGTTGGGTAAATACAATTAGTAGATCAGTACATTTAGTACATCCTTCCAGAATGGCTGTGTCAATTATATTTATCATTGCTGTTACCAAAATAGCTTCCAGGCACAACTTTAGAAGAATTTATTTTGGCTCTTGGTTTCTGAGATGTCAGTCTATTATAGCAGTGAGGACGTATCAGAAAAGTTAACATCACATTGGGATAGGAGGCAAGAAAGGGAGGGAAGCTGGTTTTCTCATTTTTCTCGTTTTTTCCCATCTAAGCCCTCGGCCAGGGGGATAACGCCACCCACATTCAGTATGGGTCTTTTTTTACTACTCATTTAATCCTTCCTTGAAACACACAAACATACTAAGGTGTATGTCATCAGTCTCCTAAATAATTCTTCATCCACTAAGGTTGACAATGAAGATTAATTACCACAAATGATGTATCATCTTTTTCATTCTCACTAGCAATTAATGAGGGTCCCTCCTGCCGTGCAACTGTGCCAATGATTGGAATTGTTAGCTTTTAAAGTTTTAACATTTTTAGTGGTATCTTATTGTCTTTATATTTCACTAATGACAAACTAGCCTACTTTTGAATAGTAAAAAAGCAAAAGCTTCTCTCTCTCCCTCCCCCCATGTGTGTCTGTGCATGTCTGTGTATACACACAAACACATGTGTAAACCAGAGATCAACTTTCAGTGTCTCCTTTAATTGCTCCTAACTTTATTATTTTTTTTCTTAATGTTTTTTATTAATTAGACTTTATTCATTTTGTATCCCCCCATAAGCCCCTCCCTCCTCCCCTCCTGGTCCCACCCTCCCTCCCCTTTCTGCATGCATGCCCTTCCCCAAGTCCACTGATAGGGGAGGTTCTCCTCTCCTTCTTTCTGATCTTTATTATTTTTTGCCACAATGTCTCTCACTGAACCTAAATCTCATTGATTCAGTAGCAAGCTCATGAGTCTGCCAGACTCGGCCCCTGCCCAACTCCCCAATGCTAGGAGTACAGACACTACACATCTGTCTTTAACTTGGATGGTGGGTACCCCAACCTAGGTCCTGATGGTTGAAAAGGAGGTACTTTCCTGACTGAGTCACCTCTCTAGCTTCTCCAAATTTAAAGTTTTAAGCAATACTTCTAGTTTCCCTATTTCTTCCTTCATTGAAATTGAAGGAGCAACTGCTTATAAAGTGTTAGAGTGTATTTATATAGAAAAAAGTGTGCTTAACATTTGGACTGCTACAGTTTACAAATGTATAGGTGTTGTGCTTCTGTATTAATTAGCTACAAGTTAGGCAAAAGAAACATTTACTAAGGAGAACACTAAGTCACTGGTGGCAGAGAATCAATCCAATGTGATCATTGTGAAGAAAGTAGAAGGAGTTTTTAAGATCACTGTTTTCTCTCTTATTCCCATCACACCCTACACACACACATTTACTTAGCACACTCTCGATCCTTACCCTGTGAATATGGAAACAGTGGTGATGAAGACTAAAATGCACTGAGGATAGGTTCCAGCATAATTTCTAAAGTAACTTTAATTCCTTTAAAATTATTACTTAATTGTTTGATTCTTACACACATACACACACACACTTGTACTAGGAATGAAAACCAAGACCTTTCTCATGCATGCTAGGTAAGCAGCATCCTACCGAGCTCTACTCACAGCTCAGAATCATTTTGTTTACGTTTTTTAGTGCTAAGGATTTAACCCAGGGCCTTGTGCATATCAGATAAACATTCTGTCACTGACCTACATCTTAAAACCTTAATTGCATTTAACACATAGCTTGTCTTTTGCTAAATATATTCAGTGCTTCTATGTTTCAGTTAGCTCTTCCAAGCCGCAAACTTGTATTTCCCTATTCAATCCCTATTACATCTCATTACAACTACCTGAAATAATTGTTACTCCCATCTTATAGATAGTAGATTTCAGAAGAAAATGAGACATTTGTACATGCTTTTCCTTTTGCCTAGAATACTACTTCAGTCCCATTTCTAACTAGCAAAGCATCAAAGCTACAGAAATCATTTCAGATATCATCTTCCTAGATGATACTCTCAGCCCTATCCATGTCAATCCTTGGGAATCTGTTACTTTTCCATATCAAGAGTCACCATATGCAGAATGATGTCATCTGAAAATAGGGATGTTTCAACTGTTTTTTTTCTTCCTATTTGTAGCCCTTCTATTTCCTTCCATTGTCTCATTGCTCTAGCTAACTCTATATTGAATAGTGATGGTGAAAGTGAACATCTTTGTCTTGTTCCTGATCTTAGTGGAAATGCTTCAAGATTTTCTTCATTTAACAAAGTAGCAACTATTGCTTTGTCCTGTATAGTCTTTAATATAATAAAAAATATTCCTCCATTCCTAGTTTTTCCAGGGTTTATTTTTATCATGAGGATGTTGCATTTTGTCAAATGCCTTTTCTACATCAATTGAAATAATCATGTGATTTCTGTGTATGATGTCTAATTATGTAGTGAATTACATGTATTGAAGTATACATGTTGACCCATCCCTGAATGAAGCTAACTTGTGTTCTTGAATTTTGTTTGCAAGTATTTTGTTGAGAAGTTTTTCCATCTATGTTCACTGGGAACATTGGCCAATGCTTCTCTTTTGTTGTTGTTGTTGAGTCTTCATCTGCTTTTGCTATCAGGGCAATACTACTTTCATAAAAAGAGATTGGAAGTACTCCTTCCTTTTCTGTTTCATGGAATAATTTGAGTAGCATTGGTCTTAGTTCTTCTTTGATACTCTAGTAGGATTGTTCATTTAATCCATCTGACCCTCAGCTTTTTTCAATTGGGAAATGTTTGTTAGTGCCATAGACATTAATTAACTTAGAAACACATCACTTGTCAGAGTACAGAGAAAAAGTGGTTTCTGTGGGAGGGAAAGTCTCTTTTCTTTAAGAGTATGACCTTCATAGGTCTATTATACTTCATGGATGGTCACACACCTATGAGTCTATGAGCAGCACAGATTAAACTTGGTAGGTTATTACAAAATTAAAAAGAAGACATGAATTTAGGAGGAGGTGGAGGGAAGGTATGGATCTGGAAGGAGTTAGGGAGAAGAGTAAGAAGTGACTATGATCAAAGTACATTGTATAGACAGATGAAATTCTCAAAAAGTTAATAACATATGATTTTTCAAAAGAATCAGCATGCAGATATTTGTATTCCCATTGCATTGCATAATCCCTTTTACATAACAGAGTAATTTGTCACTTGGTTTTTAACAAATGAATCAGTGGCTTATAGAAGTGCACATTTTTGTTGTGGGTAGGTGGGTAGGTGAAATTTAGAGCCACTTGAGCAAACTTATTCAAATAAATGCTAAATCTCTGAGGAAGGGCAGAAGTGAAAGATTGTGATAACTGTAAGTGGAGTACATATCGATATTAAGAAAGTGATTTTACCACAGAAGGAATGGATATCTATGTGTGTGTGTGTATATATATATATATATTTGTAAACAAGAAATATATATATATATATATATATATATATATATATATATATATATATATTTGTAAACAAGAAGAATCACTGTTCTTATCTTGCACCCTACAAAAAATAAATTTTGGTAAAAACTTTTATCAGGTGGATAATTTTCAATGAGTAGCGCTTGTTCGGAAACAGGTTTGTCATGAAAAAGAGGGACTGCACAAACTGTTTAACATTTATTAAAGCAAGTGTGAGTTAAGTAGGATATCATAGAAAAATTTAAGAAACCTAATATCATTTAACAAAAGAACCACAAAAAATAGTGATTTATACTTTGGTTAGTTTGATCTCTGCTGTATTCAACATTGTAAGTAAAATGGTCTTATTCATTAAATCGCTTTGCAGCCTGATCACAGCCCCCTACTTTTCCTCCAAGTTCCACCCTCACACCCCTCCACCGATTCTCCCCTCCTTGCAGAGAACAGGTGGACCCCATGGGTAACAACCCACCCTGGCACATCAAGTCACAGCAGGACTAGGCTCATCCTCTCCCTCTGAGGCTAGACAAGGCAGCCCAGCTACGGGAATATGGATATTTTTAAGTTTCTTTTCATTTGATAATATCAACTTAATATTTAAACACCAACTAAGTGGGATAACAGGAAATGAAGATAAATATAAATAATACAATTTCTTTCTTTCTTACAACATAGTTAATACCTACTTCAGTTTTCATCATGTACAACCTATAGATATATACATATACATATACATACATATATATATATATATATATATATATATATATATATATGCAGCGCTTTACACACACATATAGAGAAAGAATTTTAAATGAAGAACGGTTTACATACTCGTACAACCACTTTGGAAATCAATCTGGTGCTTTCTCAGAAAATTAGGAATAATGCTACCTCAGGACTTCCCCTATCAGTGGACTTGTGGAGGGACATGCGAGGGGAAGAGGGAAAGAAGTTTATGGGAGGAGATGAGGAAGGGGGCTACAGCCAAGTTACAAAGTGATCAAAAATAAAAAGAACTGTTTACATTACATAACTGGGATGTTTTGCAACTTGTAAAATAATCTCAGAAGAGGTTCTAGAAAGCTAAAATTAGTAATATATGTATGTTTATGTGAATTTATTTAATGTATATTTTCAGCATATGATGAGAATATTAGGAAAAGGCACAATGGCTACTATAAGATTAACAGCTATATCTAGCAAATGCCAATCCCACTTTAACTATGTTTCTGCATTTGAAGGATATGGAAATTTTGTCATTCTACAAAAGTTTCTAGCCAGGGGTGTTGGCTAAAGCCTTTAATTTCAACACCAGAAAGACAGAGTCAGCTAGAGCCAGCTTAGTCTACATAATGAGCTCTAACCCAGCCTACAGAGTTTCTATTGTATGCTAAAGGTATTTGTTGCACATAATCTCACCCTTTTTGGCAAGGAATGATGCAAAAAAAATTTTTCAAGGCAGCACTTTCCACACAACTAAGAGGTAAAGTCTTTGATTACTATTTCAACAGTAGCCGTTAGTATAAGTCAGACTGAAAATTGGGGCTGGGCCAAGGAGTTCAGTACTAACATGATTATTTATTGCTTTGAACTTGGCTACGCATGGTCCCATTTCAATGGCAATTCAAAACCCTAGGAAGATACTGTACAGCTGACTTGATTTGCCAAAGAAATTTGAAAACTTGTTTAAAACTCTTTAAAGCATTCTTGCTCATTTTGGCAGTGCTAGGTAAAACTTGGCTCATCATGGAGCTGGGGTAATCAAAGAGTGAACAAATGGTAATTTGTGTCCTTAGGCAAACCTACAAGCTTTGAAGCTACGGTATTTCTAATTGCATGCCTAATGGCTGATTGATGTGATTCTGAGGTTAGGCAATTACCTCAAAGTACTACCTAGTTGTTGATTGTTTACCAGTCCACCTTCCATTCCTCCACATTGAGCTCTGATTCCCAGACTGACAGTGATCTGCAAGGGTTCAAGATGTATCTTTCTACAGTGTAAATTTTACTTGGGATTAAATGAAAATAGGTCATATTTACATGAATGTATGTTAAACATGTCATAGATGCAGACATGCTTATATATTCTCCTAAAGTAGAAGACAGTATAAGGCTTAAAACTGTCATTCCCTCTTCTGCCATAGGAGAAACAGGGGTAAAGAAAGCACTAGGACGTGTGGAGAAATTTAAAAAGCAGTGCCATAAGTTATGGCCACTATTATGGAGTGTTCTTCTCTCTGAGACCTGCTCAGAAGTCTCCACTTTCTTCCTAAAAGTCAACTCAGAAGTCATCCTCCCCAACTTCCCTACATTTTAAGGAAAAAGCTGTATCTTCTTTGGCTCTGCTGGCTTTCTTAAATGACCTTACTATATAGAGTTGGATCCATTGGTATATTCAGTCTTAAACTCCTCACTAAATTGTGAACCTTGGAAGAACAGTGCTTTGAGAGTATTTGATTAAAACAAGTACTCAGTGAGTTGTAAATAAATAAATGGATGGATAAGTGTATAGGTAATAAGATGAACAAACAGAAAAACTACATCCATTAATCAATGTCCACATACTTCATCAAGATCCTGTACTTTTTTCCTAATGTTGTGCTGGAAGTTCTAGCCAAAAATATAGAAAAAATAAAAGGCAACTAATTATGAAAGGAAATGACACTATCTTTAGTCACAGGGAGATCAACTTTGAAAGTCATTTGAAAGTTACAAAGTAATTGCAAAAACTAGTAAGTAGTATAACTAGCTCACAGATAATCAGGTCACTATTAAAATCAATCATTTCATATTAAGCATGCCATATACTCTACTACTGAGATTCATCCGTTCCCCATTTTCTTAATGTTTTATTATTCTCAGATCTGCACTTTGTATAATGTAAGATCTTTTGACATGCTAATACGATTATTTAAAATTTTTTCCTTGAGAATAATTCTAATCCAAGAATTAAATAAACTGGTTAAAACTCAAAATAACCAATCATATTCCTATATACTAATAATAAACCATCATAAAAATTTCAAACACTATAGTAAATACCATCAAAAATTTACAATATTAAAATCTCAGGTTTCCCAAACTTGATTTTATAGATGTAACATAATACTAGTTTGGGGTAGAAATAAAGAACATGATTTTAAAACTGTTGATAAATGAACCACAGTATCTAAAGCAAAAGAAAAAGTTGAAAGAATTATGCTGCCTGATTTCATGGTGTATTATAAAGTTAGAGTAATCAAGACAGTATGTTAACAAAAATCCCAGCACAAAGGAATAAAAGGGACACAAAATCCCACCCCTAGCCAAGAAGTTATTTGCGATTGGCACATGTTGAGAGATGAAAAATCTGTTTTCTTCTATGGAATGACACTAGGTATATCAACCACACTTAAGAGCAGTTCCATGTTCAGGAGTAGAGAGCCAACACAAATCTCCGTGTTTTTAGTGACTTATTTTTTTTCTTTTTTGTTTTTCCAGAGGGAAAGATCATGAAGTTGGATAGGCAGGGAAGAGGGAGGAATTGGAGGACAAGAAAGAATGTGATAAAAATACACTGTATAAAATTCTCAAATAAAAAAAGATTAGAATAAAATATTTGCATAGCATGTATCTGACTCATATCAAAACTATTGAATGAACTTTAAAACATGAATAATAAGTAGATATCTCACTACTTGAAAATGATTAAAGGTTTGAACAGAAATTTTTCTAGAGAAATATATGAAGATGTCTAGCACACTAGTCATTGGAGGAATGCAAACCAAAACAACATTGAGAGCTGAAAAGCTAGCTCCACTTGTAAAGTGCTTTCCATACAATCATGAGAACCTCAGTTCAGATCTCTAGCACCCACACAAATGCCAAGAGCATATGCTAGACCTGTTTCTAGATTTTGGAGGAACCTCCACATTGATTTCCATAGTACAAGAACCAATTTGCACTGCTGCCAGCCAGGAAATAAGTGTTCCTCTTTCCCCACATCCACACCAGAATTTGTTATCATTTGCTTTGGTTTTGGTTTTGGGTTTGGGTTTTTTTCTTAGCCATTCTGACTAAGGTAAGATGAAATTTCAAAGTAGTTTTAATTTGCCTTTTCCCAATGGCTAAGGATGCAGAACATGTTAAAAAATATATTTCTCAGCTATTGTATTCCTTCGTTACAGAACTCTATGTTTATTTCCATGTTGCAAGTTTTAATTATGTTTGTTTCTTTTCTTTGTGGTTGTGTGTGTATATATATTTATTTTTACTTCTTGCATAGTCTAGACCCTAACCCTCTGTCAGGTATATAGCTGGTAAAGAATTTTTTCCCATTTTGTAGGCTGTCTATTCATTCAAATGATGATGTCTTTTGCTGTTTTTCAGTTTCATGAAGTCCCACTTTTTCAATTTTTGGTAGCATGTGCTACCAATATCCTGATCAAAATGTTCTGTCCTGGGACTACAAGTTGAAACATATCCCCTGCCTTCTCCTTTTGGGTATTCAGGATATCAAGTCTTCTGTTGAGGTCCTTGATCCATTTGTAGTTGAGCTTTGTGCAGATGAGAGATAAAGATCTAGTTTCATTCTTCTACATAAAGATTCTTTCTATTTTCCATTGTGTATTTTGATTACTTTGTCAAAAATCAAGTGGCTATAGGAACATGGGCTTATATTGGTATCTCAATTCTGTTCTCTTAATTAGTGTGTTTGTTTTGCTATCAGTTCCATAGTGTTTTGATTACCATGGATCTATAATATAACTTGAAATAGGGGGTGGTGATACTTCCATCAATGTTTTATTGTTTAAGGTTGTATTGGCTATCTTGGTCTTTTCTCTTTCCATATGAATTTTGAGATGGCTTCTTTAATTTCTGTGAAAATTTCATTGGAATTTTGATGGGTATTAAATTGAATCTGTAGGTTGCTTTTATTATGATAAACATTTTCATGATATTAATACTACAAATCCATGAGCATGGGAGGTCTTTCAATCTTATGTTATCCTTTTTAATATTTTTAGTGTCTTAAAGTGTTCATTGTTTAAATTTATTCCTGAATAATTTTTGAGGCTATTGTGAATGACATTGTTGCCTTGACTTTTTCCTTATGTTCATTATTGGTATATAAGAAGGCTATTCCAGCTACCCCACTCCTAGGCATATTCCTGATGGACTCTTTATCCTACTATAGAAATACTTAATTTTATATGTTCACTGCAACTCCATTCACAACAGCTAGGAAATAGCCTAGTTGTCCATCAACTGATGAACTGACAATGAAAATATAATATGTAGACACAATTCAGTATGTACTGGTTGGATTTTTGGTCAACTTGATACAAACTAGGATCATTTGGAAAGACTGAATGTCAACTAAGAAAATGCTTACATCAGATTGATTTGTGGGCATGTGTGTAGAGCATTTTCTTGATTGATGTGGATGTAGGACCTAACCCACTTTGGGCAGTGACACCTAGTGGACAGGTAGTCATGGGTTATATAAGAAAGCAGGCTGAGCAAGCCATGGGGAACAAGTCAGTAAACAGACTTCCTCCATGGTTCATGGTCTCTGCTTTAGTTTCTGTATCCATATTCCTGCTCTGAGTTCCCACCCTGACTTCCCTTCATGATAGACTATAAGTTTTAAAGTAAAATAAACCCTCCTTCCCTCATCTCTTACCATAACTCTCCCCAAGTCCACTGATAGGAGAGGTCATCCTCCCCTTCCCTCTGATTCTAGTCTATCAGGTCTCATCAGGACTGGATACATTGTCTTCCTCTGTGGCCTGGTAAGACTGCTCTCCCCTCAGGTGGAGTGATCAAAGAGCAGGACACTGAGTTCATGTCAAAGACAGTCCCTGTTCCCCTTACTAGAGAACTCACTTGAACACAGAGCTGCCATGGGCTATATCTGGGCAAGGGTTCTAGGTTATCTCATGAGGGTGGGATTGGGAGGGAACCAGAGAGGGGGCTACAGCTCAGATACAAAGTGAATAAACTGTAATTAATAAAACAAGAAATATACAGGGAATCATATGAAAGAAGGGGAGTTAGTATGATGGGGAAAGGATAGGAGCTCCACAAGGAGCAAATATATATGGGCACAGGGTCTTTTCTGAGACTGACATTCAACCAAGGACCATGTATGGATATAACCTAGAATCTCTGCTCAGATGTAGCCCGTGGTAGCCCAGTAAACAATTGGTTTCCCATAGTGAGGAGAACAAGGACTATTTCTAACAGGAACTCAATGGCTGGCTCTTTGACCTCCCCACCCCCCAAGGGAGGAGCAGTCGTGTTAGGCCACAGAGGAGGACTTTGCAGACCTGATAAAACAGGTTTGGATGAATGGGGAGGAGGTCCCCCCCATCAGTGGACTTGGAAAGGGGCAGGGTGGAGATGAGGGAGGGAGGGTGGGATTGGGAGGGAATGAGGGAGCGGGACACGGCTGGGATACAGAGTTAATAAAATGTAACTAATAATAAAAAATAAAAATAAAAATAAAAAAAACAAGAAATAAATTTTTTAAAAGATCAAAAAGAAAAGTTAACAAAAGTAAAAAAAAAAAAGTAGTAAAATAAACCCTCTCCTCCCAAAGTTGCTTTTGGTCATGATGTTTATCACAGCAATAAAAAGCAAGCTAAGAATTATTCAGCTATAAAGAAAATGAAATTATAAAATTTGCAGGCAAATGGATGGAGCTTAAAAACTATCATTCTAAATGAGACAAACTGTATAACCAGACAAAAGCCACAGTTCTCTCTTATATGTGGATATCAGCTTTGAGATGTGTGTCCAAATCAGAGTACCCACAGAAGTCAGAAAACTAGTAAGCAGCCAAGGGGAAAGATTTCAAAGGAAGACAGATAGAACAAAGGTAGTATGAAAGTCTAAATTGAAGTTCTCCATCAGGTCCTTTCCGTAGGAGCTCAGGGAACCCCACAGAAGAGGGAGAGGAAAGATTGTAGGAGTTGGGGGGTGGACACCAGGAGAACATGGCCTACTGAATCAACGACTAAACAAGGCTCATATGGGCTCACAGAGACTGAAGCAGCAAGAATGGGGGCCTGCAAGGGTTTGCAGTTAGTCCTCTGTACATATTTTTAAATTTCATTTTAGTTATATATTTATTTATTACAATTTGTTCACTTTGTACCCCCATGCTCCAGTTGGATGGGCCCATATTCATGCACATACAGGGAGTGAATGGAAGTAGATATGATCAAAATGCATAATATGCATGCATGAAATTCTCAAAAAGTATGTATGTGTGTATGTATCCATACAATCTGATATTTAGTTTCAGCTCTTGAGAGGGTGGAGACAGGACCCTCAAGTGCTTGCTAGCCAGCCAATCTACTTAGAAATATGAACCTGTCTCAAACAAGGACAGCCCTGGTTTTCTCCCATCTAAGTTCTCCCCTGTCCCCCTGTCACATCAATAGAAAGGAATCAACTACTGATACATGTTATAGCACAGATAGATCTCGAAATAATTATGCTAAATAAGAGAAGCCAGACAAAAGAGAAGAGTACATATTTTATAATCCTATGTACAATAGAGTTCTAGAACATGAAACTAATGGTGACAAAATGAGATCAGTAGGTACGTGTGAATGGAGAAGGTATGAAAGACCTGACTGAGTGGCAGGGGTTCCAAAGGACATGAGCGGACTGGAAAAATAGTTCAGTGGATAAAGTGCTTGCTGCTTGTTTAGATACTCAGTACCCACATAAATGCATGACAGCCCACCTATAATTCCAACACTTGAAGGGTAGAGGCAGGGGATACCTGAAGCAAGCTGGCTACGTAGGCAGGTAGAGAAGGTAGGCAGGTAGACAGACAGACACACACACACACACACACACACACACACACCACAGGCAAAACAAATATTTAAAGAGCATAAAAAAACTTTTGGAGGTGTTGGACATCATCATTGTTTTAATTTTGATGATTGTTTTACAGGTGTACACACATATGCCAAATTTTATCAAGTTTTAAAATATTTCCAGATTTTATATGTTTAAAAGACCATAAAATAGGCTCTGTGGCTAAAAATAAAGCTGGTTATAACTGTATCCATAATTTGTGTTAAGTGTCAAAGGTTTAAGAGAAAATGCATAGGCTCTAAGACAAGGGTTGAGGAAAAGAAGCAAGTGACATGACAGAGGAAAATATGAAGAGATGGCTTCGTTTTAATTTTTTTATTTTTATATTAATTTCAGTTTATTCACTTTGTATCCCAGCTTAGCCCCTCCCTCATTCCCTCCCAATCCCACCCTCCCTCCCTCATCTCCTCCTATGCCTCTCTCCAAGTCCACTGGGACCCACTTGGAGACGGCTTCTTGCCAACACTTTTTTAAGGTGAAATTTCTCAGAGGCTGGTTTGAGTTTAGATTTCTGTTTCAAGGTCCTGTTTGATTTTGAAACAGTCATATGATTACTTCTATATATTATGAATTAATGCATGCATGTGGTTTTAAAAAGTATGAACTATGCACATAAAAGTTAATAAAATATATAATTCACTGTTCAAATCTTAATCCTCTGAAATTATTACCTCTCCCTCTATAAACTATTTCTGTTTAGTTGCTCGGGCAAATTGCTCCCATGTATTCTGCTATTTCTTGATTTCTCTAATTTAAACATTAGTAACTTCTTGATATGACAAATGAGGCTTTATATCACTGATCTTCCATGGTGTCTCAAGGTAATTACTATGTTCTTAAATTCATTTATTTCTCTGAGGTATATACATAGACCTTTCTTGTTCTTTAATCTATGGACAGTATCTGTGAACTCTGTAAGAAAAGGCCACTCAGTTCCCTGGTCCTCTCTTTATCTCTCACTTATCAACTCCTTTACTTGTAGTTATATTTTATATACTGCCAAGGGAGATAACATTAATGTTTTGTTCCACATCTATAACTATCTCTATAATTAAGTATCCTATGCTTTAATATTGTGGTTAGTGCTTTAACTTGAAAATCAATAAACATTCATTAAAATGGTGTTAACTATTAAAATAGTTAAAAAATTTTTAAATAATTTTAATTATTTTTTTTCTCTCCTGTTAATTTTTAAGATAGCAATTATACTTGTATGGCTTTTTCAATCTTCTGATTCCCTTTTTATTGTATTGTCTATGACACCCATAGGTTTTCTCTAATTCATGATGAACCAAATTATGAGCCCCTCTTCCTGCTTTTTGTGGGTGCTATCCTAGTCATCTTTAATTGTCAAGTTGATGTAGCTCCATGTCATCTAAGAGGAGAAGCTTAATTAAGGATTTTCCTAGATCAAATTAACCTGTGGGTAGGTCTGTGGGGGCTTGGCCTGATGATTAATTATATAGGAGGTCACAGCATACTATGGATGGCACTATTCCTAGGCAGGCGGTACTGGGGTGTATAGCAAAACAAGCGAGCCTAGTATGTACCTGAGAATAAGCCAACAAATAGTAACCTCCACAGTTCCTGGCTGTAAATCGTTGGCTGTAGCTTCCTAGTCAGAAGTAATGCTATAGGAAATCATGAATTTTGTAGGCAAATGGTGGGATCTAGAAAAAAATCATCCTGAGTGAGGTATCCCAAAAGCAGAAAGACACACATGGTATATACTCACTTATGTAGACCTATAAGATAGGATATACATACTAAAATATGTACACCTAAAAGAAGATAAACAAGAAAGAGGTCCAGGGGTAAGATGATCAATCCTCATCTAGAAAGACAAAGGGGATGGACATTGGAAATAGGAGAAAACAAGTAACAGGACAGGAGCCTACCACAGAAGGCACCTGAAGGATTCTACCTAGCAGTGTATCAGAGCAGATGCTGAGACCCATAACCAAGCCTTCAGCAGAGTGTAGGGAATCATATAAGAGAAGGAGGAATTAGTATATCCTAGAGGGGACAGGGAGCCCCACAAGGTCCAAATATATCTGAGCACAGGGGTCTTCTATGAGACTGTTTATCCAACCAAGGACCATGCATGGATATAACCTACAACCCCTGCTCATACATAGCCCATGGTAGCTCAGTATCCAAGTTGGGTGTCCTAGTAAGGGGGACAGGAATTGTTTCTGACATGAACTCATGAGCTTCCCCTCCCCCCTGAGGGAAGAGGAGCCTTGCTAGGCCATAGATAAGGACATTGCAACCATCCTGGAGATACCTGATCAGCTAGGGCCAGACGGAAGGAGAGGAAGACACCCCCTCTCAGTGGACTCGGAAGGGGGCAGGGAGGAGAAGAGGGAGGGACAGGAGGATTGGGAGGGAAAGAGGGAGAGAGCTACAGCTGGGATACAAGTGAATGTATAAAAGTATTTAAAAATTAAAAAAATATGTATTAAAAAAAAAAAGAAGTAATGCTGTGTGGAATAGCAAGCAGTTCTGCCTTCAGGTTCCTTTCCTATATTCATGCCCTGACTTCCCTCAGTGGTAGATTGTGGTCTGCAAGTGTACGATGACAAACCCTTTCCTTTCCAAGTTGCTTTTGATCAAGGTGTTTTGTCACAGCAAAAGAGAGGAAATGATTACAGGTACCTTCCTTTTTAGAGCCTTATCTGCTCAAAGCTGCTCAGGCCTACTATGCAGCTATCAACCTTGGGCTTACTTTTTTATTAGTCTCCGGTTTTAGGTCCACTGTTTCTATAATCTAATATATGTATCAATCTTTGTTTACTCTCACATTTTTTCTGAAGTAATATCCCTAAGTAACTTTGTAGGGATAGAGTGTAAAATGTGAAGTTAGAGTATTTAAAAAATAAAAACGTCTTTCTTTTGCTGTTAGACCCAATTTATAGTTAGGATAAGATTACATTTTCAAACTAATTTACCTTCAGATCTTTGGAGGTATATCTCCATTGTTTCCTCCTAAAAATAATTTTTCTGATAAGATAATCAATTTATTCAAAATCTTGTCCATTTAGCTTGATATTTTTCCTTTCTAAAAGCTCTTAGGTACTTTATTTTTTGATTTTTCTGAAATGTTAAAATGTGTCTAGATGTTGAGAGAAGTGCCTAGCATACTCACATATGAAGCCTGCAAGACAATAGGCCACACCCATCTGCATAGTCATTATGCTTGGGGACCTATAAAACCCATATGTAGAATCCTTTCCTCTGGAGCAGTATTGTTCATACTGTGTACCTCAATTCTTTCCCAGTTTATTTAATCTCTTTAGAAAAAGCTTTCTGACTTGGAGGAAGGACACTTGGGACTAAATGCTTGATTACTACAGATTCTATACGTGGAGGAAAGAGGTGACTATTCTATATACATTTTTTTGTGAATTTCTCACATTTCATTCTCACATGTACACCCTGTTTTATGGTACTATGACTCAAACTCAAGTTTGAGTCATACTCCACAATGCACTATATTCATATCCCCAGCACCTTGTCCTCTTTTTCATTTATCCTTTCCAATTTTCAAACTACTCCATTGTCAATTTGGGCAGATCCATATCTTCCCAAGCTCTAAGCTCCCTCTGGTACTTGCTCTTTATTAGTCCATTTTTATTACTCAGCATTCTATCCACTTTCTGTCTTTCAGAAATATATGGAAGTCTTTTTTTCTACTGATATCCTGTATTATTCTGTTCATATTGTCTTTATTTGTTTAATATCATTTAATGGAATCTTGGGAGGCAGTGGTTGCCAACATGGTTTGGTTTGTTTACATGTCTTTATACCTGTTAAATTTTAAAGTTTGTTAGTTTTCTGGTGATTCTTTTGGAAATATTTGTAATTGGGGGCAATTGGGTATGAGCTGAACAAATCTACACTGTTTATCATTTAGTAGAAAATAGAGGATTCACTAGGGTAAAAATTCTATGAGAGAGATTAGAAGGCAGTGATGAAATCTAATTCTCCCTTGCTCTGTGGAAAGATTGCTTTCTCCTTAAAACTAATAGCAAAACATAGGATCTACATCAACTTAACTCTAATGAAAATGTTGTCTTGCTGCACTTCATTTGCTTATATTTTACCCTAATTTCTTTTGAGTAGATAGCTCTGTTGAAATACTATGGAAAAGACTTATGAGACAATATTTAGTAAGAAGCTTTCTTTATTCGATGTTAGGGTCTCAAATGAAAGGAATTTTCCTCTGAGGAAATAGATTTTTCCATAGATACACTCTAGAACTAGATTCTTTATTTATTTTTTTAATTACAGTTTATTCACCTTGTTTCCCAGCTGTATCCCCTTCTCCCATCCCATGCTAATCCCACTCTCCCTCCCTCAACTCCTCCCATGCCCCTCTCCAAGTCCACTGATAGGGGAGGTCTTCCTCCCCTTCCTTCTGTTCCTAGAACTGGATTCTAATCAACAACCATATCGATTTTTTTTTCCTTTTTGTCTGTTACACAGCTACTGGAACGATATTGGCCTGCCATTATGTCACACAACCGGTTCCTTGGTATTTACCTCACCAGGAGGCATGGCCCCACTTGGACAGAGGAAGAACAAAAATGACAAGTTAACTGAGAACTGAATTGCAACTTTGGATTTGTCTAAACTCACAGTGAAATGGTCTTTCTTTCTAGCCTTGCAATTTTCTTGCCAATCCTTTTATGCCCCTGGTGGTTCTAGTTTTACAGTATTTAACATTCTGAATTTGAGCCCAGGCCTTTTACTGTTTTTTCTAATCCTTAGGCTTGTTTCAGACAGTTATTATGGGCTGAATCCCTCCTGATCATATCACCAGTGATTAACTTGCCTGTCTTTAAGATATTTGTATCTTAGACTCTTCCGTCTTATCCTGCCTAACCTTTCACTGTGAACTTAGCAACTGATCTTTGAGATTTCTCTCCCCCATCCTTTCCTTTCCTCCTATACCCACTCTCCTTTTCTCTCCTCCCTCTCTCCTTATCTCTCTCCCTCTCTCTTTCTTTTGCTTCTCCCGCTCTCTTTTTCCCCTCTCCTTCTTCCCCATCATGATCTTCCTACCCTAGCCTTTCAAGTATTTAGACTGAAGATCTACACTACGTGGTTATTGTAATTTATTGTCTTTATTCTCATTTTAGAGAGATGATTTGAGATTAAAACTAGTTTACAGCATCAACTTAAACAGAATGTTTATGTCTCCCTAAAATCCTCTCTACTCCTTAAGTTTTCTACAATATTTGACTGAGAAATTTGCCAGTGAGGACTAGGTAAGAGCAAAATTGAGAAACAGATGACTATTGATTCTGAGATGGAAAAAAAAAAATGTTGCCGGAGAAATTTTGAACAGGTGGGAAAGTCCTAGTTTAAAATAAATAAATTATACAGGCAATCTCATTTTGGTCACCTTGGTGCTCTGGCCTAAGTTAGTCCAGCATTTTGAAGGTAAAGTATAATGCAGTTATACAATGTTCAGTGTTTAATTAATAATTAAGATGTTGCATTTGAACTGATTTTCTTAATTCAGAATGCAGCTGATTTATAATCGGGTCCTACTCACAAATGATAATTTTTAGTGATTTCCAAGTATTACAAATAGAGATGTTTCTTTGTCCTTTAATATACCAAAGTGCTTTGTTCTTTAGAAATATGAGGAATTACAAATTAAATTAACAGATAAATCCTAAGGGAAGGAAGTGACATCAGTATATATCATTGTCCTTCCTCTCAATTAAATGTCACTTCTAAATCTTCAACCAAAAGTCCTGTCTATATAACACATATATACTGCTTTTTTATTTTTGCCTGCAACTGCTATTTGTACAGCCTGTCACTACCTATATTTCTGTGTTCAACTTCTGTTCAGCTGAAAGCCTTCCTTTAAAAGTTTCCAAATTCCATACTGTATTCCTAGCTAGTCTCTGCTGCTATTTTCCCCAGCAGCCCACAGTTATGCTGTGTTATTTGAAGCTATAAGTTAGTGCATCCTTTACAATATGTCTTATGTTCTGCCTGCTTGTGGTTATTCTATAAAGCTCGCCATACCAAAGATGCTTGGGTATCCTTCTATCATTGCGTCTCCACATATGTCACCAATGATCATAGTTTTAATGCTGATAGGCCAGCTGAGTTCCAAAATCCCAGTAGTGGTGGTCCCCTCTTGCCATTTCACATTAAGCATGATTCTGACCCTTAACAATAAAATAGATCAATGAGGTAAATGTGACATCTGTGGTGGTTATACATTTCAAAGTCATATAAAATCTGGACACGCTTGTATTGTCCATTGATACAAATCAATCCAAGAATCTTGACTTTCTCCACCTCTGTTCTGCATATCAGAAATAGAGATGAATATAGGACATGAAAAGCTGAAGGAGGGGTATATTTCTCCCTCTTTCATTAGTAGTCATGTATTTAAAATAGCTCACCTTTCCCCTAGATATGCATCTTAAACAGATTTCATACTGGTCTTAAGGACAAGTCTAAATGCATTCTCAATGCTCTTTGGGGTGCTATTTAAGGAGAATAAAATTTATATTAAGATATATAAACCACTATTTGATAAAGGTTAGGTAACTTGTACAAGCCAAAACTGGGTAATTAGTATGTTTGTCCTATATTATATGGTCAATATCCACTTATAAGTGAGTATATAGCGTGGGTGTCTTTCTGCTTCTGGGTTACTCACTCAGGATGGTGTTTTCTAGTTCCATCCTTTGCCTACAAATTTCATGATTTCCTTGTTTTTAATTGCTGAGTAGTATTCCATTGTTAAATGTACCATTATTCAGTCGAGGGACATCTAAGTGTTTCTCAGCTAGATAAACTCTACCAGGAGTTCTCTGGTAGAATTTTTGGGGTCACTCTTATATACTATCATAACATCTGTGAAGAGTGATACTTTGACTTCTTCCTTTTTGATTTGTATCCCCTTGATCTCCTTTAGTTATCTTATTGTCTACCTAGGATTTCAAGAACTATGTTGAAGAAATAAGGAAAGAGTGGGTAGCCTTGACTTGTCCCTGATTTCAGTGGGATTGATTTAAGTTTCTCTCTGTTTAGTGTGATGTTGGCTTATAGGCTTGCTATATTTTACTATATTTAGATATGTGCCTTGTATCCCTGATCTCTCATATGAACTGGTGTTGAATTTTGTCAAATGCTTTTTTGGTATCTAAGAAGATGGTCATGTGATTTTTTTTTCTTTCTGTTTGTTTATATGATGGATTATATTGATGGATTTTCGTATGTTGAACCACCCCTGAATGCCTGAGATGAAGCCTACTTGGTCGTGGTGGATGATATCTTTAACGTGTTTTTGGATTCGGTTTGTGAATATTTTATTGAGTATTTTTGCATCAATGTTCATAAGCAAGATTGGTCTGAAGTTCTCTTTGTTGAGTCTTTGTGTGGTTTAGATATCAAATGACTGTGGTCTCATAGAGTGAGTTTGGTAATATTCCTTCTGTTTCTAATTTGCGGGATAGTTTGAAGAGTATTGGTGTTAGCTCTTTGTAGAAGGTCTGGTAGAATTCTGCACTGAAATCATCTAGCCCTTTAATGAGAGCTTCTATTTCCTTAGGGATATAGGACTATTTAATTTATTTATGTGATCTTGATTCAGCTTAGGTAAATGGAATCTATCAAGAAAACTGTCCATTTTATTTATATTTTCAAAAGCATATAGGCTTTTGAAGTAGAACATAACATTCTTTGGATTTTCTCAGCGTCTGTTGTTATGTCTCTCTTTTCATTTCTGATTTTTGTTGATTTGGATAGTGTCCCTCTGCCTTTTAGTTATTTTGGTTAAGGGTTTGTCTATCTTCTTGATTTTCTCAAAGTGCCAGCTTTTGATTTTGTTGATTCTTTGAATTGTTCTCTTTGTTTCTAGTTTATCGATTTTAACCCTGTGCCTGATTATTTCCAGCCATCTACTATTCTTGGATGTCTCTACTTCTTATTTTTCCAAGGGCTTTCAAGTGTGCCATTAAGTTGCTTGTATGAGATGCCTCGAATTTCTTTATGAAGGCACTTAGTGCTATAAACTTTCCTCTTAGCACTACTTTCATTGTGTCCCATTAGTTTGGGTAAGTTATACCTTCATTTTCCTTGATTTCTAGGTTGTGTTTAATTTTTTTCTTTATTTCCTCCCTGACGCAGCTGTCATTGAGTAGAGAGTTGTTCAGTTTCCCTGTGTGTGTAGGCTTTTTGTTATTTCTGTTATTGTTGAGGTCTAGTTGTATACCATAGTGGTCTGATATGATACAACAGATTATTTCAGTTTTCTTGTATCTGTTGACATTTGTTTTGTGCCTGACTATATGGTCAATTTTTGAAAAGGTTCCATGAGGTGCTGAGAAGAAGGTATACTCTTTTATGTTTGGGTGAAAAGTTTTGTAGACATCTATTAGGTCCATTTGATATAAGGCCTCTGTAAATGTTATTATTTCTCTGTTTATCTTTTGTCTCAATGATCTGTCCCTTAGCAAGAGTCGGGTCCTAAAGTCTCCTGCTATTAACGTGTTGGGATCAATGTGTGATTTAAACTTTAATAATGTTTCTTTGACAAATGCAGGAGCCTTTGTGTTTGGTGCATAGATGTTCAGGATTGTGATATCCTCCTGGTGGATTTTTTCCTTTGATGAGGAAGAAGTGTCCCTCTCCATCTCTTTTAATTAATTTTAGTTGGAACTCTATTTTATTAGATATTAGAATGGCTACTCCTGCTTGCTTCTTGGGTCCATTTACTTGGAAAACCATCTTCCAGCCCTTTACTCTGAGGTAGAGTCTATCTTTGTTGCAGAGATGTTTTTCTTGAATGCAGTAGAATGTTGGATCCTGTTTCCACAACCATTCTATTAGTCTGTGTCCTTTTATTACACAGTTGAGATCATTGATGTTAATAGATATAAGTGACAAATGATTTCTTTTATTGTGGAGTTGGTGGTGATTGTGTTTGTGTGCTTGTTTTCTTTTGCTTTTTTGTTGTGATGGTGTCTTTATCCTGTGTTTTCTTGGGTGTAGTTGATCTCATTCGGTTGGAGTTTTCCTTCTAGTATCTTCTGTAGGGCTGGATTGCTGTGTATATACTGTTTAAATTTAGTTATGTCATGGAATATTTTGTTTTCTCCATCTACGTTGACTGAAAGTTTTGCTGGATATGGTAGTTTGGGTTGATATCTGTGGTCTCTAAGTGTCTGCATGATACCTGCCCAGTCCCTTCTGGCTTTCATAATCTGTGGTGAGAAGTCTGGTGTAATTCTAATAGGTCTGCCTTTATATGTTACTTGGCCTTTTCCTCTTGCCACTTTTAATATTTTTTTCTGTAGATTTATTATTTTGATTATTATGTGGTGGGAGGAGTTTCTTTTCTGGTCTAGTCTATTTGGTGTTCTATAGGTCTCTTGTATGATTATGGGCATCTCTTTTTTTAAGGTTGGGGAAATTTTCTTCTATGATTTTCTCAAAAATATTTTCTGGGCCTTGGGGCCTGGAATCTTCTTTTTCATCTATCCCTGTTATTCTTAGGTTTCATCTTTTCATTGTGTCCTTGATGTCTTGCATGTTTTGTGTTTGGAACTTTTCTGATTTTATTTTTTCTCGGAGTTGTGTATCAATTTCTGCAATTGTATCTTTAGCACCTGAGATTCTCTCTTTCATCTCTTGTATTCTGTTGGTGATATTAACCTTTGTAGCTCCTGATCTCTTCTCTAAGTTCTCCAACTCCAGAATTTTCTCTGGTTTTTTTTTTTTTTTCTTTATTGATTCCAATTCTGTTTTCCTGTCTTGAACCATTTCCTTCATCTGTTTGAATGTGGATTCCTATCTGCCCAGGATGGTCTCTATTTATTTTTGTTTATTTCTTCTTTATGTACCTCTATTTTTTTGTTTGTTTCTTCTTTATGTGCCTTGAATAACCTCATAATTACAGATTTAAAAATCACTTTCCCATGTTTCCACTGCAATAGAATATCTGTTGATTTTTGGAGATTCTGGTGAAATCATGATGTCCTTGTTTTTGTTGCCTGTATTCTTATGCCAGCCTCTACCCATGATTTTTGGTAGCCTTGACTGATTATTCCTGGAGTCTATACTGTAGAATGGATCCACCTGTCTCTGGAGTCTTGAGTAGTCTTCCCTGGATTCACTGTCTCTGCTGGCTCACTGTTTGTGAGGTAGCTGTGTGCCAGGTAGCTGGGCCACAGACAGAAAGATCTCTGAGTCTAGAGCTGCTCCAGTGTCCCACAGGCTTCCTTAAAATATTAGAGGATGGGATTTGGGTAACAAGCCTGATTCACCTCCTCTGGGTTCACTGGCTATGCTGGCCTCATTATTTCCGACCCAGGTGAGCTGGAGAACAGGCAGGAAAATATCGTATTTTTGTCGTTTGTTTTTGTTTTTGTTTTTCTGATCCATGTGGGCTAGGCTGTTGGGGAGTGGGCAGAAAGGTCTCAGAACCTAGAGCTACTCCAGTGCCCCACAGGCCTCCTTTTGGATAAGGACAATGGAACTTGGGTCAGGTGTCTAACCCAGCTCCACTGGGTTTTCTGTCTGCTGGGCTCACTGATTCTGGCCTATGTGAGCCAGGCTGCTGGGGCACTGGCAGATAGATCTCTGTGCCTATAGCTGCTCCAGTGCCCCGCAGGCTTCCTTAAGATGGTGGGGAATGGAAACTGGGTCCCGACCCTAGCTCAGCTCCACTGTGTTCACTATCTGTGTTGTGCTGGCTGAATGACCCGGGTGAGCCAGGCAGAATGGAGCCATACCTCCCCTACAGTACCTGAATGTATTCCCTCCACAGGGCTATAAAGTGAGCACCACTAGCTGTGGAGACCAGGGCGGTATCCACAAGATGTTGAGTGTGGTCTCCTGGGTTTGGAACCAGGAGCAGCTAGTACCCAGACGGTGTCCACAGGACTGCGAGAGTGGGCTCCCAGATTTGGAGCCTCACCCTCAGTACAAGAAGGCATTCACTCCACAGGCAGTGACAGTGAGCACCCAAAGTCTGAGCCACCAGGCACTGGTCCCAGTAAGGTATTCACAGATGATGGACTTGGGAGGGTGACCTGCCAATGGTCCCAGGGAGGTATCCACAGATGGTGGGTTTGGGTGGATTGACACTGATTTATTTTTCAGTCAAACTGCCTGGGAAGCAGTATTCAGAGATGGCTTTTAGTGCTGTATGTGATCCAAAATATTTATTGTGTTTAGTTTTCATGTTTAACTTTACATGTTTATCTTTAATTTCACATGTCTTCATGGATAGCAAAGCCTAGCATCCACATCAGAGATACCCAAATAGTCAATTTCATTTGGTGCATAGCTACCACTGCTACCCAGACTCTGCTGGTGGTACCACCCGTGTGATGATGCTTTGATCAATGTTGAATGTTGTTGTTTGCTTGCTCCCAGAAATTGGCACACTATTCTTCTCTCTGTTCAGCAGTCAGTACATACTCTGCCTTTCTTCTTATCACTGAATTGGAAACTTTTCTTATCTCTTTCAATGAAGTGCTATCATTCCACTACAAATAATAGTGTTATTTGCATTTTGCCTACGCATGGTTTAAATACTCTGTAGTTCAGTATCTTCTATGTGCTAAGTACTCAATATTTGTTCAAAAGAAAACACTCTTATTGACCTTCTCTAGACTTAATGTTTATAATCAAAGCATGTTAAGGGTTCTTAATGAGATTAAAAGTGTGTTCAGTGCCACCTTTTGATTCATTTTATATCTATGATGTGTTTACCACGCTCATTAGATAATACTAATAGGCCTCATTAATTAGTACAGGAATACTCCTATCTTGCTATGATGTAAGCACTTGATTTTGTTAAGTATTTAAGATATAGCTCAGTAGTAGAATGCTTGCCCAGCATGTGCAAAGCCCTGTCTAATCCCTAGCACTGCAAGAAGAAAAGACGGACATTTCAGAGCATAAATTATTTTTATTTTTAAAGATGTATTTTATTTGTGTGTGTGTATCTGTTTGTCCCTCTGTGTGTTTGTCTATCTGTGTGTCTGTCTTTCTGTCTCTGTCTCTGTCTCTCTCTCTCTTTGTGTATGTGTGTGTGTGTGTATTCCTGTGGAGTCTCAAAGAGGACAATGGATCTTCTGGAGTGAAGTTATAGGCAGTTGTGAGCTTTCTGATGTTGTTGCTAGTAACTGAACTCAGTCTTCTGTTAAAACAGCAAGTGCTTAGCCAGGGTCTTCTTTTCAGGCCCTTAGAGTATAAATCATTTAATGTTTCAGAAGGTCTTTGTTGATTATTGATAGATGATAATGATGATGAGATGACATTGGCTGCAATAAGAAAGATTAAATAAATTAACTCCATAATATTGAAAGGGAAAAAATTTTAAGTAAAAGATGTGCTAATTTTAGACAGCCCGATATATAGATCTCTCCTGTTAAGAGAGATGAAATACTGACTTTTTATAACCTGATTAAGATTGACAGAAGAAAAGGTAGAAAACACTAGCTGCTCAGGAACCCAGTTTTACTAAGGAAAAGAAAGAGAACATAGCCTTTTCAGTCTAGTTCCTAAACTAGTTACAGAACCAACAATACTGAAGTTTCTTTTTTTTTTTAATTCTGTAATTACACTTTATTCACTTTGTATCCCCCTGTGGTTCCCTCCCTCCTCCCATCCCAATCCCTCCCTTCCTTCACCCTCTGCATGCATGCCCCTCCCCAAGTCCACTGATAGGGGAGGTCTTCTTTTCCTTCCTTCTGATCCTAGTCAATTAGGTCTCACCAGGAGTGGCTACATTGTCTTCTTCTGTGGCCTGGTAATGCTGCTTCCCCCTCAGGGGGAGGTAATTAAAGAGCAGGCCATATCAGTTCATGTCAGAGACAGTCCCTGTTCCTATTAGAATGTAACCCTCTTGGATACTGAACTGCCATGGGGTACATCTGTGCAGGGGTCTTAGGTTATCTCCATGCATAGTTCTTGGTTGGAGTATCAGTCTCAGGAAAGACCCCTGTGCTCAGATTTTTTGGTTCTGTTGCTCTCCTTGTGGCGTTCCCAACCTCTCCAGATCTTACTGTTTCCCACTTCCTTCCTAAGATTCCCTGCACTCTGCCCAAAGGTTGCCCATAATTCTCAGCATCTGCATTGATAGTCTGCAGGGCAGAGCCTTTCAGAGGTCCTCTGTGTCAGGCTTCTGACTTGTTCCCTCTTTTCTCCTTCTTCTGATATCCATTCTCTTTGCCTTTCTGGATAGGGATTGAGCATTTAGTCAGGGTCCTCCCTCTTGATTAGTTTCTTTTGGTGTACAGATTTCAGTAGGTTTATCCTGTATTATACATCTATATGAGTGAGTATATACCGTGTGTGTCTTTCTGCTTTTGGGACAGCTCACTCAGGATTATCCTTTCCAGATCCCACCATTTACCTGCAAATTTCATGATTTCCTTGTTTTTTAATGCTGAGTAATATTCCATTGTATAGATGTACTACAATTTCTGTATCCATTCCTCCACTGAGGGGCATCTGGGCTGTGTCTCAGAAGTTTCTTGAAGTAAGACTCGGAGATTGTATGTGTTCCAATCCCCTGAAGAGCAAATTTGGGTCAGGTACCTCAGGCTTATGCAGTTTTAATTTGGGAGGGTGGAGGCCTAAGATTCTGCATTTTAATACTCATATGTAGTGATTCTGATGTTTATCAAGGTTTGAAAACACTCACCTAAAAGGTCTCTCACTTCTAGGATCCCATCAATTTAATTCATATTAATCATATATGGTTGGTCTTCAAAAGAGGCCCAATTAGGATGAAATCATACTGTGGCTTTAAGAAATGGGTTTTTACTACAGTTTAAATGTGGACTCCCTAAAAATTTAAGTATTGTTAATAAAATGACATCATCAAGTGGGGTGTCCTCTAAGATTTACTTAGGTCATAGGAGTCCCTTCCTTATGAATGAGATAAAGGCCTTATAAGAGTCTTCGTGAAACAATCTTTTCTCCTTTGCATTTGCTTTCCTCCTTTCAGCATACAGCATTCCTTCCTTCTGGAAGATGTATTGATAAGGTGCCATCTTGAAAATAGAGTGCAGCCCTCACCAATCATCTGAACCTTTATTTTCTCTTTCCAGCTTTTGAAACTGTGAAGTTATGTGCACTATAAATTACTCAGGTTCAAGTGCTTTGTTATAGCAGCATAAATTGCCTAAGATAGTTGAATTATTCTCTTAACAGAGAGATATTTATCAGGGACCTACTATGTGCTAGGACTAGGGCTAAGCACTAGTTTAAAAAATGGATGAAATAGACTCCTTCCCTCAAAAGGCTTATGATTCATTTCCTATGAATCATCTAGTAAAATTCAGTATGTTAGCAATGAAATAGAAAAGGAATTAAATTAAATTTATTCTATGCCTTGTGAAACGTATCCAATAAGTTTATGGGTTTTGATATTAGAGAAAAAATGTTTGTAGTAGTAATACCTGGAGAGTCACTAACAATAATGTATATATCCCTTGTGTCTCACTGTTAACAAATTGTTTCTAGCTGTGATCCCTGTAATCTCCAGGTGCTGTTTACCATGAAATTTTACCATAATAAACAAGAATATAATCAAATAATAAAGTGTAAAGAATTGGATTTTTCCCCTTGAACAAAATGCCTGACTGTGTCCAACATTTTTTGTGCTCTCTCCTTATGCAATAGGAAAGCAATATTTTAAAAGAGAAGGCTATTTTGTTCATATTCTACAATATGCCTCTGGAGGCCAGGCTAATGAATGCAAAACTAAAGCTAGAAAAAAAAAACTTCTTGTACGAGAAGCTACTGACGATTTTGCTATTGTTGTTGTCTTTACCATTATTCTATATACAGTATAGTTTTCTCTCCTGCCTTTGAGACTCAAATAGGGCATTGTGAATAGGGAATCATTTTGGATTAAAAAGTGTTTTGTGTTGTTTTTTTCTAGGGTCTGAGAAAAAATAACCCATTGAAAGAATTTTCATATTCAAGCAGTCCCTTTCTAGTGAATACTTGACTTATGAATATCCCATACTGTCAACAATATGCCTCTTGAGAGACTCCGAGAAACTCCCATATCCGTGGAAGCTGGAATTGTTTCTGTTGTCTGCATGAGTTTGCTTCTCTCTAGAGCTCCTGTTCTGGAAGCTTGAATTCTTATAAGCTGTCATCAGACACTTTGAAACAGTTAATATGTGAACAACTTCTTTTTCTGCCACCACCAGGATGTAAGAACGCACAAAATTTCATACCAGACCTCACACACAAGTTGTGCTTTAGAGGAAACCATGAAACATGAAGCCATGTCTGGGGTGTAACTGGCAATAGAGGGGAGGTTGTCCATTTACATTTGGAATCCTTTCATTCCCAGGAACACCGTTATATTATAATAATATACCCTTCTAGAATTTGGGTATATACAGATTCATATTCCAGCTGCAATTCAAGCAGTATGCAAATGGTCTCTAATCTAGGCAATGTGCATCTTACTGAAAGCACCATTCAAAACTACATTTTCTGCCTGTTTATTATTTTTACATGAGCTTAATTGGTGTTTTAATTAGATGTCAAACCTGTAGCAGCAAATTTGAAAGATCTGAAGAATATGTTGTAGGTGGGTGACTTGAAATCTGGTAGTTGACAACATGGTGACATTAGAAAGGAAACTTAAGAACTCAAAAAACAGCCACAGTGGAAACTGAGCTGCCTATCGGCTACATCTGAGCATAGGGTCTAGGTCCTCTCCATGCATGGTCCTTGGTTGATTCATCAGTCTCTGCAGGTCCCCCTCAACCCTGAATTTTTTGATCTGTTGATCTTGTGGAGCTCCTGCGAGGCAGCTCAGTCTCCATAGGGGTTACCTAGTGAAAGGAATAGGGGCGATCTTTGGGATGAAGTCAGTTGCCTGCTCTTTGATCATATTTCCCAGGCAGGGTGGTCTTACTAGGCCACAGAGAAAGAGGATTCAGACAGTCCTGATGAGACCTGATAGGCTTGTGTCAGATAGTAGGAGAAGCAGATCTCTCCTATCAGTGGACTAGGTAAGGGACATATACAGGATGATGAGGGAGGAAGGGTAGGACTGGGAGGAAATGAGGAAGGGGGCTACAGCTGGGATACAAAGTGAATAAATTATAATTAATAATAATAATTTTTAAAAGTATATTGCAAAAAAGAAAAATAGATAAATATTAAAAAAAAAAAACAGCCAGAGTGAAACACTGTTTTGTGTCTACCAGACTGAGTTAAATAAAGGTTAATGACATTGCTGAGTACTGGAGATACGGAAAACAGTGGGACTCCCATGCATTGTTGGTGGACACATAAATGCTGCTATAACTCTAGAAAGCGGTTTGGTACTTATCGTACAACTGAAAGGTCCCATTCTTAGATGTCTTTTCAAGAAAAATAAAGACATTTCTACACAAAACCTACCCATAAATGTTCCAGTTGGCTTTATTTGTTATAGCCACAACTGGAAATGACCCAGATGTACATCGCTAGGAGGATGCACTTAAAAAAAAGTGATAGCCCCTATCCTATGCTGTAAGCTCAAGAGACATCTTGTAAAGAGGGGTTGAAAGAACATGAGAGCCAGAGTGCTGGGAAACACTTTTCTGGACAGGACATGAATATAACACTCATGAACTCAGCATCTGCAGTTACCTATATAGTATTTGTATAACACTGGAACCATTAACATTCCAGCATGGGTGAGGGTCTGAGGCATAAGATGCCTTAGGAGCTATTGGAAGTTAATGGCTGCTGGAGTCATTTTTCTTCAGGGCTTTAGCCACTGGTAAGAAGCCCAGGTTTCATTAGTAACACCACACGCATGCATATGCAGGCAACTCTGATGAAGTTAGAAGAAATAAGGAAAAGAAAGACATAATTCTACGAAGGGGACATGTTGGGAAGAAGAGATTCAGAGGGAATGGGAAGACAATAAAAGAAGGAAATGGGGTACATATAATGAAAATACATTATATATGTATGAAGTTGTCAAGGAAAAAAACTTGAAAAATTTGAGGGACAGAGTCCTATAATAAGATGCTACTAATTATTAAAAGGAATGCTTATACATATAGCAACAGAAATTAATGCCATAGGCATATTGAATGAAAATTATGTTCACTCACATGTGAGACTTTAGTCTAGGATGGGAGAAACCAAACTGTGATGATATAAATCAGAACTGAAGTCAACCTGGGGCACAAGATGCTAAGAAGAACTGGAAGGGGTGCAAGGGAAAACATGCCTACTCAGGGAAATGTTCTTCTATGTCTTGAGCTGGGTAGAGATTACAAGAATGTGTACTTTTCTCAAACCCCTTGCTTTAAAATAACATTTTCATTATAGGTAAAATATATTTATAATTTTCATAAAGCAAAAATTATTTGGCAGGAAAAAGTCCTTCCCATGACCACCTGCTGTTGATCCAGCATAAATTCTTTAACATGATCTAATTCTATAATAGTTAATACCCCTTGTTCATTTCTAACCATTCCTCTCCACCTCCTACCACTTACTCTATGTTACTTGTAGTTTTAGAAATGGTATTCACTTTTCCCCTCTGAGACTTTAAATACAATGCTCTTTTCATTTGGAATTCCTTTTCCGTTTCCCACTTATCACTAAATCCTGACATCATTCAGGGCTCCTAATGCTGACATCTCCTATAAGAAGCCTCACTTATTAGCAGTCTGTATTAGGTGCTTCCTCTCTTGCCCCCAGATGATCTCAAGCTCCTTTTTAACAAAGCGTGTATTCATCTCTAATGTAATTATAATAACAAAAGCCCTTCAGGATTGTAGTAGACTGGGTTCATTTAGTGTACAAGCAAATAGGCCTTCACTTATTCTGCTAGCCTTGAAGTAAAACCAAATTCCATTCCAAATAGCCCAGGGCCTAGTACACAAAAGTTATAAAAAATAAAATAAAATAAATAAAAAACAAAAAACCTGTTCTATTCCAAGATTATTGGCAGTCTTTCTGGTTTGGGGATTTGATTTCAGTCTTTATTTTGTTTGTGTTTTTGATTCCTTGTTTGATTTCTAGACACAGTTTTATTAAGTAGCATGGCCTGGCCTTGGGTTTAGGATCTTTTGCTCCAGCCTCCAGAGTGCTGCAATTACAAATATGGGCCACAACACCTGGCATGACTGAGATTTTATTTTAAATGCCAATTTGATTTAATATTATTAATATTGTATTGGCCTATTTATAAAGTGGTTTAAGTGACATTTCTATGGGGCTAACCAGGTAGTTGTATGTCTGTTTTAACCAGTTATGAGTCTCTGCACTAACTGCTACCCACTGAAGCAAAGTTTCTCTGAGGGTTGAGAGCACCACTATTCTATAACTATAAATATACATATTTAGAAGGCAGTTTGATTGCATGTCCATTTAGCAAAACATCAAAATAGTAAGCTTTCCCCTAGAACCCGTGACTTCCCCAACAATGGGCTTTCGACTAGGCATGTAGTACCAGGCATGCATTTCCTCCTGTGAGGTAGGCCTCAAATCCCATCAAAAAGCAATTGGTTGCCCTCAACTATCGCACCGTTGGACATATCTTGTCTTAATGGTCAGTGTTGTTGCAGGCAGGGTCCACAGCTGGTGCTGGCTAAGATCTCTGATAAATTTTCTCCCTAAACTGCCTTCATAGCATCTTCCAACAGCTTGAATGCTAGTCAACAAGGAGGATGCTTCTAGCTCAGTTCCAACTTGATTTCTCTTTGTCTTCTAACCTAAGTGTATGCTGTCTTCAGCAGTAGGGTCTTACCCTCTAGTTCCAGTAGGTAACAAAGAACAGTGGCAATAGCCTGTATTATATTAGGAGAGTCTAGGAGCTCCCTGGAGAATGGCCTCCTCATGTGGGTCAACCTAAAGGTTTTAAAATGCAATGTGATTAATAATCCATAGGTTACATATATTCCTTTGTTGTTTGATATTTAGTAAATGGGTGTATCTTCCTAGATGACTGTACCTTAGGGTTACTGAATATAATTGTTTGATATAAACAATAAATCATGGGGATCTAAAGGAAGTTTGTATAAACTGTTAAGATTTCCTTGGGTACAGACCTTTATTTTTTTTCAACTAATAAATGCACCATACATGAAGATTCTGGAATTACTATTTTTTCCTGCTGACAATAAAATAAAAATGCATTCATTTTAAGATTTTAAAAATAGCAATATCTAACATTTATTGGGTATGTATTATATAAGATAGATGCTGTAATAATCCTACAACCCTTTTATGAGTAAAGTGTTATTCAGATGAGGAAATTAAAGCTTAAGAAATTTGTCCAAGGTTATGCAGGTGGTAAGTGGTAGAGTTAGGTTTAGAATCACCTCAAGTCTAAAACTCTGTCCACCTTGTCTCACCTCAAGTATATACTTGAACTATAATTATTATTATTAGGTGAAGCAGAACAATTTACATACAAAACATATTGTACTACTATAAGCAACGATTATAAGACAGCAAAGTTTTGTGCAGGGTGATAAATATGGATATATTTCCATCTTTCTACATGTAGACATCCAGTTAGACCAGCACCATTTGTTGAAGATGCTCTTTTTTTCCATTGTATGGTTTTGGCATCTTTGTCAAAAATCGGTGTCCATGAGTGATTTATTTCTGGGTCTTCTATTCAATTCCATTGACCCACCATTCTGTTTCTATGCCAGTACCATGCAGTTTTTAGTATTGTTGCTCTATAGTACAGCTTGAGATCAGGGATGGAGATACCTCCTGAAGATCTTTTACTGTAGAGAATTGTTTTAGCAATTCTGGGTCTCTTGTTGTTCTATATGAAGGTGAGAATTTTTCTTTCAACATCTGTAAAGAGTTGTGTTGGTAATTTGATGGGAATTGCATTGAATCTGTAGATTGCTTTTGGTAAGATGGCCATTTTTACTATGTTAATCCTGCCAAGCCATGAGCATGGGAGATCTTTCCATCTTCTGATATCTTCTTCTAATTCCTTCTTCAGAGACTTGAAATTTTTTTCATACAAGTCTTTGACTTGCTTGGTTAGGTTCACACCAAGGTACTTTATGTCCTTTGTGGATATTGTGAAGGGTGTTATTTCCCTAATTTCTTTCTCGGCCCTTTTGTCTTTTGTATACAGGAGGGCTACTGATTTTTTTGAGTTAATTTTGTATCCAGCCACTTTGCTGAAGGTGTTATTCAGCTGTTGAAGTTCCCTGGTAGAATTTTTGGGATCACTCAGGTATACTATCATATCATCTGCAAATAGTGATACTTTGACTTCTTCCTTTCCAATTTGTATCTTCTTGATCTTCTTTGTCTTATTGCTCTAGCAAGGACTTCAAGAACAATGTTGAAGAGATACAGAGAGAGTGGGCAGCCTTGCCTTGTCCCTGATTTCAGTGGAATTGATTTAATTTTCTCTCCATTGAATTTGATATTGGCTATAGGCTTGCTGTATATTGCCTTTACTATGTTCAGGTATGTGCCTTGTATCCCTGATATCTCCAAGACTTTAAACATGAGATCCTGAGACTTATGGGCAACCTTTGGGCAGAGTGCAGGGAATCTTAGGAAAGATGTGGGAAACAATATGATCTGGAGAGGATAGGAACTCCGCAAGGAGAGCAACAGAACCAAAAAATCTGAGCACAGGGGTCTTTCCTGAGACTGATACTCCAACCAAGGACTATGCATGGAGATAACCTAAGACCCCTGCACAGATGTAGCCCATGGCAGTTCAGTATCCAAGTGGGTTCCATTGTAATAGGAACAGGGACTGCCTCTGATATGAACTGATTGGCCCTCTCTTTAATTACCTCCCCCCTGAGGGGGAAGCAGCGTTACCAGGCCACAGAAGAAGACAGTGCAGCCACTCCTGATGAGACCTAATTGACTAGGATCAGAAGGAAGGAAAAGAAGACCTCCCCTATCAGTGGACTTGGGGAGGGGCATGCATGCAGAGGGTGGAGGAAGGGAGGGATTGGTTAGGGGAGGAGAGAGGGAACCACAGGAGGATACAAAGTGAATAAAGAAAAAAAAGACAGCAAAGGACAAAATATCAAAATGAATATTTTTTAACACAAGACACATTTCATTCAGATATATTATTGTATGAAAATTTAGTAGTTGAGTGAGAACAAGTTTAGGTTCTTCTTTTTATAATTTTAATTTTTTTCTTCATAGTTTATTCATTATATATCCTGATTATATATCCCTCTTCCTCAACTCCCTCCAGTCCCACTTTCCCTCCCTCTTCCTTCTATCCCCTTCCCCTAGTCCACTGAAAGGGGGAGTTCTCCACTATTGCCATCTGCCCATAGCTTGTTAAGTCTCATTAGGTCTACCTGGATCCTCTTCCTCTTTGGCCTAGGAAGGCCACATCACCGGGGGCAAGTGATCAAAGAGCAGTCAAGTGAGTTTATGATAGAGGCAGCCCCCGCTCTCCTCACTCAGAGCCCCACATGGAGACTCAGCTGCAAATAGGCCACATCTGAGCAGAGGGTCTAGGTCATCTCCATGCATGGTCCTTGGTTGATGCATAAGTCTCTCCAGGACCTCCTGGGCTCAGATCCTTTAATTTTGTTGGTCTCCTTGTGGGGCTTCTGTCCCTTCCATGTCCCTCTATCCTCACACTTCTATTCCTTTGTAAGACTTCCTGCTCTCTACTCAAAGTTTGACCCTGAGTCTCAGCATCTTGTTTGATCCCCTGTTGGGTGAATCCTTTTAAAGGACCTTGTATAGTAGGCTCCCATCCTGTTTCCTCCCTTCCACCGCTTCTGGTGTCTATCCTGTTTGCCATTCTGAATGAGATTTAAACATCCTCCCTAGAGTCCTCCTTAGTGTTTAGCTTCTTTAGCTCTGTAGATGGCTATCCTATATTATACAACTAATATCCGCTTATAAGTGAGTGTATACCAAGCCTGTCTTTTTGTTTCTGGATTACCTCACTCAGGATGACCTCTTCTACTTTCAACCATTTGCCTGGAGATTTCATGATTTCCTTGTTTTTAATAGCTGAGTAGTATTCCATTCTGTGGATGTACCACAATTTCTGTATCCATTCCTCCACTGAGGGACACTTAGCTTGTTCCAGATTCTGGCTATTGCAAATAAAGCTGCTGTGAACATAGTTGACCAAATGTCCTTATTGAATGGTGGGGCATCTTTTGGGTATATGCTCAAGAGTGGTATAGCTGGATCCTGAGATAGTCCTATTGCCAATTTTCTGAAAAAGCACCAGATTGATTTCTGAAGTGGTTGTACCAGTTTACACTCCCATCAGCAATGGAGGAGGGTTCCCCTTTCTCCACATAATCTCCAGCATGCGTTGTCACTTGAGTTTTTGATCTTAGTGATTCTGAACTGCCAAACAGAATAGGAAAACAATCAACTTTTGTATTTCAGTAAAATGCGTCTTCTAGACCATGTTCTGGTGGAGTTTGGGAAAGGCAGAGAATTTTTGTGTACTTCGTTATGAATTAACTCCCATAAGATAGTTGACATACAAAAAAAAAAATAGTTGACATACTGGCACCCCAGGATTAGATGCTCCTCACTTTAGAAACAAATTAAAAGCAGAGCATAAATAAGAATTTGATAAAATCAGATGTATATGATAATGAAGTCCATGGGGTAATAGAATATCCAAGGCTAGTTCCAGATAGCCATCAGTAATGTGGGAGGAAAATTAGAAGTTTATGGCAAACTCCAGAAGTTTGTAGACAAATGTAACCTAAGGGATTTATCATACAGCTACGCAGCAAAGAATAGAAAGGCTTCAGAGATTAACCAAAATTTCATACCTACGTGATTAGAATAGTAATGATTCCATGTTTAAAGTCATTTAAAAAGTGAAAGGAAAGAGTGACTCAGACTTTAGATATACTGAATTTTAGGTAAAGATAGAGCATCAATTGAAAACTAGTAGGTTGGCTTCTTATGTTGAATATAGCTAACTTGGGCCAATCTTTTAACACATCTACTTGTTAATTTTATAGATGACCCTCCTGAATTTCTTCTTTCCTGATGAAAAGACATATTCTGAAGAAGAAAGTAGGCGTGTTCGCCGCAATAAAAGAAGCAAAAGTGGTGAAGGACCAGATGGTAAGTCTACTCAAGTGATCCTTTATCACTCTGACTTACAAAATGTTAATAAAATACTCATTATAGCTCATGTATTATCCAAATATCACAGATTTTTTTCAGCCTACCCTGCTAATCAGTCCTTTAGTATACAAATAATAATAGAAGGATCCTTTATCCTCTAACTCCAGAGATCTTCAGTCTTTTTTCAGTATGTTTGGAGGCCCTCAGTATGTTTATATCCCTCAAGGTCATTCTCCTTACGGCCCTTCTCTTTCCTGGGGAAATACCATATCAGCTGTGTCTGCCAAGATAATTTGATCCTATTTTTTGAACTGATAGTGTTTAGCCATGGTGGTATTCATAGGATGCATTATTTTCAATGATAATTATAACAATTTTGGTATTTGTTAATATGTCCAAATCCAAACCAAAGCATGTAACATTTTACTCTGTAAGTTCCTTGAGGACAAGGATCCACTTCCTTTTGTATAAAACCTATAATCTGGCCTAATATTTGTCTCAATGTTGGTGTTGTAATGTAACTTTATAGTGTTTACTTGCCCATCAGCTAGGCAGTGATTCACCCATGAAAACCATTCCTGTTATGAGTGTGATAGCTTTGAGTTAACTAGTAGTACATTCAGTGGAATGACAAAATGTTGAAGTAGCTCCTGGGCAGGGTCTTTGAATCACTGTATTTCAATGTCACTCTCTCAATTGACATAACGGTACCCCTTTGGCTAAGAGGTTTATAGGATACATAGCTCTGAGCTGTTGAAAAGCCATCTGGATTCAAAGACAGTGTGTCTGGCTACATCTGCTGATGATATGTGTCTGTAGGGGGTTACAAAGCAATATGATTTTATAAAGATGAAATTGAGATTTTTTTTAGGCTATCATTTGTCAACGTGAATAAGGGACAATGATGGAAGCAGTTCCAGAAAGTGGAAGCAATTGAAGAGATGGGGCTAGTACTTCCTTAGAGTTAAGGATAAGGAGTACCAGGGGATCATGGAATTGTCTAATATATTCACCTTTCATTTAGGAGGCTACAGAACCATCTCTTTAGATGTGATGAGTGTCTCAATGAGTTAAAGGTGGCAAGCCAATCCAAGTCTTCTTTTTGAAAGCCATTCTTGTTATTCTGCCAAGTATGTACTGTGTATTTACTGAGTAAATAGAGGCAATTTATATCACAGTAGGATAGAAGCACTATAAGAATATCTGTGTTTATTTGTTTAATGTTTATATTCTTACTGCCTAGACAAAGACTTGGTACATAACAGACCTCAATACATATTGCTTGTTCCCCAGGGGTCTTTACTTCTAGTGTAGAGATAAACAAAAGCAATGTTTGTGGTGATAAGTGCTGTGAAGAAAAATATAGCAAAGAACCAGGAAGAGAGGGTAATGGAGTAGACTGTACTGTGACTGAAGGAGATCTCTGTAATAAAGGAGAAGGTGAGAACAGACCTGAGTGAAATGAAGGTGAGTCCAGTGGATTTTGGGGGAAGAAAGCAAACAAAGGTTTAAAAAAAAAAAAAACACCTCTGAAACAGATGATGCATGATATATTTTAGGAAGACCAGTGTGACTGGGACCAGAGTAAGAAAAAGAAATGAGATGAATGCAGACAATAAAATTCCAGCTTTGTTAGCCCAAGTAAAGGTCCTTTCTTTTCCTGCATGGAATGGAGAACTAGTGGATGAGTTTGAATAGAGGAATGACAGTCTCTGACTTATATTTTACCAGAATCCTTCTGACTTTTCTAATGAGAATCATTTCGAAAGAGCAGGAGCAGGCGAGCCTCAAAGGGGGGAAATATCCAGGGTTAGAATTGGGTGGAGGCAGTATAGTAAGAAGTGGTATGATTGTAGGAGGATTTTAAAGGAGTGACTAATAGGATTTTGAAGACAGAGAAGAGCCAAGAATGATCTTGAGAGTTTGAGATATAAAGAACTAAATGACTAGAATTACTGCCTCTGAGATGGAGAAGAAAAGAGAGGAGAAGTTTACAAATGTGTGGGGAAAAGAGAAATGAATTTAGAAATTAGACTAGTGGACAGAGGATATGGAAAGAAGAGGGAAGGTATCAGTGATTAATGTACTCAACGTTTATGACATACTTGAAAGAAATTGTCTTTCTGAAATGAATGACTATGTACAATGAATATTTATTAGTATTTTTAATTTAAAAGACCAAAACATAAAAGAATTTAGCTAGGTCTGTTAAATTTGTTATGTCTTTTTAAACTATCAGATCCATAATTCACTATAACTGTCTCAAGACAATGAATAAGTTCTGTTTTATGCAGATATAGAACTTCCCAGTAAAGAGTGACTCTAAGCCAGGTGTGGTGGTGCACACCTATAATCCCAGCATTCTGTGAGTTTGAGGCCACCATGGTCTACAAAGTGAATTCCAGTACAGCCAGGACAGAGAAATCCTGTCTCAAGAAAACAAAACAAAACAAAAAACAAACAAACGAAAATAAAAGAAGTGAGTCTATTACTAAGTAATTTTAAAGCATAGTTATTTGATATGTTACAATACAAATTTATATTATCTCAAGTTTTCCTTACCAGTTTCAAAGAAAAAAATGCCTTAAATAGTGATGAAAAAATTATTTGAAAAAGAAGATATTTTCAAAGCTCAAAAACAGGAATAAGGGTCAGCATCATGCCTCAGTAGGTAAAGATGCTTAATGCAAGCCTGACATTCTAAGTTCAGTTCCTAGGATCCAGATGGCAGAAGGAGAGAATCCACTCCTGCAAGTTATCTCTGACCTCCACATGTATCATAGAAGGCACATGCTTAGACACACACAGACAAACACAGCAACTCATTTAAAACACAGCAGGAAGCATCAGTTCTAAATTTGTACTTGTTTTGTAACCTATTGATATCCTCAGATTGAACCTTAATTCCCAAACTATTCTACTGTTATTTAATAAGCCTTCTATATAAAGGGAGTGAAAACATGAATGAGGCCACAGAGAAGCTTTGGTAAGGAGATGATAGATTTATAGCAACAGGTAAGGGTAAACCACAAATACAGTAATGTGGTGGGTTCCTAGAGTTTCATATAAGGTTGATAATATATCTCCCCAAAAGAGGGAATCTTAAGCTGAAAAAAAAAAAAAAACTTCCATAAGATAGACCTGTAGGCAAGTCTGTGATGTATTATTGATTAATGATTGATGTGGAAGGGTCTATTCTACTGTAGGCAGTTCCACTTTGTAGCTGGTGGTCCTAGGTTGTATAAGAAAGCAAGCTGAACAAGCCATGAAGAGCAAACCAGTAAACAGCATTCTTTCAGGACCTCTGGTGCAGTTCTTCCTTCCAGATTTCTGTACTGAATTCCTGCTCTGACTTCACTCAGAGATGGAGTGTGACCTGAGAGCTGTGAGAAAAAACTAAACCCTTTCCTCCCCAAGTTGCTTTGGTCATGATGTTTTATTATAGCAATAGAAACCATAACTAAGACACGGACTTTCCTCTTCCTTTGGTCTTTTACACTAGGTGGTTAGAAGCATAGCACAGGCATTCTATCTTGCTTTCAAAAGAAAACAGGGCCAACCAGGATGACTCAAAGGGCCATGCTGCCAAGCCTGATGACCTGAGTTCAGTGTTCTGAGCCAACATTTAGTAAAAGTAGAGGACTGACACCTGATATTTGTTGGCTTACCTTCACACATGTGTCATGGCACATGACACATGCACACACACACACACACACACACACACACACACACGTGTGCATGCTCACACACACAAACACACACAAATAAATAAATGTTGGTGATATAGAGCTGGCTTGACAGTTAAGAGAATTTCTGATTACTACAAGAGGACCTAAGGTTTAATTCCCAGTACCCACATTGGTCAGCTCACAACCTCATGTAATTCCTATTTCAGGTGATCTGACACCTTCTTCTGGCCTCTGATAGTACTTCCATGCATGCAGTCCACTACATACGCTCAGGCTCACATACATACACATAAAATTAATTATTAATTAATAATAAAAGTTAACTTTTCTTTAGAATAGACAGGAGCTAGCTCCAGGATTTATCAAGTATTTCTAACCTGCAATTTAAGATGCTTTTCCTCCATGTATTTATGTCTGTGTACAATCTGTGTGCAGTGCACATGGAGACCAGAGTGGTTGTCAGGTCCCACTGAAACTGGCATTATGGGTGGTTATTAGATGGCATGTAGGTCCTGGGATTAAACCCAGGCCGTCTGAACAAACAGCAAGTGCTAAGGCAGCTTTCGAACCCACAAATTAATTTCTTTTTATGTTCTACATAGCTGTGTCTCTAAATTAAATCCCTATCTTGTGAGTCAGCCAGAACTTCTTAAAGTATTTTCTGAGTTCATTTAGTTAATTATCTGAGGTGTTGGTGTCATTGTTTTTCTATAAGTAAAACATGATCAAGGACTGTTCATGGAGATAACCTAAGACCCCTGCACAGATGTAGCCCATGACAGTTCAGTATCCAAGTGGGTTACATTCTAATAGGAACAGGGACTGCCTCTGACATGAACTGATTGGCCTACTCTTTAACTGCCTCCCCCTGAGGGGGAAGCAACATTACCAGGCCACAGAAGAAGACATTGCAGCCACTCCTGATGAGACCTAATTGACTAGGATCAGAAGGAAGGAAAAGAAGACCTCCCCTATCAATGGACTTGGGGAGGGGCATGCATGCAGAGGGTGGAGGAAGGGAGGAATTGGGACAGGAGGAGGGAAGGAACCACAGGGGGGAAACAAAGTAAATAAAGTGTAATTAATAAAGAATAAAAAAATTAAAAAAAGAATTATCAAGGAGTTCCCATAGTTTACAAACACTGCTTAAAAAATCTGTTCTGTTTCTATAGGAGCAACCTCAGGAATGAATTAAAAATCTCAATATTGCTCCACAACCATATACCCACCGTATTCCTATCTTCATAGGAAAAAAAAGGGCAGTAATAGAAATATTACTTGACCAAGTTACAGTCTATGAATTCCAATCCTGATATAACCACTATATTACCTGCCCTATGATCTTTGAGAAGTCACATCCAACTGAGCTTTCATTTTCTTGTCTGTGAAACAGGGACAATGAACTTGGCTTAAGTCATGCAGTTACTGTATTGATCCAAAGTGCCAATGGATTTTTAAAAGAAAAAAAAAAACTTACAAAATTGCTAAATGCTGTTAGTATGTTCTTTCA
Source organism: Psammomys obesus (assembly GCF_907164565.1). Classification (NCBI taxonomy): domain Eukaryota; kingdom Metazoa; phylum Chordata; class Mammalia; order Rodentia; family Muridae; genus Psammomys; species Psammomys obesus. The sequence continues at coordinate 1,138,884 of NW_026589447.1, read as the reverse complement.
AACATTGTCATTACTCTAGTAGTTTATAGTAAGTTATAACATTATAACTCACCAATGATGCTGCATTTTAGCAAAATGTTCTTTCTTTTCATTGGTGCTATTCAGTAAGATGGCCCATAGGAGCCATAGGGCGAAACTCTATAAGCTTCAGACTCTGACAACAAATGATTGATTTCCATGTCAGTTCCTCAATCTATCTGGTTGGTTTTGTCTGTATGTATATAATTATACATATGATATATAGGCCACATATATCATGTCATATATATAAATATATATGATAGAAACAGAGATAGAACTAGGTGTATATGTCTTGGAAATTTTTCTTCTTTAATATTTACTTTTTGACAGATCAAAGAAGTTAGTATTCTTTTCTGCTATCATAACTGAGTAAAATGGTAAATAAATTAAGATTGAAATGTATTCTTTGGTTTTTATTTCTTAAAAATAACAATGTAGGGTTGGAGAGATGCCTTAGCAGTTAAGAGCACTGACTACTCTGCCAGAGGTCCTGAGTTCAATTCCCAGCAACCATATGGCGGCTCACAACCATCTACAATGGCATCTGATTCCCTCTTCTGGTGTGTGTGAAAACTGAGCATTCATATACATAAAATAAATAAATAAATCTTAAAAAAATAACAATGTAATAGGGTATAGCAACTATTAAATTGATACAGCTGGACATGAAAGGCTATGGCATCAAAAACAGATGTTTTGTCTATACAATTGAATTAAAATTTGCCCTTATTCTAATATTGCCATTATATTTATTGCTTTTCAGTGATTCATCACTGGGCTACTGTCAAATGAGGAAAACTAAAATCATTTTGATAACGGATAGAGTTTCAGAGGCTTATTCACAGTTGAAATTTAAGTGTCTGAAAGCTTACCATGAGTGACTTGAAGAGGACTGTTGATTTCAGTTGTAGAATACCCAAGGTTGCCCGCTGTTCATAGCTGCTAACAGTTTAAGGGCCCACAGCAGAAGACTCTAGTAAGTGGTCTTATATAAAATAAGACACTAAGCAAGCCAAAACGTCTTAGCTTACTCATACTCCAAAATAGCCTTTAAAGCTACATTTTTCTTTGATAGAACTAGCCACACAGGAAATGATCACAAATAAGCCATCACAATTAACACTTGGTTAACAAGCACTTTTTGACTAACAACTATTTTAGAATATCTAGTAAGGCATTATTCTAGGCTCTGTAGTTGGTATAGCTATTAAACTCCTCTTCTTGTTACATATAGAATAAAATGAACTGAATATAAAATGTTAAAATTTAACTTGTCCCAGATTTCTGTTGTTTGCAGTTCCTAAAATTTATATTGATGCATAAAATCAAGTACACATACATGAAAGTAAAACTAAATGCCTATAAAGCCAAAGGGGACTGATAAGTGAAATAAGAGTTATTGGTAAACTATTAATGGCATTGGGATTAGAATCCAGGCGTAGAGAGAAGGTAGAGAAATGAGAGTCAGAGGACATGGTGGACAGAATATGTTCAACATACAGTATATGTTCATACACAAACCATAAAAGTGCATTGAAATATTTATAAAAGGTGAAGCTGCTTAAAAATATTCATTGGATTATTTTTTGGCAATGAGGAGGACTGAACCCAGGTCTTGTACATGCTAGACAAACACTCCACCACTGAGCCACAACTGTACTTCTTGTTCATAGACTGTTTATTATTATAAAAATAGTATGCATACATTGTAAAAAAAATCCTACATGTAACCAAGAGCCACACATTGTTGGCCTATGCCTATAGTTCCAGCTGTTTTTGGAGGCTATCATTCAAATGCAGGAGTTTTTAACCAGTTTAAATAACACAGCTAGACTCCATCTCAGATAAATAAATAAATGTTAATAAATATTTTAAGCAGTACAGAGTCAGGTAAAGTAAGCTGAGCATGTCATCCAACTATAGAGGTGCTATAAAGGTAATTTGTCTACCATTTGCCTGAAGGACACAACAGGCCCAGATATCCTGAGGTTCTCTAAAGATCCTTCGAGTCTATTTTCACTATAGCTGTTTGTTTCTCAGTACTAGGGAGATTTGTGATCTCTAAGACAAGAGACTTGGATTGTAATCCCAATGCCATGAATAGTTTACCAATAACTCTTAATTCACTTCTTTCACCTTAGTTTATTCTGAAGGGTTAGAACTAGTAGTTCCTAACTGAGATATAAGAGATTCAAAATCATGGAAAATTCTTTTCTAAGTAAATGCAACTCTAGAAATTTTAATAATGTATATCATGCTGAGAAAATTCTCGTGAGGTAAGTACTGTTCCTGATGAGAATTTATCAGATTCTTCAAATATATGGGGATATGAAAAAGATGCCAAATTACTATAACAGAAAGTCTATTTCCTTCCATTTCTGATACAGTTCTAATTCCTCCTGATTTCTATTTTAATCTATATTTTAATAATGTCCAGGCTAGTTTTAACCAATTAGATGGTGTCTGAACGATTAAACACTCAAAATTTCTATTTGGATGGCCAATGAGCCTTTTCATTAGCATCCATGAAGAGACTCACTAAGGAATAAGAGCATGCAAATGGCTTCAAGAAGTGAAGGATAAGAATGTTAATATGTCAGCTAAGTGGTGAAGTGTTTCTCTATAGCTCCTCAAAATATCGTAAACAGATGTAGATTTGTAGGCAGAAGGCATCTGTTAGCTCACCCTGCCTTGCTTTGGATTCTACTTCTGGTCCTCTCTGGCCTGAGAAGTTACAAAACTTCTATATTGTGGTGTTGTTGTCGTTGGTCAATTTAATGAATGTTTGTTAAGTACAGTGTTTATTGAACACTGCTGTGGGTACTAGGGACATAGTGGTGGATAAGATTAGCCCTTCAATCCCCTTCACCAAATTCACAGTAGATGATTATAATGTAGTGTATTAAGTGGCACAATGAGGTAAGCATAGGGTGTTATTAAGCACACTGATACCTAATCTAAATTTAGGAAGTCAGGGAAGGTGTCCTACCTGAGCTACAATCTGAAAAATGCCAAAGGTAGCCAAATGAAGACTTGAGGGAAGAGTGAACCCAGTAGAAAGAATATAAATGTTAAGAAGCTTTGAGTAAGTAGGGAACTTGAATCATTGAAGAAACTGAAAAAAATAATGTTGGCTGTGGCTCTGTTAAGATAGCCTTTATTATGTTGAAGTATGTTCCCTCTAATTCAACCTTCTTGGGTATGTTGAATTTTATCATCAAGGCATGTTGAATTTTATCAAAGACTGTTTCTGCACCTATGGAAAAAATAAGGTAGTTTTTGTCTTTAAGGCCATTTATATCATTTACTACATTTATTGACATATATTGAACCATCCCTGCATCTCTGAGATAAACCCAACTTTATTATGGTGGATGACCTTTTTGATATATGCCTATGTGCAACTTGCAAGTATGTTAATTGAAGATTTTTGCAAAACAATGTTCATGAGGAATATTAGCCTATAGTTTTCATTCTTTGTTGTACCTTTCCCTAATTTGGATATTGGATACCTCTGTGGGTGTTTGTCACTAGAGGCAACCAGTTCTCTCTCTCTCTCTATCTCTCACTCTCTCTGTCTTTCTCTCTCCCTCCGTCTCTCCCGCTCTCTCTCACCTGCCCCCTCTCTAGCTGTTGACCTTCTGTATTTCTTCATTTAGTTGTAGGACCATGTGAAATTTCCCCTACTGGCATTGACATGCCATTATGCTGGTCTTGTTTGGACAACCATATTGTTGAAAGTTCATGAGTATGTTTTCCCTGTCATGTCCAGGGACCATGATCTATCAATAATGCCCCAGGCCTCTGTCACTTACAGTTTGTCCACCCATCTCTTCCATGATTTTCCCTGAGCTTTAGGCTTTAGGGGCTGCGCTGCAGATGTAACAGTTGGTGTTGGGTACCCCACAATCACTTACTTTCTGAATTTTGACCACTTTTGTATCTCTGTAATAGTCTTCACCTACTACAAAAAGAAACGTCTTTGATGAGAGGCAAGAGTTAAACTTATCTGTGGGCACAAAGAATTATATTGGTCTAGGACACTGGTAGTAATAAGTTCTCTGGGTCTGTCATCTTTCCCGTTATGAGTAGTTAGCTAGATTTACAGTATCAGGCATGAACTCCTTCCTGTTGAGCAGGTCTTAAGTCTGATAAGAGAGCTGTTGGTTATCCCTAAGATAAAAGTGTGACTATTTCACCATTGTGGATATCTTGTGAGTCCAGTCATTGTTGTGCTTCATAAGCTATACAGAGGGAATTATTAAGGTTCATAAGCTTTACCAGGGGGATTATTATTTGCTTTTCTTCATTAGCAGCTTTTGTAGCACCTCCTGATATTGTCAAAGCCACTTCTCAGGGAAGAAGCTTCCAAGTCAGTTCCAGCTTGATTCCTGAAAGTTTGTATCTAAAGTGCATCTTGTCTTTAGCAGTTGAGCCCATCAAATTCTGAAAGGCAACCAAGGGCAACAGTAATAGCATATACTGTTGGGGGGGGGTCTTCTTAGCCTAGACACATACTCATACAAGAAAAGCTAAATGTACTCAGTAGGTTATATATTCGTGTGTGTGTGTGTGTGTGTGTGTGTGTGTGTGTGTGTGTGTACATGTAATGATAATAAAGAAAAGATCATGAATTTGAGAGGGAGTTGCTGAAGGAGAGATGGGGGTTTAGGTGTGATGTACATGTAATGCTCATGTACAAAATTCTCCAAAAATAAAACAGCCCTATTTCTTTAAAAATGAGTAAAAAGAAGTTTGTATGAGTTGAGTATAGGGCTATAAAGGGGAAGTGATGATAAATGAGCTGTCTAATATGAATAGATCATTCAGGACTTTGGAATCCATTTTATGGAGCTTAGAAATTCCTAAAGGCAATGGAGAAGCACAAGATCAATGCCAAGAATAGATTATATGCCTTGTGTCTTTAAATTCTAAATGCATATAATCTGATCCAGCAGGTCCACTAGATCTATTTCTAGATATACTCACACATAGAAAATCATTTCTCAACAAAGATGTTCTTTGCTGTACTATTTGTAATATACAGGACTGAAAATCACCTAAATGTCCATTACTTAGAAACTGGTTAAAATGTGAAAATCTGGGATATAATAGTGGTTATTTCTGGGAATGAAAATCAAGATTTGCAGCAAATGTAGGAGGAATCTGACTTAATGTCCATATTTTTCTATCTTTTCGTTTGTTAGCTTGCACCTCCAATAGTTTTAAAATTAAATAAAATTTAATTAAAAAATTAAAGCAGGCATGGCATGTCACTTTTCTTCCTAGAGCTAAACATATTGGCTACATCTTCATAATATAATAACATATACTAATTAAGAGATGGAAAATATGTTTTGGTAGAGAAAATATAGATTGTTACAAGCACTTTGTCTATCAATGAAATTAAGCATCAGAATAAATTGGCCTAGAACTCAAAAATGAGGATAATAGTGGACAGGTCTTGAATACAATGATGTCTCAGCAGCAAAAGGAAGAATTTTTAATAGCTATAGTAAATCAGGAAATGATTCCATTATGATATAGCCATACTATTGACTGTCTCACAACTATTAAAATGAATGGGTTAGAGTTCTATATGTGGAGCTGAAAGACTCACAGTGTTCTTTCTACTACTGGACTTTTTTAAAAAGCAAATTCCAGAGTTATGTGTATATGTTTCTATTTTCAGAAAAAAAAAGGAGAATATTTTAATCCATCAAAATGTTCACGTAAAAAAAAACGGTCGTAGAAGGAAGCGGCATTAAACAGAAAATACTGATAATTTCAGGTTGAAAGGGGTTGGGTGAAAATGAAATAGACTACGAAGTGATTATGCGGCTCTGTGTTATTTCAATTACAATGAACATATATACTACAATGTTAGGTAGAAACTTAATTAAAAGTGGATCAAGTAAAAAGAAAATGGACTGAAATGGGGCACACAAACAGAAAGGCCTCAGCGGGGTGCTGCTATATCACCACAGAGAGGGCTGAGAGTGAATAAAGAAGAGGAGCCGCAACGGAGCCTTGCGGGCAGATTCAGTTCGTAGACATGAGAGACTGGCCATGCGATTGAAAGAAGACAAAGATGGCAAGGAAGCCACCCAGGTTTCTGGCAAGGTGCTGAGATAATGACCAGGTGAGGAAGATGTGTGGTTTGAGACAGGTGGGAGTTCCAGTCACCTCTGAGAAATCGGAGAGAAAAACTGAGAAGTAGTCTTGAAATAGGCCTCTGAAGCTCGGGAACGATATGAAGGCTGGAACTACAGATGCAGAGATCACTAGTGTTAGAACTCTCTTAATTTCAATTGGTCTAAACTGGCTTATAATGTTTTTAAAGAAAACGAGGGGGATTTATTGGCTCATTTGACTGAAAAGACCTCAATGAAGCTGGCTTTGAACATTACTTTTAACCTTAGGGCTTAAATGATGTCATCAGGACCTTTTCATCTATGCTTTCTTTTTTACTGGCCTCCTTCTTCAGGCACGTTCTATCTATGAAATGGCAAAAATAGCTGTTAGCAGCTCTGAGTTTATCTTAACAATTTAGTAAACCCAGTGAAAAGAGTGTGCTCATCCATCTGGCTGAATTCAGTGAGAAAGATGTTGAAAACATTGGTGACAGTTGTTTTATAGAGAAGTTAACATATAAAAGTTCAGGATGAACCCAGATGAAGACATAGAAAATACCAAACAAAAATGAATGAGAAAGAGAGAACAAACCTGAAATTGATTAAATACCTACTATGTTATCATATTAATTATACCATATTAATATCATATATTAAATACCTAATGTGTTATCATAGTACTCCCAGGTACATCAAACTGAAGAAAACATGGTTTTTCAGTTCTGGAACCTTCAGTCTATAGAAAAGCAAATCTTACAAGCTTACCTTTGTTATAGGTCTCCAGCTTGTCTCAGAGATGCCCTCCTTTGGTTTCTCTTTTCTTTCCAAGCTCTCTGGTCTCCAGGTCCATTCTCCCCACATCTGACCCCCACTCTTCTTTCCCTCCCTACTCACTCTCCTTCCTGTTCCCTCTCTTCATCCACTTCTACTGCCTGTTGTTTCTCCTTCTGAGTGAGAATTAAGCATCCTCCCTTGGGTCCTCCTTATTACTTCTTTAGGTCTGTGAATTACTTCTTTGGCTCTATGAACTGTAGTATCCTTATCCTGTACTATATGAATAAAATCCGCTTATTAGTAATTACATACCAAATGTGTCTTTCCAGGTCTGAGTTACCTCACTCAGAATGATCTTTTCTAGTTCCATCCATTTGCCTGAAATTTTCATAGTTTCCCTATTTTTAATAGCTGAGTAGTAGTCCATTGTATAAATGTACCACAATTTCTGTATCCATTCCTCAGTTGAAGGATGTCTAAGTTGTTTCCAGTTCCTGGCTATTATGAATAAAGCTGCTATAAACATAGTTGATCAAATGTTCTTGTTCTATGGTAAAGCATCTTTTGGGTATATACCCAGGAGTAGTATAGCTAGGTCCTGAGGTACAGCTATTCCCAGTTGTCTGAGAAAATGCCAGATTGATTTCCAAAGTGGTTGTACAAATTTGCACTCCCACCAGCAATGGAGGAGGGTTCCCCTTTCTCCACATCCTCTCCAGCATGTGTTGCCACTTGAGTTTTTTACCTTAGCCATTCTAATGGGTGTAAAATGGAATCTCAGAGTCATTTTGATTTGCATTTCCCTGATGACTAAGGACATTGAGCATTTCCTTAAGTACTTCTCAGTCATTCAAATCTCCTTTGTTGAGAATTTTCTGTTTGGCTCTGTACTCCATTTTTAAATTGGATTATTTGGTTTGTTGGTATTTAATTTCTTGAATTCTTTTTATATTTTGTATATTAGCCCTTTGTCAGATGTAGGGTTGAAGATCTTTTCCTAATCTGTAGGCTGCCGGTTTGTTCTACTGACAGTGTCCTTTGCCTTACAAAAACAAAATGGAAAAAAAAAAAACAAAACAGAATAGCTAAAACAATCCTGTACAATAAAAGAACTTCTGGAAATATCTCCATCCCTGATTTCAAGCTGTACTATAGAGCATTAGTAATAAAAACGTCATGGTACTGGCACAGAAACAGACTGGTGGATCAATGGAATCAAATCAAAGACCCAGAAATAAACCCCTATACCTACAGACACGTGATTTTTGACAAAGGAGCCAAAAACATAATGAAAAAAAGGTAGCTCTTCCACAAAAGGTGCTTGTCTAACTAGATGTCTACATGTAGAAAAATGCAAAATGATCCGTATTCATCACCCTGAACCAAACTCAGGTTCAATAGGATCTAAGGCCTCAACATAAAACCAGATACACTAAATCTATTAGATGAAAAAGTGGGGAAGAGACTTGAACTCATTGGCACAGGAGACAACTTCCTTAACAGAACACCAGCAGCTCAGGCTCTAATATCAACAATTAATAAATGAAATCTCGTGAAAATAAAGGCAATACTTAATCATAATTCATTTGTTGTTCAAGACTCTCAATTTAGAAGACATAGAAAGATCCTATATCATTAACGTGGTCACAAATATAGACAGAGCTTTGGATGCTTTGCCATAGCTTTGTAAAAGTTGTCTGCATTCTACCACTGTCTCCATTATACAGTCAGTTTCTTTAATGACCCTTGTGCTGTGGCTTAATAGAGCAGTTGTTTATGGGTCCATCCACACTGAATTCTATATATTCTAAGCCACTGGTCAAAACATCCCATGCTTTGTCTGGTGGTATTCTAGAAGAAAGTGACTTCATACATATCTGTTATCCTTGTAGCGAAACAAGTCATGGTCCTGGCCTGCTGCCAGAAAGTTCATAGTGTCATCTTTATAGATGAAATTCCACACATCGTTATAGTTTGCCAGAAGAGCAGGAAAAAAGACTGACTTGGTAATTTGCTATATTTTGATCCTAATGTGCTTAAAAATATGACTTTTTAAAAAGGAAATCTGAAAAGAATGTGTTTCGCATGGTAGCCTCGTGGTAACTCCTGAGAGGATGTTCAGTTTTCGTAAGTATAGCAATTTGATTCTCTCCTTGAATTTCAGGTTTTGTCTTTTAAAAAATAAACTACATTGTTAACACACAGACATTGCAATCACGAAGTCACAGCAGTTGCAGATACCTACACTGGGTCTGCATAAGAATGGGCCCATCAACAGACAGGCATGGATAGAGGAGAGACTATGGGTGGCCCTACCCCTCACTGATGAACTTTATGCTACAAATAGATTCAGGGAGAGTCGGAATCATTGATTTCAGTTGTGTATTCACTGATGATTCCACAGGCTACGAAGGATAATTCCAATTCAATGGTCACACCAAAGATATGGTTAAGCTAAATGAGTCCCTAAACAAACAAAAGTCATGATTATGGGAGAGGGATAGGTAGAGAGGAAGGAAGACTGGTAGGATAGGAACAAGTTAAGACAGGATAGAGGAGGGGCGGAGCCAAGATGGCGACTAGCACACACAGTTTCCAAGCTGTGGAAGAGATAAAGTTCTGAGTTGATGAGTGGAAGAACTTCTGAAGCCAGGGAAACAACGGAGAGACTTTCTAAACAACAGGGAACATCGCAGGAGGTGAAAACCTTGGTCTCCCGTCACCCAAGGACTTGTTTGGGGAAGGTGAGAAACGATCCTTTGATCTCTCGGCACTCCCCTCCCCCAGACCTCCCTCCTCCTCGGCACAGCGGACTCGCCTTTCTCAGCGCAGACCTAACTGCCTGGGGCCTGCAGCCACTGAGGCTGAGCCCCAAGCCCTTTATCGGCAAAGGCCAGCAGTACTGTGTCTCGGAGCCCCAGATTCGCGTGGAGGCTGCACCATCCTTCCAGGGCCCGAGTCTGCTAGACGCCATACTAGCTCCGCAGGATCATGATCACTGACGGTATCCCACAGTGACAGAGAATACGCTATATACTCACCAAAACCAGACAGAAACGCCATACAAGCTAGACACACCAGGTGCTGGGCCTCCGAAGCTTGGAGAGCACAGTGAAGAGACCCCAGGACTTCCCAGAAAGCATCTGGACTAGCAACCCAGTCTCCAGTTACAGCAGGACTTTCTAACCTGGCAGCGGAGCAGCACTGAGCTGGCGGGGCACATCAGCCCTCCAGTTTAAGACTAACCAGGGCCAAACCAGAGAACAGAAAGGCTGGTTACCCCGATTCCCACTGACGTGACCACCCTGAAATCTCCAGCTGCAGCAAGACCTCATAACCTGGCAGTGATAGCAGCACGGGACTGGCGGAGCACATCAAAGAAGCAGGGCCAAACCAGAGAGCAGAGAGCCCAGATACGCCGATCTCTGCCAAGTGTCCTGCCTGTAAGTGAGTGCACCCTTGAGAATCTGCAGCTCCACTGATCCTGGGTTCTTCTAAAACAGAAGCCAGGCATCGAACCCCCTCCCACCCATATACCCACTTTGGGAAACAGAGGGGCACTTGGAACATTGAAGTTCCTGCTCTGAGGGTCTAATTGAGGAGTTAAGGCAGTTAATGCCAGAAATTGCGCTGCAATCATCACTAGCGCCTGCGACATATACATTGCAAAGCCCCTCCCACACACTCAAGGGTTCAACATTAGCCATCACTCTGTCCCTCGAGACACACGCCCACACCCACTTACACACACACACACATATACACACGCACGCATGCTTGCATTTGCCTCTGTTTGCGCCTGCGTACTTTCCTCCCACAGGTACAGCTAGTCCTCAGCATACGCTAAGGACACGGGACCTCTCTCAACTTCCTGAAGAATTCTCCAGACTCGAGAGAGAGACAGTACCAGTCTGATCGGCAGAATCCAAAAACAAACAGGGAAGGTCTCAGATAAGCCAATGGCCAGGGGTAGGCGAAAGAACACTTCCAACATAAATCAGGACATCATGACTTCACCAGCAAACCCCAAAATCGATGGATACTCCAATTCATCAGAAGCACAGGAAAATGACCTTAAAGCCATGCTTGCTCAATTATTTGAGGCTCATAAGGAGGAAATGAACAAATCTTTCAAAGAGTTGGCCAGTCAACTGGAGGTAAAGAAAGAAGAAATAGACAAAACCCTTAAAGAAACACAGGCAAACATAGCCAAACAAATAGAGGCACAAGTAGAGAAAAAATTAGTGGCATACAAAAAGGAAATGAACAAAGAAATAGAGTCCATCGTAGAGAGACAGGAATCCAAATTCAAACACATAAAAGAAATGGTGCAAGGCATGAAAACAGAATTAGAATCAATAAAGAAAACACAAAATGAGAAAACTCTTGAGCTGGAGAACTTGGAGAAAAGATCAGGAACCACAAAAGTAAGCATCACCAACAGAATACAAGAGATGGAAGAGAGAATCTCTGGAGCTGAAGATACACTTGCAGAAATTGATACTTCTCTCAAAGAAAAAGTAAAATCAGAAAAATTCCAATCACAAAATATCCAAGAAATCAAGGATGCTATGAAAAGACAAAATCTAAGAATAATAGGAATTGATGAAAAAGAAGACTCCAGGCTCCAAGGTCCAGAAAATATTTTCAAAAAAATCATAGAAGAAAATTTTCCCAACTTAAAGAAAGAGATGTCCATAAATATACAAGAGGCCTACAGAACACCAAATAGACTAGACCAGAAAAGAAACACATCACGTCACATCATAGTCAAAACACTAAATCTACAGAACAAAGAAAAGATATTAAAAGCAGCAAGGGAAAAAGGCCAAGTAACATATGAAGGTAGACCTATCAGAATCACACCAGACTTCTCATCAGAAACTATGAAAGCCAGAAGGGCCTGGGCAAGCATCATGGAGACTCTAAGAGATCACAAATGTCAACCGAGACTACTATACCCTGCAAAGCTTTCAATCAACATAGATGGAGAAAACAAAATATTCCATGACAAAACTAAATTTACGCAATATCTATACAGCAAACCAACCCTACAGAAGATACTAGAAGGAAAACTCCAATCCAACGAAAACGAATTCACCCAAGAAAACAGGGCGTACAGATAATATCCCAACAAAAAGGAAAAGAAAACAAGCAATGAAACAAGGTAAGATCATCGACTCCATTACAAAAGGAACTAACATGCATTGGTCAATATTATCTATCAATATTAATGGACTCAACTCACCAATAAAAAGACACAGGCTAACAGAATGGTTACAGAAACAGGACCCAACATTCTGTTGCATCCAAGAAACACACCTATGCAACAAAGATAAACACTACCTCAGAGTAAAGGGCTGGAAAAATGTTTTTCAAGCAAATGGTTCCAGAAAACAAGCTGGAGTAGCCATCCTAATATCTAATAAAATAGACTTTCAACCCAAGTTAATCAAAAAAGATAAGGAGGGCCACTATATTCTCATCAAAGGAAAAATCCAACAAGAGGACATCACAATTTTGAATATCTATGCCCCAAATACAAGAGCACCTACATTCGTAAATGAAACAATATTAAAGCTTAAATCATACATTGATCCTAATACCTTAATAGTGGGAGACTTCAACACCCCACTCTCATCAAGGGACATATCAACCAGACAGACACCAAATAGGGAAATAAAAACACTCACAGAATCCCTAAATCAAATGGACCTAATAGATGTCTACAGATCTTTTCACCCAAACTCAAAAGAGTACAACTTCTTTTCAGCACCACATGGAACCTTCTCCAAAATAGACCATATAGTTGGTCACAAAGCAAGCCTCAACAGATACAAAAGGATTGAAATAATCCCTTGTATACTATCTGACCACCATGGACTAAAGCTGGACATCAACAACAGAAACAACAAAAAGCCAACACGCACATGGAAACTGAACAACTTACTACTCAATGACAGCTGGGTCAAGGAAGAAATAAAGAAAGAAATTAAAGACTTTCTAGAATTCAATGAAAATGAAGGTACAACATACCCAAATTTATGGGACACATTGAAAGCAGTGCTCAGAGGAAAATTTATACCACTAAGTGCCTACAAGAAGAATTCCGTAACATCACATACAAACAACTTAATGGCCCAACTGAAAAACCTAGAAAAAAAAAGAAGCAGATACACCCAAGAGGAGCAGACGGCTGGAAATAATCAAATTAAGGGCAGAAATCAATCAATTAGAAACAAATAAAATTATCCAAAGAATCAATGAAACAAAAAGCTGGTTCTTTGAGAAAATCAACAAGATAGACAAACCCTTAGCCAAACTAACTAAAAAGCAGAGAGAAACCATACAAATCAGCAAAATCAGACAGGAAAATGGGGACATAACTACAGACACTGAGGAAATCCAAACGATTATTAGGTCATACTACAAAAGCCTATATGGCAAAAAATTTGAAAATCTAAATGAAATGGATAACTTTCTTGACAGATTCCATCTACCAAAATTAAGTCAAGATCAGGTAGAAAGACTGAATAGTCCTATATCTCCCAAGGAAATTGAAGCAGTCATTAACAGTCTCCCCTCCAAAAAAAGCCCTGGACCAGATGGCTTCAGCGCAGAATTCTACAAGACCTTCAAAGAAGTACTAACACCAATTCTCCTCAAACTATTCCATAAAATAGAAACAGAAGGAACACTACCAAACTCATTCTATGAAGCCACAGTCACTTTGATACCTAAACCACACAAAGATCCAACAAAAAAAGAGAACTTCAGACCTATCTCTCTTATGAACATTGATGCAAAAATACTCAATAAAATACTTGCAAACCGAATCCAAGAACACATCAAAGATATCATACACCATGACCAAGTAGGCTTCATCCCAGGAATGCAAGGGTGGTTCAACATACGGAAATCCATCAATGTAATCCACCACATAAACAAAATGAAGGAGAAAAACCACATGATCATCTCCTTAGATGCTGAAAAAGCATTTGACAAAGTCCAAAACCCATTTATGTTTAAAGTCTTGGAGAGATCAGGGATAAAAGGCACATACCTAAAGATAGTAAAGGCAATATACAGCAAGCCTATAGCGAACATCAAACTCAATGGAGAGAAACTTAAATCAATCCCACTGAAATCAGGGACAAGACAAGGCTGCCCACTCTCTCCATATCTCTTTAACATTGTACTTGAAGTCCTAGCCAGAGCAATAAGACAACTAAATGAGATCAAGGGGATACAAATCGGAAAGGAAGAGGTCAAAGTGTCACTATTTGCAGATGATATGATAGTATACATGAGCGAACCCAAAGATTCAACCAGAGAACTTCTTCAGCTGATAAACACCTTCAGCAAAGTGGCAGGATACAAAATCAACTCAAAAAAATCAGAAGCCCTCTTGTATACCAAAGACAAAAAGGCTGAGAAAGAAATTAGGGAAACAACACCCTTCACAATAGCCACTAATAACATAAAGTACCTTGGTGTGACTCTAACTAAGCAAGTGAAAGACCTGTTTGAGAAAAACTTCAAGTCTTTGAAGAAAGAAATTGAAGAAGATCTCAGAAGATGGAAAGATCTCCCGTGCTCATGGATTGGTAGGATTAACATTGTGAAAATGGCCATCCTGCCAAAAGCAATCTACAGATTCAATGCAATTCCCATCAAAATACCAACTCAATTCTTTACAGACCTTGAAAAAAAGATTCTCAGCTTCATATGGAGAAACAAAAAACCCAGAATCTCCAAAACGATCCTGTACAACAACAGATCATCTGGAGGTATCTCCATTCCCGATCTCAAGCTGTACTACAGGGCAACAGTAATAAAAACTGCATGGTATTGGCATAGAAACAGAAAGGAGGATCAATGGAATCGCATAGAAGACCCAGAAATAAACCCACACACCTATGAATACTCAATATTTGACAAAGAAGCCAAATCCATTCAATGGAAAAAAGACAGCACCTTCAACAAATGGTGCTGGACCAACTGGATGTCTACATGCAGAAAAATGAAAATAGATCCATATTTATCACCCTGCACAAAACTAAAGTCCAAGTGGATCAAGGACCTCAACATACAACCAGATACTCTAAATCAGCTGGAAAAAAAAGTGGGAAACAGCCTAGAACTCATTGGCACAGGAGACAACTTCCTGAACAGAACACCAACAGCACAGGCTCTAAGAGCAACAATCAATAAATGGGACCTCATGAAACTGAAAACCTTCTGTAAAGCAAAAGACACTGTCATCAAAACAAATAGACAGCCTACAGATTGGGAAAGAATCTTCACCAACCCTTTATCTGACAGAGGGCTAATATCAAGTATATATAAAGAACTAAAGAAGCAGAAAAGCAACAAACCAAGTAATCCACTTAAAAAATGGGGAACAGAGCTAAACAGAGACTTCTCGAAAGAGGAACATCGAATGGCAGAGAAACACTTAAAGAAATGCTCAACCTCATTAGCCATTAGGGAAATGCAAATCAAAACGACCCTGAGATTTCACCTTACACCCATCAGAATGGCCAAGATGAAAAACTCAAGTGATAGCACATGCTGGAGAGGTTGTGGAGAAAAGGGAACCCTCCTCCATTGCTGGTGGGAATGTAAACTGGTTCAACCACTCTGGAAGTCAATCTGGCGCTTTCTCAGACAACTAGGAGTAGTGCTACCTCAAGACCCAGCTATACCACTGCTAGGTATATACCCAAAATTTGCTCAAGTACACAACAAGGACATTTGTTCAACCATGTTCATAACAGCTTTATTTGTAATAGCCAGAACTTGGAAACAACCCAGATGTCCATCAACGGAGGAATGGATACAGAAATTGTGGTATTTTTACACAATGGAATACTACTCAGCAATCAAAAAGGAGGAAATCATGAAATTTGCAGGCAAGTGGTGGGATCTAGAAAAGATCATTCTGAGTGAAGTATCCCAGAAGGAGAAAGACAAACTTGGTATATACTCGCTTATATAGACCTACAAGACATGATAAACATAATGAAATCTACACACCTAAAGAAGATAATCAAGAAAGTGGACACAGGCGAAGGTGATTAATCTTCATTTAGAAAGACAAATGGGATGTGCATTGAACTTATGACAGGAGTCTACCACAAAAGGCATCTGAAAGACTCTACCTAGCAGTGTTTCAAAGCAGACACTAAGACTCATAACCAAACCCTCGGCAGAGTGCAGGGAATCATATGAAAGAAGGGAAGTTAGTATGATATGGAAAGGATAGGAGCTCTACAAGGACCAAATATATCTGGGCACAGGGTCTTTTCTGAGACTGACACTCAACCAAGGACCATCTATGGATATAACCTAGAACTTCTGCTCGGATGTGGCCTGTGGTAGCTCAGTAACCAAGTAGTTTTCGGAAGTAAGGGGAACACGGACTATTTCTAACAGGATCTCAAGGGCAGGCTGTTTGACACCCCCCCCAGGGGAGGAGCAGTCTGTTAGGCCACAGAGGAGGACTTTGCAGCCAGCCCTGAAGATACCTGATAAAACAGGGTCAGATGAAAGGGGAGGAGGTCCTCCCCTATCAGGGGACTTGGAAAGGGACAGGGAGGAGACCAGGGAGGGAGTGTGGGGTTGGGGAGGGAATGAGGGTGCGGGATACAGCTGGGACACAGAGTTAACAAAATGTAACTAAAAAGAAAAATAAAATAAAAAAAAAAAAAAAGAAAAAGAAAACTACTGCTTAGACTAAACCAAAAAAAAAAAAAAAAAAAAAAGACAGGATAGAGGGAGAAAGTAATCAGAATATGAATGAAACCACCAAATAACAAAATTAATAATAAAATCCTCAAATCTTAAAGCATGAAATGAATGTTTCCAAAAAAATGGAATGTTTATACTTCAAGTCACACATTAAAAATAGCTACTTTGTTAAAAAAAAAAAAACACTTCTCATGCAAATCATAAATACAAGAGGGCCAGAGAGATGCCTCAGTAATAGAGGCACTTGCAACCAAGCCTGATGACTGGAGTTGGTTCCTTGGAGCCCACAGGGTAAAAGGAAAGAACAGACTTCCCCCAACAAGTACTCCTCTGAATCTCCATCATGGTATGTGTCTCCAAATGCACATACAAAATAAATAAAAGCAATAAAATATTTTTGTTAAGGATGTTGTGTCCTAGTTTGCTTTCTGTCACTGTGATAAGCACCAAGGTTAAAAAGCAACATGGGGGGGGGGAATTCATTTACTGTTACTAGTTGTATACCGTTTGGAACAGAAGCAAAGACATGAACTCAAGGCAAGAACCTGACACAGTAAGAGACCAGGGAGGAATGCTGCTTACGGCCTTACCTCCAGGCTCACATTCAGTTACCTTTCTTATACATCCCATACCAAAGATGGCTTGCTTATAGTGAGCTAGGCCCTCCATCAATGAACAATCAAGAAAATGCCCCACAGACATGTCCACAGGTTGGTCTGATGGAGGTAATTCCTCAGTTGAGGCTCTCTCTTCCCAGGTGACTCTAGTTTGTGTCAAGTTGATGAAAACTATCCAGAACAGATGAGTTGGCATAGTATATTTGGAAATAACATCTCTCCCTTCTTTCTCCCTTCCTTCCCCCACACCCACAACAACTGGTTGTTTATGTGTCCACCACACCCAGTTTATGTGGTGCTGAGGATGGAGCCCAAAGCTTCCTGCATATTAACCAGGCACTCTAGCAAATTCATTACCTCCCCCAGTGCCCAAAAACTGAACTTTATGAGCACTACTTTCTTTTTGAGACATCTTTGAGTAAGGAAAGAGCATACCGTTTAAAATCATGCAAACCTGATTTCATTTGTGGCTTTGACCAAGACATGCTACATTTCTCAGCTTCAGTTTTCTGTTTTCTGTTTTTTTTTAAGGTGGCAGTGATACTCCCCTTGATAAAATAGTGTAAGAATTAGTGATCATACAGAATACCTACTACAATGCTGCTACATAAGTGCTTAATAATTGATATCCATTAGTTCCAACTATAAGAATAATACCAGTTCATCTACTTCTCAGAATGAATGAAAATGTTTTCTCTTTCTTTTCAAACATCATCATCCTCTTGACTGCTTTATAGCTGATCAAAGAAGATATCCTGTTATCCTGTTTTTCTTATAAAACTGTCGTCATATCAAAAGTGATAATAAATGTTGAAAGACCTAGAAAATTATTAAATGCTCCTCAATATTAAAGAGGAGTCTTTATTTTAAATATAGTTGAAAGAGTAGTTTTTTTCTTCCCCTGGCAATGCATTAAGAAGTAAAGAAAAATTATTAGATATTGTGAATCTAAAGCTGTAGCTCAATAATAGAGCATTTGCCTGGAATAACATGTACGAGGCCTGACTTTCATGCTAAATACTGCAAAAAAAATTAATAGGCATTACAAACTACCGTTACTATCAGATCATGTAATCATTACATCTGGTCTCTCCCATCACTAAAAATATCAACATATTAAGCTTAGAAAATGAAATACATTTATTTACATGTCACACATAGCCAAGTGTATCTCAAATGGAGAGAACCAAAAAGAGTAGGAACAACTCCCATTCTATGTCTAAGAAGAGTAGCACTCACTGCACCAATTCTATTGCTTTAGTGCTATACAGAAACAAAGGCTATTTACTGTTGTCATGCACTTGGTTGTCAGATCACCAGTTCAAATGAGAGAAAAATCTATACAAGATGGAAAAAAGCTGATACCCTAATAATTTACATTTAGTGTAAATCCAATGGCCACACAAGAATATGGTGAAGCTCAATGAGTCCCTCAACCAACCAAAGTCGTGATTATGGAAGAGGGATATAGGTAGTTCTTTTTAAAATTGATTATTGGGTTTGTGTGTGTGTGTGTGTGTACGTGCAGGTGTGTGAGCATGCCCACACATGTAAAGAAAGGTATGCACACATGCCATAATGTAGTGTATTGGTCAGAATCCAACTCATGGGAGTTGGATTTTTCCTTTCATTGTGTGGATTTGGGAGTGTGAACACAGGTCACCAAACTTTGCAGCAACCACCTTTTTCTGTAAGGCACTCCAATAACAAAAATTCTGATGTCATGATTTCCTGGAAATTGCAGACCACTCCAGCCAGGGAAGCAGATCAGTGTCTTGCTCGGCCACCATCAGAGAAGCTTCCTCCTGCAGCAGATACAAACAAATACAGGGATCCACAGCTACACATTATGCAGAGTGAGAGAACTTGGAACACTCAGCCCTAAATGGAATGTCTCCATCAAATGCCTCCCCCTCAAAGGTCAGAGAACCCCACAGAAGAGGTTTGGAAAGAATGTAAAAGCCAGAGGGGTTGGAGGATACCAGGAGAACAAGAACTTCTAAACACAGTGACACCAATGCACATATGAACTTACAGAAATTGTGGCAGCATGCACAGGGCCTGTACGGGTCCCTAAAGCTGAAAGAAGTGGACAAATGCCTGCATCCCCAACACAAAGCTATTTGCAATTGATAGCCACTTGTAAAAGAAAATTTAGTTTTCTCCAAGGGAGTCTCACTAGGAAAACAAACCACTATTAAGGGTAAGCTGTATGCCCAGCAGTAGATGGCCAACAAAAAATGAAATCAATAGCATCTTTGGAGGTTTCTTGTCTCATAATGTGTCAGAAGTTTTCCTTTTTTTATTTGTTATTTAACTTTTATTAATTACACTTTATTCATTTTGTATCCCCCCATAAACCCCTCCCTCCTCCCCTCCCGATTCCACCCTCCCTCCCCTTTCTGCATGCATGCCCCTCCCCAAGTCCACTGCTAGGGGAGGTCCTCCTCTCCTTCTTTCTGATCTTAGACTATCAGTTCTCATCAGAAGTGACTGCATTGTCATCTTCTGTGGCCTGGTAAGGCTGCTTCCCCCTCAGGGGGAAGTGATCAAAGAGTAGGCCAATCAGATTATGTCAGAGGCAGTCCCTCTTCCCATTACTATGTAACCCACTTGGACACTGAACTGCCATGGGCTACATCTGTGCAGGGGTTCTAGGTTATCTCCATGAATAGTCCTTGGTTGGAGTATGAGTCTCTGGGAAGTTCCCTGTGTTCAAATTTTCTTGTTCTGTTGTTCTCCTTGTGGAGTTCCTGTCCTCTCCAGCTCTTACCATTTCCCACGTCTTATATAAAATTCTATTCACTCTGCCCACCAGTTGTCCATCAGGCTCAGCATCTGCTTTGATATTCTGCAGGGCAGAGGCTTTCAGAGGCCCTCTGTAGTAGGTTCCTAGGTTGTTTCCTGTTTTCTTCTTCTTCTGATGTCCATACTCTTTGCATTTCAGGATGGGGATTGAGGGTTTAGTTAGGGTCCTCTCTCTTGCTTAGTTTCTTTAGATGTACAGATTTTAGTGGGTTTATCCTATGTTGTATGTCTATATGAGTGAGTATATAGTGTGTGTGTCTTTTTGCTTCTGGGACAACTCACTCAGGATGATCCTTTCCAGGTCCCACCATTTACCTGCAAATTTCATAATTACCTTATTTTTCATTGCTGAGTAATATTCCATTGTATAGATGTACCACAATTTCTGCATCCATTCTTCAGTTGAGGAGCATCTGGGCTGTTTCCAGCTTCTGGCTATTACAAATAAAGCTGCTACAAACATGGTTGAGCTACAAACATGGTCCTTTTTGTGTACTTGAGCCTCTATTGGGAATATGCCTAGGAGAGGTATGGCTGGATCTTGAGGAAGCGCTATTCCTAGTTGTCTGAGAAAGCGCCAGATTGATTTCCAGAGTGGTTGTACAAGATTACATTCCCACCAGCAGTGGAGAGGGGTTCCCCTTTCTCCACAACCTCTCCAGCATGTGTTGTCACTTGAGTTTTTGATCTTGGCCATTCTGATGGTTGTAAGGTAAAACATAGTAAAAATGGCCATCTTACAAAAAGCAACCTACAGATTCAATGCAATTCCCATCAAATTACCAACACAATTCTTTACAGACCTGGAAAGAAAAATTCTCAACTTCATATGGAATAACAAGAAACCCAGAATTGCTAAAACAGTCCTCTACAATAAAAGATCTTTTGGAGGTATCTCCATCCCCGATCTTAAGTTGTACTATAGAGCAACAGTTTTAAAAACTGTATGGTACTGGCATAGAAACAGAATGGTGGATCAGTGGAACTGAGCAGAGGACACAAAGATAAACCCACACACTTATGGACACCTGATCTTTGACAAAGACACCAAAACCATACAATGGAAAAAAGATAGCACCTTCAACAAATGGTGCTGGTCCAACTTGGATGTGTACATGTAGAAAAATGAAAATAGATCCATACTTATCACCCTGCACAAAACTGAAGTCCAAGTGGATCAAAGACCTCAACATAAAACCAGACAAATTAAATCGGCTAGAAAAAAAAGTGGGGAATACCCTAGAACTCATTGGTACAGGAGAAAACTTCCTGAACAGAACACCAACAGCACAGGCTCTAAGAGCAACAGTCAATAAATGGGACCTCATGAAACTAAAAAGCTTCTGTAAAGCAAATGACACCGTCATCAAAATAAAGCGACTGCCTACAGATTGGGAAAGAATCTTCACCAACCCTTTATCTGACAGAGGACTCATATCCAGTATATATAAAAAACTAAAGAAGCTGAAAAGCAGCAAACCAAGTAATCCACTTAAAAAAATGGGGAACAGAGCTAAACAGAGAACTCTCTGTAGAGGAATATCGAATGGCAGAGAAACACTTAAAGAAATGCTCAACCTCATTAGCCATTAGGGAAATGCAAATCAAAACAACCCTGAGGTTTTCCTTTTTTAAATTCTATTTTAAAAATTTTATTTATATACTTTTTCTTCCCTCTTTTACCTTACAGGTTCTTGCATATATATTATAGTTTAGTGCTTTTATGGGATTCCTAAGTTTGCAAAGGAGTCAATCTATTTCTTGTGCCTTCTCTTGGGCTGTTTTCCTTTTTTTAATTTTGTCCAATTATGATGTGTTAATTTTTGTTTTATCTCATTGTATTTTATTTTATTAAATTTTATTTTATTGTCCTTCTAATGAGAGACATGAGGGGGTGGTGGATCTGGATAGGAGGGGGAGGGACAGAAACTGAGAGAAGTAGAAGGAGGGGAAACTGTAACAGGATATGAGAAAAAAAAATCTAGTTCCAATAAAAGAAAAAATAAAAATAAATAAATAAAATTTAAAGTAGTAAACATAATTTAGTTTAAACATGATCTGTGTATTGAAAGAACAACTGTGTAGATCGATAGCTTGTTCAGACTCCAAAACTTCCCTATATGTATAATTTCCTATTTTTCTTTCCTCAGCTTGCCATTCCCATCCCTCTTTTATGTTTTTCCATTCTCTTTCACTTTCAGTTGCCTTCTCTTCTCTTCCTGTTTTTCTTGTGCCTACTCCTCCCTTCATCCCTTATCCTCTATTTCCCTTCCTTTCTCTTCCCTTCCCTTCCTGTACCCTTTGCTTCCTATGCCTTCCTTTACCCCTCCTGACCCTTACTTGTCCTTTCCTTCCCTTGCTTTTTCCTTCCCTTCCCCTCCCTTCTTCCCTTCTCTTCCATTTGCCTGCTCTTTCTTTCCCTTCCTTTTCCCTTCTCTTCCTTTCCCATTCCTCCTATGGATCCCTGGTGCTCTCACCATTGAGTTCATTGGCTAATAATCTAAAGCTTTTAGTTCAGCATTAATTGTTAGGATTTTAAAAATATTTTTTACCGTTAATTTTATTTAACATTAATTTATTTTAGATCAACTTATTTTAAATTGAAAAGTCAATAAACATATTTTTACTATGGAAAAGGAGTGAAGTCATTCAAAATCACTAATGTATCGTCCTCAAATTATATATGTTTGGCTATGAGTCGCAGCATCTGCTTTGATACCCTGCTGGGTAGTCTTTCAGAAGCCCTCTGTGGTAGGCTCCTGTCTTACTCTATTTTCTCCCTCTACCTATGTCTATACTATTTGCCTTTTTGAATGAGGATTGATCATCTTACCCAGGGTCCTCCTTCTTGCTTAGCTTCTTTAGGTGTACAGATTTTATTATGTTTATCCTACATTATATGTCTAATATCCACTTATAAGTGGATAAGTGAGTATGTACCATGTGTGCCTTTCTGCTTCTGGGTTACCTCACTCAGGATGATCTTGTCTAGTTCCCACCATTTACCTGCAAATTTCATGATTTCCTTGCTTTTAATTGCTGAGTAGTATTCCATTGTGTAGATGTACCACAATTTTTGTATCCATTTCTCAGCTGAAAACTGGGCTGTTTCCAGATTCTGGCTATTACGAATAAAACTGCTACAAGCATGGTTGAGCAAATGTCCTGTTGTGTACTTGAGCAAATTTTGGGTATATACCTAGCAGTGGTATAGCTGGGTCTTGAGGAAGCACTATTATGAATTGTCTGAGAAAGCACCAGATTGATTTCCAAAGTGGTTGTACAAGTTTACATTCCCACCAACAATTGAGGAGGGTTCCCCTTTCTCCACATCTCTCCAACATGTGTTGTCACTTGAGTTTTTCATCTTAGCCGTTCTGATGGGTGTAACGGGAAATCACAGGGAAGTTTTGATTTGCATTTCCCTGATGACTAAGGAAGTTGAGCATTTCTTTAAGTGTTTCTCTGCCATTTGATATTCCTCTGTTGAGAATTCTCTGTTTACCTCTGTACCCCATTTTTTTAATTGGATTACTTGATTTGTTGCTGTTGCAGGGAATCTTATGAAAGAAGGGAGAGAAAGAAAGACCTGGAGGGGCCAGGAGCTCCACAAAGAGAGCAACAGAACAAAAAATCTGGGCCCAGGGATCTTTTGTGAGACTGGTACTCCAAAAAGGACCATGCATGGAGATAACCTAGAACCCCTGCACAGATGTAGCCCATGGCAGCTCAGTCCACAAGTGGGTTCCCTAGTGGAAACAGGTACTGTCTCTGACATGAACTCAGTGGCAGGCTCTGTGATCACCTTCCCCTGGGGGGTGCAGTCATACCAGGCCACAGAGGAAGAAAATGGAACCAGTCCTGATGAGTCCTGATAGGCTAGCATAGATGGAAGGGGAGGAGGACCTCCTCTATCAGTGGACTGGGGAAGGGGCATGGGAGGAGGAGAGGGAGAGGGAGGGAGGTTGGGATTGGGAGGGGACCAGGGAAGGGGCTAGAGCTGGAACACAAAGTGAATAAATTGTAATAAATAAAAATTTAAAAGATATTTCAAAAGTAATATTTGAAAAATAAAAAAATATATGTACTTTGATAGATGTTGTACATCTCACTGTGTGGTCCACTGTGGGGTTATAATGGGGATTCTTATTCTTCATTTAAAAAACTGTATCTAGCATGGTAATTAAAGGATGTGTTACATTTTCATTGCTGTGACAAAATACAAAAAAAAGAGGATGAATTTGCTTTTTCTCAAAAATTCAGAGGTTCATTCAATGCTTTGCTGACTCCATTGATTTTAGGTCTGTGACAAGGAGAAAAGGTTATGTCAGAAGTACATGGTAGAGTAATGTTGCTCACCTCAAGGCAGTCATGAAGCAGACAGACCATAGAGGTACATCCTTTAAGAGCATGTCCCAAGTGATCAACTTCCTTCATTTAGGTCCCACCTTTACGTTCCTCCAGTAATGTCAGAAAATTGTGAAATGGGCCTATGAATGAATTAATGTAGTGACTATGTCGGAACTCTCATTATTCAGTCCCTTCCCCAAACCCCCATCTACTGGGGAACAAACATTCAACACATGAGCCTTTTGGGTAGACACTTCAACTAGAAAACTCGTTTATATGGTGTCAGATAGCTAAGATGTTGTAATTGGGAAGAAATAAAACATAATATTCAAACTAAGTCTACTGATAAACCATCTTAAAGATTACGTAATGCAATCTAGAATACTTCCTAGCCGCTATACTGCCTTTAACTACTTTAAATGTTTATATTGCAACCCAAGTACATGAAAGTGAACAAGGACACAATTGAATGTTGATTCAATTATATGTATATACATACATACATCTGGTAGGATCTTAAGAATATCATTCATGAATATAAATTATTGATCAAAACTGTGCATGTAAATATTGAAGATTACATTAAATGTGGTCTGAATTGAGAGTTACTGTCACCTTAACTTGAAGCTACTTATACTCCATGTCATTCCACAGATTGCCGAAAGGGTCAAATGAAATGATGTATATGCGAATGCTATAAAAGCTATAAAATAACACTTGCAGCCAAGTGGTTGGATACAAAATTAACTAAAAAAAATTAGTAGCACTCCTGTATACAAAAGACAAATGGAATAAGAAAAAAATTAGGGAAACAACACCCTTCAC
This sequence comes from Psammomys obesus, assembly GCF_907164565.1. NCBI lineage: Eukaryota > Metazoa > Chordata > Mammalia > Rodentia > Muridae > Psammomys > Psammomys obesus. Next base: position 1,113,602 of record NW_026589447.1, on the reverse strand, counting down.
AATAGCCATAAAGTACATAAAGTACCTTGGTGTAACTCTAACCAAGCAGGTCAAAGACTTGTATGAAAAAAAGTGAAGAAAGAAATAAAAGAAGTTATCAGAAGATGGAAAGATCTCCCATGATCATAGCTTGGCAGGATTAACATAGTAAAATAGCCATCTTACCAAAAACAATCTACAGATTCAATGCAATTCCCATCAAATTACCAACACAATTCTTTACAGACCTTGAAAGAAAAATTCTCAACTTCATATGGAATAATAAGAAACCCAGAATTGCTAAAACAATCCTCTACAATAAAAGATCTTCTGGAGGTATCTTCATCCCTGATCTCAAGCAGTACTACAAAGCAACAGTAATAAAAACTGCATGGGACTAACTTAGAAACTGGCTGGTGGATCAATGGAATTGAATAGAAGACCCAGAAATAAACCCACACACTATGGACATCTGATTTTTGACAAACATGCCAAAATCATACAATGCAAAAAAGACAGTATCTTCAACAAATGGTGCTGGCCTAACTGGATATCTACATGTAGAAAAGTGCAAATAGATACATATTTATCATCTTGCATAAAACTAAAGTCCAAGTGGGTGAAAGAACTCAATATAAAATCAGATATACTAAACCTGTTAGAAGTAAAAGTGGGAAGAGCCTTAAACTCATTGGCATAGGAGACAGTTTCCTGAACAAAACACCAAGAACACAGACTCTAAGATCAACAATCAATAAATGGGACCTCATGAAACGGAAAAGCTTCTGTAAAGCAAAGGACACTGTCCTCAGAACAAAACGCCTGCCTACAGATTGGGAAAGGATCTTCACCAACCCTATATCTGACAGAGGGCTAATATCCAGAATATTTAAAGACTGCAAGAAGTTAAACACCAGCATAGCAAGTAATCCAATTTAAAAATGGGGTACAAAGAGGCAGCCACTGAGTTCATGTCAGAGGCAGTCCCTGGCTATTTGATCACCTCCCTGTGAGGGGGAAGCAGCCTTGCCAGGCCACAGAGGAGGACAATGCAGCCAATCCTGATGAGACCTGATAAGCTACAGTCAGATGTAAGGGAAGGAGGACCTCCCCTATCAGTGGACTTGGAGAGACGCATGGGAGGAAACGAGGGAAGAGGGTGGGATTGGGAGGGAATGAAGGAGGGGGGCTACACCTGGGATACAAAACAAATAAACTTTCATATAAAAAATAAAAATTTAATTTAAAAATGGGGAACAGAGCTAAACAGAGAATTCTCAATAGAGGAATATTGAATGGCAAAGAAACACTTAAAGAAATGTTCAACATCCTTAGCTATCAGGGAAATGCAAATCAAAACAACCCCGAGATTTCACCTTATACCCATCAGAATGGCTAAGATCAAAAACTCAGGTGAGAACACATGCTGGAGAAGATGTGGAGAAAGGGGAACCCTCCTTCATTGCTGGTGAGAATATAAACTTGTACAACCACTTTGGAAATCAATCTGGCTCTTTCTCAGACAATTAGGAATAGTGCTACCTCAAGATCCAGCTATACCACTCCTGGGCCTATATCCAAAAGATGCTCAAGTATACAACAAGGACATTTGCTCAACCATGTTTGTAGCAGCATTATTTGTAATAGCCAGAAGCTGGAAATAACCCAGATGTGCCTCATTTGAGGAATGCATACAGAAATTGTGGTACACTTACACAATAGAATACTACTCAGCAATTAAAAACAAGGAAATCATGAAATTTGCAGGCCAGTGGTGGGAACTCAAATGATTAAAATGAGTGAGGTATCCCAGAAGCAGAAAGACACAAATGGTATATACTCACTTTTAAGTGGATATTAGACATATAATACGGGATTAACATACTAAAATCTGTACACCTAAAGAAGCTAAACAAGAAGGAGGACCCAGGGCAATGTGATCAGTCCTAACTCAGAAAGGCAAACGGGACAGATATTAGAAGAGGGAGGAAACAGTACAGGAGCCTACTACAGAGGGCCTCTTAAAAACTCTACCCAGTAGGGTATCAAAGCAGATGCTGAGGCTCATAGCCAAACTTTGAGCAGAGTGCAGGGAATCTTATGAAAGAAGGGGGAGATAGGAAGACCTGGAGGGGACACGAGCTCCAGAAGGAGATCAACAGAACCAAAATTCTGGGCACAGGCGTCTTTTCTGAGACTGACACTCCAACCAAGGACAGTGGATGGAGATAACCTACCCCTGCACAGATGTAGCCCATGGCAACTAAGTATCCAAGAGGATTCCCTAAATGGGAACAGGGAGTGTTTCTGACATGAACTTAGTGGCTGGCTCTTTTATCACCTCCCCGTGAGGGGGGCCAGCCTTACCAGGCCACAGAGGAAGACAATGCTGCCAGTGTTGATGAGACCTGAGAGACTAGGGTCAGATGAAAGGGGAGGAGGACCTCCCCTCTCACTGGACTGGGGGAGGGGCATAGGAGAAGAAGAGGGATGGAGGGTGGGATTGGGAGTGGATGAGGGAGGGAGGTACAGCTGAGATACAAAGTGAATAAACTGTAATAAATAAATAAATAAATTTCTAAAAAAAAAACAGTAAAGTAATCTATAAAAGCTGAATCCAAACAAATGTGTTATAAGAGTTCATAGGCTTTGGAATTTCAAAGAAATGGAGGATTATAAGGGGCCTAGTATCCTTAGCACATCTGGCAAAGTTACCATGAAGGGACAAGCATGGATATCAAAGGACAAGTTTCAGGAGTCAGTTCAGTTGATTCTATTTTTTAAAGTCTATTTTATTTGGCTTTTTAAATATCTCTTTCTACCTTCTCCCTTTTCCACCCAAATTCCTTCCAACACCCCAACACTAGGAAGGAGAGAAAGAATGTTAGTGGGGAGAAGGATCATAGGTCTGTTTACTGCTTCCAGCTGGTTAAAGTTGTTGGGTTCTTTGGGATGATAGCAATCTCAGTCATGAGGATAGCTAGCAGTTCAGCAAAACAGCAACAGCAAACACAGCAGAAGGGTGAAGCAGCAGCCTTCTTTCTGGGAGTTTTTGGCTCTCTCCAGGCTCTTGCATTTCTACCCTCTCCGAGTCCTCAGAATCCCACTAACTGCAGTTAGGAAAGACCAAGCCCCTCTCTGAGCTGCACAAGTCTGTTACCATCTGTCAAAGACCATGCCCCACTCTGAACCACATGAGGAAATTATTGGCTTGGATAAAATAAGGCAGCCCTGTATCCCACTTGGGGTTAAAACAAAAACATATTTACATAACATTACTAAGCTTTTTAAGACAGCAAAGCCTCCACTATACAGTTCAGTTCTCTCCTTCCACCAGGTATGTCTTGGGGATCAAACTCAGAACATCAGGCTTGGTGGCAAGTGTCTTCTGTCTCACTAGCCCCTGCACTGCCTTATTTCTTTTCATTTTACTTTTTTTTAATTTTATTTTTTTCTTATCAGTTACATTTTATGAACTCTGTATCCCAGCCGTGTCCCGCTCCCTCATTCCCTCCCAATCCCACCCTCCCTCCCTCATCTCCACCGTGCCCCTTTCCAAGTCCACTGTTAGGGGGGAACTCCTCCCCATTCATCTGACCCTGTTTTATCAGGTATCTTCAGGACTGGCTGCAAAGTCCTCCTCTGTGGCCTACCAGGACTGCTCCTCCCTTGGGGGGTGGGGAGGTCAAAGAGCCAGTCCTTGAGTTCCTGTTAGAAATAGTCCTTGTACTATGGGAAACCAATTGGTTACTGGGCTACCACGGGCTACATCCGAGCAGAGGTTCTAGGTTATATCTATACATGGTCCTTGGTTGAATATCAGTCTCAGAAAAGACCCTGTGCCCAGATATATTTGGTCCTTGTGGAGCTCCTATTCTTGCCCCATCATACTAACTCCCCTTCTTTCTTATGATTCCCTGTACTCTGCCAAATGTTTGGTTATGAGTATTTGTATCTGCTTTGAAAACACTGCTAGTTAGAGTCTTTCAGATGCCTTCAGTAGACTCCTGTCATACGTTCAATGCACATCCCATCTGTCTTTCTAAATGAGGATTGATCATCTTACCCCATGTCCGCTCTCTTGATTATCTTTTTTATGTACATATATTTCATTATGTTTATCATATCATATAGGTCTATATAAGCGAGTATATACCTTGTTTGTCTTTCTCCTTCTGGGATATTTCACTCACAATGATCTTTTCTAGATCCCACCATTTGCCTGCAAATTTCATGATTTCCTCCTGTTTGATTGCTTGAGTAGTATTCCATTGTGTAAAAATACCACAATTTCTGTATCCATTCCTCCATTGGTGGACATCTGGGTTGTTTCCAGGTTCTGGCTATTACAAATAAAGCTGCTATAAACATTGTTGAGCAAGTATCCCTTTTGTGTACTTGAGCAAACTTTGGGTATATACCTAGCAGTGGTATAGCTGGGTCTTGAGGAAGCACTATTCCTAATTGTCTTAGAAAGCGCCAGATAGATTTCCAGAGTGGTTGTACCAGTTTACATTCCCACCAGCAGTGGAGGAGGGTTCCCCTTTCTCCACAACCTCTCCAGCATGTGTTGTCACTTGAGTTTTTCATGTTGGCCATTCTGATGGGTGTGAGGTGAAATCTCAGGGTCGTTTTGATTTGCATTTCCCTGATGGCTAATAAGGTTGAGCATTTCTTTAAGTGTTTCTCTGCCATTCGATATTCCTCTGTCGAGAATTCTCTATTTAGCTCTGTCCCCCATTTTTTAATTGGATTACTTGGTTTGCTGCTTTTCATCTTCTTTAGTTCTTTGTATATACTGGATATTAGTCCTCTGTCAGATAAAGGGTTAGTGAAGATTCTTTCCCAATCTGTAGGCAGTCATTTTGTTTTGATGATGGTGTTCTTTGCTTTACAGAAGCTTTTCAGTTTCATGAGGTCCCATTTATTGATTGTTGCTCTTAGGGCCTGTGCTGTTGGTGTTCTGTTCAGGAAGTTTGTCTCCTGTGCCAATGAGTTCTAGGCTGTTCCCCACTTTTTCTTCTAACAGATTTAGAGTATCAGGTTTTATGTCGAGGTATTTGATCCACTTGGACTTCATTTTTGTGTAGGGTGATAAGTATGGATCTATTTTCATTTTTCTGCATGTAGACATCCAGTTGGACCAGCACCATTTGTTGAAGATGCTATCTTTTTTCCATTGAATAATTTTGGCTTCTTTGTCAAATATCGAGTATTCATAGGTATGTGGGTTTATTTCTGGCTCTTCTATTCGGTTCCATTGATCCTCCTTTCTGTTTTTATGCCAATACAATGCAGTTTTTATTACTATTGCTCTGTAGTACAGCTTAAGATCAGGGATGGAGATACCTCCAGATGATCTGTTATTGTACAGGATTGTTTTGGAGATTCTGGGGTTTTTGTTTCTCCATATGAAGCTGAGAATCTTTTTTTCAAGGTCTGTAAAGAATTGAGTTGGTATTTTGATGGGAATTGCATTGAATCTGTAGATTGCTTTTGGCAGGATGGCCATTTTCACAATGTTAATCCTACCAATCCATGAGCATGGGAGATCTTTCCATCTTCTGATATCTTCTTCAATTTCTTTCTTCAGAGACTGGAAGTTTTTCTCAAACAGGTCTTTCACTTGCTTGGTTAGTGTCACCCCAAGGTATTTTATGTTATTAGTGGCTATTGTGAAGGGTTTTGTTTCCCTAATTTCTTTCTCGGCCCTTTTGTCTTTGGTATACAGGAGGGCTTCTGATTTTTTTGAGTTGATTTTGTATCCTGCCACTTTGCTGAAGGTGTTTATCAGCTGGAGAAGTTCTCTGGTTGAATTTTTGGGGTCGCTCATATATACTGTCATATCATCTGCGAATAGTGACACTTTGACCTCTTCCTTTCCGATTTGTATCCCCTTGATCTCCTTTAGTTGTTTTATTGCTCTGGCTAGGACTTCAAGTACTATGTTGAAGAGATATGGAGAGAGTGGGCAGCCTTGTCTTGTCCCTGATTTCAGTTGGATTGATTTAAGTTTCTCTCCATTGAGTTTGATGTTGGCTATAGGCTTGCTGTATATTGCCTTTACTATCTTTAGGTATGTGCCTTGTATCCCTGATCTCTCCAATAATTTAAACATGAATGGGTGTTGGACTTTGTCCAATGCTTTTTTAGCATCTAAGGAGATGATCATGTGGTTTTTCTCCTTCAGTTTGTTTATGTGGTGGATTACATTGATGGATTTCCGTATATTGAACCACCCTTGCATGCCTGGGATGAAGCCTACTTGGTCATGGTGGATGATATCTTTGATGTGTTCTTGGATTCGGTTTTCAAGTATTTTATTGAGTATTTTTGTGTCAATGTTCATAAGAAAGATAGGTCTGAAGTTCTTTTATTGTTAGGTCTTTGTTTGGTTTAGGTATCCGGGTGACTGTCGCTTCAAAGAATGACTTTGGCAATGTACCTTCTGTTTCTATTTTGTGGAATAGTTTGAGGAGAATTGGTGTTAGCACTTCTTTGAAGGTCTGGTAGAATTCCGTGCTGAAACCATCTGGCCCAGGGCTTTTTTTGGAGGGGAGACTGTGAATGACTGCTTCAACTTCCTTGGGGGATATAGGGCTATTCAATCTTTCTACCTGATCTTGACTTAATGTTGGAAGATGGAATCTATCAAGAAAATTGTCCACTTCATTTAGGTTTTCAAATTTTGTGGCATATAGGCTTTTGTAGTATGACCTAATGATTGTTTGAATTTCCTCAGTGTTTGTAGTTATGTCACCCTTTTCATTTCTGATCTTGCTGATTTGGATAGATTCTCTCTGCTTTTTAGTTAGTTTGGCTGAGGGTTTGTCTATCTTGTTGATTTTCTCAAAGAATCAGCTTTTTGTTTCATTGATTCTTTGAATAGTTTTATTTGTTTCTAATTGATTTATTTCAGCCCTGAGTTTGATTATTTTCAGCCGTCTGCTCCTCTTGGGTGTATCTGCTTCTTTTTTTTTTTTTCCTAGGGTTTTCAGTTGGGCCATTAAGGTGCTTGTATGTGATGTTACAAATTTCTTCTTGAAGGCACTTAGTGCTATAAATTTTCCTCTGAGCACTGCTTTTAATGTGTCCCATAAATTTGGGTATGTTGTGCCTTCATGCTCATTGAATTCTAGAAAGTCTTTAATTTCTTTCTTTATTTCTTCCTTAACCCAGCTGTCATTGAGTAACAAGTTGTTCAGTTTCCATGTGAGTGTCTGCTTTTTGTTATTTCTGTTGTTGTTGAGGTCCAGCTTTAGTCCATGGTGGTCAGATAGAATACAAGGGATTATTTCAATCTTTTTGTATCTGTTGAGGCTTGCTTTATGACCAAGTATATGGTCTATTTTGGAGAAGGTTCCATGCGATGCTGAAAAGAAGGTATACTCTTTTGAGTTTGGATGAAAAGATCTGTAGATGTCTATTAGGTCCATTTAATTTAGGGACTCTGTAAGTGTTTTTATTTCCCTATTTCTTTTCTGTCTAGTTGATCTGTCCCTTGGTGAGAGTGGAGTGTTGAAGTCTCCCACTATTAAGGTATTAGGATCAATGTGTGATTTAAGCTTTAATATTGTTTCATTTACGAATATAGGTGCTCTTGTATTTGGGGCATAGATATTCAAAATTGTGATGTCCTCTTGGTGGATTTTTCCTTTGATGAGAATATAGTAGCCCTCCTTATCTTTTTTGATTAACTTGGGTTGAAAGTCTATTTTATTAGATATTAGGATGGCTACTCCAGCTTCTTTTCTGGAATCATTTGCTTGAAAAACATTTTTCCAGCCCTTTACTCTGAGGTAGTGTTTATCTTTGTTGCATAGGTGTGTTTCTTGGAAGCAACAGAATATTGGATCCTGTTTCCACAACCATTCTGTTAGTCTGTGTCTTTTTATTGGGGAGTTGAGTCCGTTGATGTTGATAGATACTAGTGACCAACAGTTGTTATTTACTTTTGATGTGGGGTTGGTGGTCTCACTGAGTTTCATTGTTTGTATTCTTTTGGTTTTTTTGTTGTGTAGTTATCTATTTCCTCTGTTTCCTTAGATATAGTTGTTTTCTTTGGTTTGGAGTTTCCCTTCTAGTAACTCCTGTAGAGCTGGGTTACTATGTAGATATTGTTTACGTTTGGTTTTGTCATGGAATATTTTGAATTCTCCATCTATGTTGATTGAAAGTTTTGCTGGGTACAGTAGTCTGGGTTGGAATCTGTGGTCCCTTAAGGACTGTATGATTTCTGTCCAGGTCCTTCTGGCTTTCATAGTTTCTGTTGAGAAATCTGGTGTGATTCTGATAGGTCTACCTTCATATGTTACTTGGCCTTTTTCTCTTGCTGCTTTTAGAATTTTTTCTTTGTTCTGTAGGTTCAGTGTTTTGACTATGATGTGACATGAAGAATTTCTTTTCTGGTCTAGTCTACTTGGTGTTCTGTAGGCCTCTTATGTGTTTACGGACATCTCTTTAAGTTGGGAAAATTTACTGCTATAATTTTCTTAAAGATATTTTCTCGACCTTTGATCCTGATGTCTTCTTTTTCTTCTACTCCTATTATTCTTAGGTTTTGTCTTTTCATGGTGTCCTTGATTTCTTGGATGTTTTGTGTTTGGAACTTTTCTGATTTTATTTTTTCTTTGAGAGACTTGTCAATTTCCGCAAGTGTATCTTCGGCTCCTGAGATTCTTTCTTCCATCTCTTGTATTCTGTTGGTGATGCTTACCTTTGTGGTTCCTGATCTTTTCTCTATGTTCTCCAGCTCCAGGTTTTTCTCTATTTGTGTTTTCTTTATTGATTCTAATTCTGTTTTCATGTCTTGCACCATTTTCATTTCCTTCATCTGTTTGAATGTGGACTCCTGCTTTTCAGTGACAGCTTCTATTTTTTTGTCCATTTCCTCTCTATGTATCACTAATTGTGCCTCTACTTCTTTGGCTATAATTTCCTGTATTTCTATGAGAGCTTTGTTTGTTTCTTCTTTATTTGCCTTCATTTGTGTGGACATTTCTTTGAGAGCTTTGTTCATTTCTTCTTTGTTTGCCTCAATTTTCGTGGTCATTTCTCTGGGAGCTCGATTTGTTTCCTCTTTGTCTTGATTTCTTTGGCTATTTCTCTGAGGGCTTTGTTTATTTCATCTTTATGGACCTCTAATGGCTGGAGAAACATAGTTTTGAGGTCGTTTTCTTGTATATCTAGTGAATTGAAGTGTCCATTGGTTTGTGGGATTGCTGGTGAGGTCATTATGTCCTGATTTTTGTTGGGTGTGTTCTTACGTCTGCCTCTAGCCATCTGGTTATTTATAACCCTCACTGTTTGTTCCTCGAGTTTGCAGTTCGGGCTATGATCGTCTCTTTCTGTTTTCTGGACTGTTTTTTCAGGAAGATGAGAGAGGTTCACTGGTTTGGGAGTATGCGTTGTGGTTTCAGTTTTGCCTAAGTAAGGAATGTGATGCTGGCGCTATTCGCATGCGCTTTTAGCGGGCGCAGTGTGCATGCATGGATTCTCTGAAAAATATGGAATGCTTCACATATTTGCATGTCATCATTGCACAGAGGCCATGCTAATCTTCTCTGTATCGTTCCAATTTTAGTATATGTGCTGCCAAAGCGAGCACTCATTTTACTTTTTTAATTATATAAAATATATGTGTATATATTTATAATGTACAGTTGATTTTTTAGATGTATACTCTGGCTGATGATCAACTCAATAATTAGCATACCTGTCACTTCAAACATTTTTCCTTTTTATAAATATTTTCCGTACAATATACTATTAGTTTCCCCCCAACTCCTCCCAGATCCTACCTACTTCCCCACCTACTCAAATCCACACCCATCCTCTTTCTCTTTCTCTTTCTCTTTCTCTTTCTCTTTCTCTTTCTCTTTCTCTTTCTCTCTCTCAGAAAATAAACAAGCATATAAAAAATAAAATAAGTACAAACAAATGAGAATAGGACAAAACGAATATATATGAAGAAAAGAGCCAAAGGAAAAGCACAAGAAACACATACAGATGCGGAGCCACACAGAAATTCCATTTTATAAACACAAAATCAGAAAACATAATATAAGCAAAAACCCTGTAAGATATTTTAAAATGCCCAGAAAAAGCATCATGAGACCAAAAACGTTTGTTTTGTGTTGGTCATCTACTTCTGGGCATGGGGTCTGCCCTGAAATGTGGTTGGTATCCCCAGTGAGACTCCACTGAGAAAACTAATTTTTCCTTTGTTCATGATTATCAGTTGGAGATGATCGCTCACAGGTTAGGCATGGTGGCTCGTGCCTACTTTCTCTTTCTGTACTGAAAATCAGCCTGCCCGAGACTTGATCAGGCCCTGTGCATGCTGCCATATCTCTGTGAGATCATATGTGCAACAGTTCTGATGTATTCAGGCAGACTTATAGTGATAACATTTTAAAATTTTTTATTTTATTTTGAGATACATGATATGTTCCTGTTGACTATATTCTTCTTACTTTGCCGTAGACCACAAAAATTATTTCTCTAAAGACTTTACCTACTGACCTCTCCTCTGACCTGAATCCCTTTATACCCACTCTCTGGTAACATATCAAGTTCCTTAGATACAAGATATAAGTGGAATCGTGCAGTTTAATTCCTCAGTTATAATCATAATCTGTCCCTCAACAATCCCACTATAGCAGTTGTTCTCAGTCTGTGAGGGGTCACATATCAGATATACTACATATCAGATTTATATTATAATTCATAACAGTAGCAAATTTACCATTAAGTGGCAATGAAAATAATTTTATGGTTGGGGATCATCACAACATGAGGAACTGTATTGAGAACCACTGCACTATAGGTTTCATGATTTCTAAGAGCCCTTGTTGGAGCTCCACTTGGATAACGTCTTCTTAGTTTACCTTTTCCTATGTGGATGCATAAGCTACTTATATTTTCTAGGTCTTTTCTGTATTCCTCTTACATCTTCCTAGCTATATAGGGCTAGGGATTACTTCTACCTCAGTGTGTCAACTGGCTTAAACAAATAGGTAAGTAGTTACTGAATGCTTTAATATTAAAGCAAACATGCCATAGGTCTATGTTAAAGCATACCTCTCTTTCAATGAAGAAGACTATTTGAAACCTCAGAAGATATAGACATTAAACAATGCCCATGAAGCAGCAGGAGTTTATATAATGGAAAACAGTTGGTAACTTACTAAAATGTAGGCAAGAAATGTTTATAAAATATAGTTCATAGGGAACTAACTTTTAGACTTTTTCTGGATCTGTTTTTGTACCACAATAATGGTATTGTTCACAAATGGCTTCTCCAGAGAACAACACTGTACAATATTCATAATGTTCTTTTTTCATATTTTAAACATAAATGAAGAAATATACATGACAGTGTATGTTACTATGCCATATTTATGATCTGCTTTAACTCCCCAATTTGTATTGCTTCTCTGATTTCTGAAGCATAGTGTGGGACTGCGAACATTTTCTTGGCATAATACACAGCTTGGGTAACATTCCCATGCTACTTCTGGGGGCTGCTTTACATTTTTCTAGCACATTGCCCATAACTAGACCTACTTTTATTCCTGTTCCATAAAACCTATCAGAATGCAAATGAGAGATGCTATTAGAGAAATAACATTACATGTGTTCCAGTTTTTAAGTAAATCATTAACCTTTAACACATTTTTAGTAAGGAAATACAACACATTTTAATACTGTAGTTGTAAGTCATTGGAGCAGTAAACTGGACTTTGGTTTCCCGTTAGAGAATTAACATTCACATTACAGGTTTGCCATCTACTTGCATGAAACCTTAAACATGCTTATTTATCTCTCAGCCTCACTTGCCATAAAATGCCAATAATGCTGAGACTTACTTCGATGACTAACTGTGGAGATTAAATACAACGTTATTTGAAAATTGATTTTTAAAAAGCTGGAAAAACCTAAGTTCTAAATTCCCACATATACCTGCTTGTTTCTCTTTCATTGCCAGGTTTTTCTTGGCTTTGGCATTAAACTGCCTTTCTTTCCTTTCTTATTCTATATAAACTTCTTTCAAAATTATTTATTTGTTTATTTATTACAATTATTCATTTTGCATCCCCACTGCAGCCTCCTCCCTCATCTCCTCCCAGTTCCACCTACCTCTTCTCTCCCTATGCCCGTTTCCTAGTTCCCTGATAGGGGAGGTCCTCCTCCCCTCCTATCTGTGCCTAGCCCATCAGGTCTCATTAAAGCTGGCTGCATCATCTCTCTCTGTGGCCTGGAAAGGCTGTATCCCTCTGGGGGAGGTGATAAAAGAGCCAGGCACTGAGTTCATGTCAGAGACAGCCCCTGTTCCCCTTACTAGGAAACCTACTTGCAAACTGAGCAGCGTATGGGCTTCCTTTGAACAGAGGATCTAGGTCCTCTCCATGCATGGTCCTTGGTTGGAGTATTGGTCTCTGAAGGACCCCCTGGGCCCAATTTTTGGCTCTTTTTTCTCCTTCTGGAGTTCCTGTCCCCTCCAGTTTTTTCTGTTTCCCTCTTCTGTAATGTTTCCTGCATTGCACCTAAAGTTTGACTATGAATTTCAATATCTCCTTCAATACCATGATGGATAGAGACTTTCAGAGGCCCCCGGTAGGAGGCTCCTATCCTGTTCCTTGTCTTCTCCTATTCCTGAAGCCTATCCTGTTTGCCCTTCTGAATGAGGATTAAACATCTTCACTAGGATCCTCCTTGTTGTTTAGTTTCTTTAGGATTATAGATTTTGGTATGTTTATCCTATGTAATATGACTAATATCCACTTAAAAAGTGAGTATGTACCATATGTGTCTTTCTGCTTCAGGGTTACCTCACTCAGGATGATCTTTTCTAGTTCCCACCATTTGCCTGTAAATTTCATTTCCTTGATTTTAATTGCTGAGTAGTATTCCATTGTGTAAATGTACCACATTTTCTGTATCCATTCCTCCTTTGAGGGACATCTAGGTTGTTTCCAGATTTTGGCTATTACAAATAAAGCTGCTACGAACATAGTTGAGCAAATGTCCTTATTGAATGGTGGGGCATCTTTTGGGTATATGCCTAAGAGTGGTATAGTTGGATCTTGAGGTAGAACTATTCCTAATTTTCTGAGAAAGTGCCAGATTGTTTTCCAAAGTGGTTGTACAAGTTTACAGTCTTACCAGCAATAGAGGAGGGTTCCCCTTTCTCCACCACCTCTCCAGCATGCATCAATCCCTTGAGCTTTTTTTTTTTTATCTTAACCATTCTGATGGGTGTGAGGTGAAATCTCAGGGTAATTTTGATTGCATTTCCCTAATGACTAAGGATCTTGAGCATTTCTTTAAGTGTTTCTTTGTCATTTGATATTCCTCTGTTGAGAATATTCTGTTTAGCTCTGTACCCCATTTTTTAATTGGATTACTTGGTTTGTTGGTGTTTAACTTCTTGAGTTCTTTATATATCCTGGATATTAGCCCTCTGTCATTTATAGGGTTGGTGAAGATCTTTTCCCACTCTGTAGGCTGTCGTTTTGTTCTGATGACAGTGTTGTTGCTTTACAGAAGCTTTTTAGTTAGAGTATCAGTCTCAGAAAAGACCTCTGTGCCCAGATTTTTTTGGTTCTATTGCTCTACTTGTGGAGCTCCTGTCTCTCCAGGTCTTACTATTTCCCACTTCTTTCATAAGGTTCCCTGCACTCTGCCCAAAGTTTGGCTATGAGTCTCAGCATATGCTTTGATACCCTGCAGGGTAGAGTCTTTCAGAGGCCCAGTGTGGTAGGCTCCTGTCCTCTTTAATCTTGTCTGTACTCTGATTTTTATTTACTAACAGAATCATTTAAGGTATTATATAAAATTACAGCCAGATACTACATATAAAGCTTATGTGAAATACAACTGAACATTGCATTAGACTTGGGTTCATTCCGAACAACTTTATTATATACATATGAAGATATTCATGTTTTGCTGGAATCTCTGATTGCCCCTGCACAAGCTGGGAAACCCCTGTCTACTACTCTCCTTCCCCCAACCCTGCCTGCAATGGGAGGCCTCCAAACAAAGGAAAGTTGTCAAGAGCCCAGTTCCACAATCTTGACAGCCACTCAAATCCCTTCCTAAGTGCTCAGTCCTTAACTAACGGGCACAAACCCGGCTTGTGGCTGACACATCATTATGCTTCACTCTATGAGACTTCCTCAGCCCTGTTCTTTGAGGCTGATGAACCTGCCCTGGGAGCAGCACCTAATAAACCTGCCTTTATCTGCTTTTAATCTGGTCTAATCTGGTCTGTATCTGCATTACAGATAGAGAGAAAATGCCTATTAATTCTAAAATCTGAGAAAAAAAAAAGGATCCAAATTGTAAAACCCTTCTAGTTGCGACATATTTCAGATAAGGTATATCAACCCTTTGTTATAACTCAGTAACACTGCTCTTTGTATGTATACTTTATGTATTTATGTATTTATGTATTTATTTATTTATTTATTCATTTATATGCTAAAATCTAGTTAGTTTGAATTTGAGGGCTCGATAACTCTAATTTACTTTACTTTGGGCTTTTTGAAGCCTTGGCTGACATTTCTAATGACTACAACAGCAATATATGCTCCTTCTAAAACAGAATTAAGCTTTAGAAAAAAATGTACGGTATAATGCAAGGAAAGTAACATAGTCTCAGCTCCTAGACGCTGGCAATATTAACAATTAAATGAGTTTTCTAGGTATATTCTCTTTAAGGTCTTAGAATATGAGGGTTAAAGTTTTTTTGCTCTTCTTTCTCACTTTATCTGATACTATAGAGGCAACAGAAGGCTGTGAGTCTATCATAGTATGGGTCAATTAGAGCACTAAAGCAGTGGTTCCCACCAGGAGAATTCCAATTCTCTATTGTTCATTGTAGTTTGGATTTATTTTTCTGACCATATCTTCCCTCTCCTCTGGAAAGAAAAATGCCATTTGCCTTGAATTTGTGCTAAAAGCTACAGTGAATACAAATCAATGTTGCTAGATTTTCTTAATACCAGAACTAAAAATCACTGTTTTCCTGTATTGATCTCCAACAAAATACCTGATCATTTCTCCCAGTGGGTATGAAACAAGCTTCTGAAGGGAATATAATGATTTGGAGACATCACATGTATCCATTTCACCTAAGTCATAGGCTTCTTTCTAAGGAATCTGTTTAACAGAGGTAGTTTATAAGAAAGAAAAAAGAATCCCAAGGTGAGATTTGGATTATGTGCTGCATCTTGACATCTTTCTTTCCAAAATGGCCAGAGCCTTATACAAAAAAACATTAACAGAAACAACTAAGTCCATGGATATTACAGAAGTTATTTTCTTTGTTCATGCTACTGACTGACAAATTCAAATTTTACATTTTTTTTCTTGAATAGATAACAAATAGTTTAATATTTTCCTTCTTTTCTTTCCAATTAAGTTCATTCATCTGTTCAACACCATATTCTTAGGAATCATAAAAATGGATTTTATAATTTTAAACCTATTTTTATGTGTATGGATGTTTTGGACTGCATCTGTGTCTGTTTCATGTGTATGCAGTGCCCATGGAGACCAAAATGGGCTCTGGATCCCCTGGAACTGGAGTTATACAAGGCTGTGTGTGCCTCCATATAGGTGCTAGGAATACATCCTGGGCCCTCCACAAGAGCAGCCAGTGCTCTTAACCACTGACCCATCTGTCAAGCTCCCAGAATGGGTTTTTTAATCATACACTTTGTGATTCCAGTCCCAGCACTAGTTGAGACCTAAAAGAAAAATAATTGCAAAAACTCTGCTAGTGCTATTCTTCTCTTTCCTTTCCCTTTAGGAAAAAAAAAATGGCACACTTGAACTATGTGTTTGTAACATGGCTTTTCTCTAACCTAACCCTATTTACTCAGCAATTCCAGTTGATTATTGTAACATGTTCTCCTCCTCATCCTTAGCAGGAGCAACTGGCATTCCTTGAGAAAATGCAGTGTCTATTCCAACTTCAAAGTAATATAATGTATAAGCTAAGAAAATACTCATTAGAATTTCTATTCATAGAAGAGGTCCTCCTCCCCTTCTATCTGACCCTAGCCTATCAGGTCTCATCAGGACTGGATGCATTGTGTCCCTCTGTGGCCTGGTAAAGCTGCACACACACCCCACCCCCTCAGGGGGAGATGATCAAAGAGCCAGCCAATGAGTTCATGTCAGAGACCGCCTCTGCTCCCCTTACTAGGCAACCCAGTTGGAGACTGAGCTAGGGGAGGGGCATAGGAGGAAAAGAGGGAGGGAAGGTAGGACTGAGAGGAGCTGAGGGAGAGGCTACAGCTGAGATACAAAGTGAATAAATTATAATAAATAGAAAATAATAAAGAATGTCTATCTATAAACTGTTTTACAAAGTCCTGCCTGGACTTTCAGTTATTCATTGTTATGTATGAGTCCGTATAAGAATGTAAATCTTTTTCAGAAATAACAAAATGTTAAGTTGGAAATAAAAACCAATAGAACACTTTCAATACCTTTAGATACACTATTCCTATGATTTCAGTTTATTTTTGCTATATAAAAATGTACTATGTTTATGAAGTACCATGTGATCATGTCTATTAAACAGAATTAATATTTTACTTGAACAGTGCATTTAAGTAAAAATATGTCTAGAATACAGACCTAATTCAGCAATTATTTGGCATGATGTTTACTTATATCAACCCTGCTTAATGTCTTGGGCAGAGAAAGAAAATGGCCTAACTGAAGCCGAATAACCATAAGGTTGTTACTAGGATCAGTACATCAGAAAGATATTGAATTACAGAGTACTTGCCTAGCATATGGGAGATCCTGTGTTCAATCCCTATTCCTATAAGAAATGGAAAATTTTTTTAATTGCTAGAAACTCCTTTTCATATTTAACATTATGTACACATAAGATTCTTCAGATTTGATTACATTTTCAGCTCCAGCATTCAAAAGAATATTCATTTCCTGTTCACTGCCCTTGTACTGTGAAGATATGGCCACAAGGTGCTCTGCCCTTGTCAGTATAGTTAGAAATGCCAGCCTTTATACAAAGATGTATTTTATTTCAGGAAAAGAATATTGTCTCATATTATCTCTTATAAAAATTAAAAATGGAACATTTTGTTAAAATGACTAGGCAAAATAGAAATAGTAAATTACATGTTATATGCACAAAGCAAAATCTCTAGGTATCTGAATAATACTTTGATTATAATGAGGATTGTAATAGTCATTTCCTTTTTATTCTTCTTAAATTAATTAATACATGTGTTTTAGAACCCAGCATGATGTTTTGGTCTACATATGTATTATACAAAAATTCATTGAGCTAATTAACATATCATCTCACCAACTTAACATTTTTATGGTGAAAATGTTAAATGTCAATTTTGGGAACTTTGAAATATATAATACATTATTATATATTGTGTTCACAATATAATAACCAAAAAGTATTTCCTTACTATAACTGATTTTTTTTTAAATTTCTCTGTGTAGCTTTGGCCATCCTGGAACTTACTATGTAGACCAGACTGGCCTCCAGCTCACATAGATTTAACAGCCTCTACCTCCTGAAGGTATCCGCCACCATTGCCCAGCTAACTGAAACATTTTTAAAACTAAGTTTCGGATTCATTTTTCATTTATGTGTGTGTGCGCACGCGAGTGCATGTGTACCACAGTATAAGTATGGAATTCAGGGGACAATTTGCAGGGAGTTGGTTCTTTCCTCCTACAATGTAGGTACTGGAGATCAAACTCAGGTCCTTAAACTTGGCAGAAAGAGTCTTTACCTGAGCCATCTTACCAGCACTGTAACTGAAACTTTTATATCCTTTGCTCGGTGTCTTCCCTTTTACCATGTCTCCCTCTTGGGTGGAGAAAGTAATCGTCTATGTCTTGCAACCACTTTTCTTCTATGTTTTTATGAATTCCACTGTTTTACACTGAGCTTATACAGCATTTGCCTCTCTGTGCCTGGTCTATGTCACTTAGTATAATGATATCGAGAAAACATATATGTCATTAACAGTATGTATTAACATGTATGTTGTTAATGACAGAATTACCTTTTAAAAACTTTTCCTTGTTTTTAGGTTTATTTGTGTACATTTATGTATATGACTGTTTCACTCTCATTATTTATGGGCACTACATGCATGTTTGGTGCTCACAGAAGTCAGAAGATGGCATCAGATTCCCCTGGCATTGGAATGATAAATGGCTATGAGGCACCATGTGGGTGCTGGGAAACCAACCAAGGTCTTCTGCAAGAGCAACAACTGTTTTTAACATCTGAACTGTCTCTCTAGGCACAAGAATTTCCTTTTGAAGCTGTGTAGTTTGAGTTTTTCTCATTGTCTGTCTTTGTCTCTGTTTCTCTCTGTCTCTCAGTGTGTGTATGCAAAATGTTTGCTTTGTCCATTCACTTCTAAAATTGTATTCCTTGACAATTTCCTGCATGTGTATAATATGAATTCCCCTTCCCACTCTCATGTCCTTTTGTCTTGATTCTGTTTTGTGAGCTGCTGAGTTTAACTAAGGTCTTCTGTACAAACACGGGTGTGGGGCCATCCAATGGAGCATGGGAATCTCACTGAAGGCAATGACTGCCCATGCCCTTGCAGCCACCAACTGACAATAGTTTCCCATGGAAGGACACCAGGAGTCCCTCTCCATCCAATCCATGGCTGAAATCAATTCACCATTCAAAGTATTTCCAACTCTTGGCTATTATGGCTAATGAACATGGGTATGCAAATATCTATTTAACATATCAATTCCAATTCCTTTGAATATGTAACCAGAAGTAGAGTTCTTAGGTGGTACAGTAATTGCATTTTTAGGATTTTTTTTGAGAATCTTCCATAATAATCCCCAAAATGTCTATCCTAATTTATATTCTTACTAATAGCATGCACAGGTTCTCTTTTTCCCCTATTTTCTCTTGTTTGCCAGCATTTATCATTTATCATGTTTATAAGAGCCACCCCAACAGGAGTAAGGTGCTAGATACCTGGTTGTAGTTTTTATTTTCATTGTCTTCATAATTAGAGATGCTGAATGATTTTTCATATACTTGTGGTCCAACCATACCTTTCTTTTCAGAAAGGGTTATTCAAATTATTTTCCTACTTTTAATTGGGTTGTTTGTTTTCTTGCTGTTGAGTTGTTATAATTCTTTATATATTCCAGGCATTAACCCCTTCCTAGGTATATGGTAGTCATGCCTTCCCTCTGTTGTTTTACTTGCTGTGAGAACCGTTTTTAAATTTTGTACAATCACAGGGTTTTTTTTTTTTTGCTTTTGTTCTCTATAACCTCACAAATACTTGTTCCCATTATTTTTTTTAATTATAGCTCTTTTCATATATGTGAAGTTTATCTTACTGTAGCTTTGTTGTTGTTTTGTTGATTGTATTGTGATGCTGAGTACTCAAGCACAGGGTCTTGTTGGAGCTAGGTAGATAAGCACCATAACATGTGAACACATCTATAGCCTCATTGTAGTTTTGATTTACTTTCCATGATAACTATACCAATGATAATTATACCAATCACCATTGGCAATTGCATGTTATCTCTAGAGAAATATAAATACAATATACAATTAATTATAAATTAATTACAAATGAATATAAATAAAAACATTTCCCTCATTTTCAAGTGGGCTATTTTTTTTCCTGTGGTGACATGAAGTCTAGGGTATGTTTTACACTGTGTGTATGATTTCAGGTTCAGTTATAACTAAGGTGGCTCCATGATTTTTTATAGCTCTGTTGCTTCTTGAAAAATGCTAGTCTAGCTTTGCCATCTTCCTTTATATTTTATTTGACTCCCTATGGAACTAGATAGTCTGAACTTGAAACAAGAAAATATTTCATCTCCCTGACATTTCTATGAGGACCATTTCTTTCTATCTTACATTTAACCGAGTTGAAACAATATTATAGTTATAGAGGTATACCTGTGCCTTAACAGCTAACCAACGTTATATGGCCTCTTTCATAATTTATTGAACTCCAAGTTAAGGAGTGTAACTTAGTGGTAAGATGCTTGTTCATGAGGCTTTGGGATCCATCTCCAGTGCTGCCAAACAATTGATTGAATTTTGCCTATAGAGTATATTCTTTTCTATGATGTTAGCTGTTAGGCCCTAACAACCTGTGCTTTTTCTGAACAGCTTAGTTACAGAATGCTTCAGCGAAAGAATCTGTCTGCTGATTGCTATCAGATACCAAATCTCTGCCAGAACAAAACTGTTATACATTTAAATCAAAAACCTTACATAACCTTTGGGATTTCTCTCAGCCATGAATTCTATTGTGTTTAAGTAAAGTTAAAATTATTTTATAAAAACTACTTGATATATCTAAGTCATTTCTTCTTTATTCACTGAGCCAAAAGTTGTAATAAAGCCCTCAAAATATGTTCCAATAATAGCAATCATGTGTTGCATTTCTGTTGTGTTCCAGGCACTATGGCAGGCACTCTCATCCTCACATCATCTGGTCCATGAAGCAAAATAGTCTCTCATTTTACATCTAAACCCAGACAACAATTTCAGATGGTAAATTATTTGGACACAGGTATAGGTGATGAGAAAAGGTACAAAGATAATCTTGTATTATTTTACCTACTCTGGGAAGGTGTTCATTTGGCCTTTTTGATGCTTCTAGTCCTGATCTCAGCATTAAAGTCTTCATGTTGACCTTCTGTTACCCAGCTCTTGGGTAGGCTGCTCTTTCTTTGCAGCTACTTGGCTGCAAGCCTTTGGTTTTTCTTTTGTTTTTGAGACAGATTCTCATATCACCTAGGCTGGCCTCAAATTCACTCTGAGAATAACCTTGAACCTTGGATCCTGGCCAGGAGCTTTTTATTCATAATAGCATTCCACTGGAGTTATAAGGCGCAAGATCACTTTACTGGCTCTTGATACAAACATCTTAAAGTGAAATTTTTAGTTAAAGTTTAGAATCTTAGTAAAGTTTCAAACCAAAACTCATCTATAAACTGTACTCTTGGTGGTATCCTCTCGGTATCACTTTTAGGTTAGCATGATTAGAACCTTGGACAATTTTAGAAATGGTGTATTATGTCATCACAGTGTGACCAAGTTGGGGATCATTTCTTCCATTCTTAAAATAGAAAACAAGCTTTATTATAGAAAAAAAAGTATGTTATACTATAGAGTAGGAGAGAATTGAGCATTAAATATTTAGTTTGTATCATAACTTTTATTTTTTATTTTTTCTTCCTTGTACATTTTGAACTTCTATACTTGGGATACCTGTAAATAACTAATTATAACTATCAAGGTGGGTTGATCATAGCATTTATTCATTTCATTTATTTTGCTATGATAAAACATTCTGACCAAAAAGCACCTAAGGAGGGGACACATTAATTTTGGCTTACAATTCTAGAGTTTGTCGTTTCAGGGAAGTCAAAGCAGGAACTCAAGCAGGTAGTCACGTTACATTCACAGTCAAGAGCAAGGAAAAATGAAAGCACATGCACTACCTTTTTGCTCTGTTATTCACTGCTGTCTTTCTTCACTCTCAAAAAGTTCAGAGCCCAGCTTAGGGAACACTGCTGCTCACATTGAACTGAGCTTCCTTACATCACTTAATAGCTAAGGCATGGACATGCCTACTGGCCAACCTGATCTACATAGTTTCTCATTAAGACTATTTTTTTCCAGGTCATTCTAGGTTTTTCTAACTTGGCACTTAAGCTTGCCAGCACACCATTTTTCTATGTCACATTGATTGATATCGCTTTGTCCCATAAGCTAAAGCATACATAAATACTGGCTGGAAATTGAAGATCTGAGAGAAGGAGGAAACAGCTATTACATGGTCAAATGCGAGAAACATTCATTAAATACAGACTTAATTATTAGAGGTCAGTTAGTCTCCGGAAGCTTTTTCAGACTTGTGTACCAACTCTGTGCCCTCAATTGTAAGTATTTCATGTCATTGAATACTTACAACAATCCTATGAAGCCATTATCATTCTCATTTTATAGATGAGCAAACTATGGGTCAGAAAGATTAATTTTTAGAAAGACATGCAACGAGTTATTGGCAAATGCAAACACTGATCCAAGTTCTTTTGGATTCTAAAGCTTTTTCAATTATCCTGTCTCCAAATGATTTGGCATAGTCATATACTTGTTCCCCCCTACACACACACACCTTGAAACTATAATCAGCCTGTACTAGTGATGAAGCATCACTTTGAAGTAAATGATCCGATGTTATATAAGACTAGCAATATGGATGTTTCTCTTGAAACCACTGACATATTAGAGTTTATGCAAAAAATCCCAGTAAGTAAAGGTCACTAGTACAGGACTAAGGTAGAGCTTAGTGCTTAGTGCTTAGTGCAATGCTTGCTTGGTGTACATGGATCCTTCTGAGCACTGCAAATAAAAAACATAATCACTAGTACTTCAAGCTGAGAATGTGTGTATGTGAAAAGTATATTCTTGACAATGGTTTTGAGACTTAGAGCACTGTTATTGCAAACTCCAAAAGGACCCTGCTCCTACCAATGTTAGCTTCTACTCAATAGCAATTGTAAATGGCAAAACTTGTTTTAGACACAAGGAGCCAAAGTTTCCTGCCATTTATTTCTTTTCCCCAAGAAAAACAAAGAGCTTTATGAACCTACAAAGAAGTACTGTGTAGAAAAAGAAGTTGGCTCATGCCAAAAATGATCAGTTTAACATTCATAATTTTTTAGTGCATGCCTGTCTAGTCTAGTAAATCTCCATCTCTCTGAACTTCCTTAGACACTCTTTTGCTATCATTTATTCCTTAAATCATTGCTAGTATCACAAATAAATTTAGAAGTTCCTGAAATGCATTGTAAGGATATTTTGTTTTTTCTTTAAAAAAATCATAGAGAATAAGAATATTCTACTCTAAATTAATGGAACCTTTGTATCATATTCTTTGTTTCCAAAGATCAGAAATAATCATGGTAAAATGGGGTGAAAATATTTTAAGAGCCAGAAACAGTGGAAGACTATACAGAAACAGTAATTTGTGGACCTCCCCTATCAGTGGACTTGGAGAGGGGCATGGAAGGAGATAAGAGGGAGGGAGGGTGGGATTGGGAGGGAATGAAGTAGGCGAATATAGCTGAGATACAAAGTGAATAAACTAATTAATATTAAAAAATTAAAATTAAAAAAGAATCATAGATATACAAAAATCTCATCAAATAAATAGAAATTATATAAATATGAAGATTGAATTTCTAAAACTGAAATTTTTAAAAACCTTAGTTGATAGATTACATCAACAAGAGACAACAGAAGATAGAATCAGTAATCTTTTTTAAATTTTATAACCAAGATTTCATCACTTTATTTTAGATTCATGTTTTGAAAACTCATAGTATACCATAAACTTATACAATTTATATGTGATAATTAAATCAGTTTAAAATTCAACACAGTTTTATTTGATTCTTTCTCATTTTTTTCGTACAGTGAGTTTTAATTCTGCATTCCATTGATTACACATGCATCCTGATTAATATATTTAAAGTATCTACATGTTCATGAACATGTGCAATATCTTTCTTTTATAATGAAAGTTTTTTCTTCCTTTTGCTTTTTCCTACTATCTCCCCACCTATCCAAATTTATGACTCCCTCTTTTTTTTAAGAAAACAAACAGACAATTTTTTTTTTAATTTTCTGGGGTGAAGTTTTTAAATTTTTTTTCTTTATTACTATTATTATTATTTATTACAATTTATTCACTTTATATCCCAACTATAGCCCCCTCCCACATCTCCTCCTGGTACCCCCTAACTTCCTCTTTCCCCCCACGTCCACTAATAAGGGAGGTCCTCCTCTCCTACTATCTGACCCCTATCAGGTCTCATCAGGACTGGCTGTGTCCTCCTTCTCTGTGGCCTAATTAGGCCACCTTGACATGAGGAGGTGATCCTGGAGCCAGCCATTGAGTTCATGTTAGAGACAGCCCCATAGGCTACATCTGAGCAAGGGTCTAGGTGTCCCTCAGTTGAGGAATGGATACAGAAATTGTGGTACATTTACACAATGGAATACTACCCAGCAATTAAAAACAAGGAAATCATGAAATTTGCGGGCAAATGGTGGGAAGTAGAAAAGATCGTTCTGAGTGAGGTGACCCAGAAGCAGAAAGACACACATGGTATACACTCACTTTCAAGTGGATATTAACCATATAATATAGGATAAACATACTAAAATCTATAGTCTTAAAGAAGCTATCAAGAAGGAAGACTCTAGGGAAGCAGCTTAATCCTCATTAAGAAGGGCAACACAGTAGACATCAGAAGTAGAAGAAGACAAGCAACAGAACAGGAGCCTTCCACAGGGGGCCTCTGAAAGACTCTATTAGTCAGGGTATCCAAGCAGATGCTGAGACTCATAGCCAAACTTTAGGCAGAGTACAGGGAACCTTATGGAAGAAGCAGGAGATACAAAGACCTGGAGGGGACAGGAGCTCTACAAGGAGACAAACAGAGTCAAAATATCTGGGCTCCAGGGGTCCTGCAGAGACTGATAAACCAACCAAAGACCATGCATGGAAATCAGTAATCTTAAAGACAGATCAGTAAAAAAAATTGTTTAATTTGAATAACAGAAAGAAAGTAGACTATAACCTGAATAGAGTTTGTGCTGATTTGAATAAGAATGGTTCCCATAGGCTCATGTATTTGAATGCTTAGTCACCAGAGATTGGCACAATTTTAAAGAATTAGAAGTATTAAGAGATGTGGCCTTGTTGGTGGAAGTGTGCCACTGGGGTTGGGCTTTGATGACAAAAGCACATGATAGGCCCAGAGTATCTCTCTCTCTCTTTGTGTGTATGTGTGTATACACACATTATATATTACACACATATATATTATATAGAGAGGGAGATATAGATATATATAGATATAAATATGCAGATAAATCTGCCTATCATCAGTCTTTCTCTATCTGCCTATGAATCAGGATGTAAAACTCTCACCTACTACTATTTCGGTACCATGTCTGCCTGTGTGGCGCCATGATGATAATGGACTGACCTCTGAAATGTCAGCAAGCCCCCGATTAAATGCTTTCTTTTGTAAGAGTTGTCTTGGTCATGGTGTCTCTTACACAGCAATAGCACACTGAGTATGACTGAGCTTCAGGAAATCTAAGGGACAATATCAGAAGATATAGCACACATATCATCAGTGCCCAAAGGATGAGAGAAAGAAAAAAGGTGCACAGTAAGGACTAGTAAGCGAATGGATGATTTGGCAAGGAAGTTCTGGCACACACAATGCCAATCAACCTTCAAGACATTGTGCAAACTGAATTGAGGCAGTGAAAACAGACAAATACCAAATACCAAAGTCATTTACATGACTTTCTGAGAGCAATCAGATTGATAAGAAAGAGAAAGGGGAATGGCTCAGTGGCTAAGGGCAACTGCAACCAAGCCTAAAGACCAGAATTCGATGTCCATGTGGTAAAAGGAAAAAAAAAAAAAACAACAAAACTGATTCCCAGAAGTTACCCACCCGAACACACAAACACACACACAAAATCATAAATAAAAAGAAAATCTCTAAAGAGTAAGTTGAATGATGATTGTAAGGAGGTTGGGGGTAGAGGGGCATTGTAAGATGAAAAATGATTAAAATACCTATATAAATATACTAAACACTACTGATCTATACTCATAAAATTGTTACAATGATAAATGTTATGCTAAATGTATTTTATCACAATTAAATTGATTATTATTAAATAAATTTCGGCTAAAACTCTACGAATTTGGCAAAATACACAGTTACAAATTAAAGAGCTGAGTCACATCAAAGTATAATATATCTGAATAACTCAATGCCAAGCTGTGTCATAATTAAGCTTTTTGATTTGTTTAGGTTTTTGGTTGGTCAGTTTGCTGTTTGTTTGTTTGTTTGTTTTTGAGAATTCAGGCAACATGGCTTGAACTCACTAGGTAGCCCAGGCTGAAAATGAACTTGCAAATCTCTTGGCTCAGCTTCCTGTGTATTGGGATTACAATAGTGTGCCACCATGCCCAGCTCTCATAATAAACATCTAAAGACTAAATGTGATGAAAGCTCCCTGAAATAATTCTGGGAGAAATGATGCATTAGTTAGAGAGAAATAGCAACTTAATAATGAACATATCTTATCTAAAGGTATTGAAGCTGGAAGAAAATGGTTTATTTCTCAAGTGCTAAAAGAAAACAGCTATCAATTACAGAGTATATATCCAGAGAATCCCTTCAGAAATGAGGACTATTCGTGGAGATAACCTAGAACCCCTGCACAGATGTAGCCCATGGCAGTTCAGTGTCCAAGTGGGTTACATAGTAATGGGAAGAGGGACTGCCTCTGACATAATCTGATTGGCCTGCTCTTTGATCACCTCCCCCTGAGGGGGAAGCAGCCTTACCAGGCCACAGTAGAGGACAATGCAGCCACTTTTGATGAGAACTGATAGACTAAGATCAGAAAGAAGAGGAGAACCTCCCCTATCAGTGGACTTGGGGAGTGGCATGCATGTAGAAAGGGGAGGGAGGGTGGGATCGGGAGGGGAGGAAGGAGGGGCTTATGGGGGGATACAAAATGAATAAAGTGTAATTAATAAAAATTTTTTTAAAAAAAGCAAAAAAAAAGAAATGAGGATAAAATAAATGAAACAGGTTTTGTTTTATTTGATAAAACAAATAAACAGGTTTATTTGTCATGCAAATAAACTTCAGGGTATTTTGCTGGCAAATATATTCTTAAATATTATCTAAAACAAATGTTAGAAACAAGTGATAGTAGAAGAAACCTCAGAACTTCAGAAAGAATAGTAGTGAAAGTAAGAACATAAGTAAAATGTGATATATCCACAATATAGAACATTATTCTTCAGTATATGTGCTGTAATGTGGTTGAACCTTGAAAACATTATGCCAAGTGGAAGACACCTGAAATGTACCATATGATTTCATTTATTTATTAAACGTTCAGAATAAGTAAATTCATAGAGATAGAAAGTAGATTAGTACTTCCTTTGGGATAGGTCTGGAGGTTGGAGGAAAATTGGGAGTTTCATAAGGTGCCAGGTTTCTTCTCAGGATGATGATAATTGTCTAAAATTTATTGTGGTAATGTTTGCACAGCTCTAAAGGTCATTCAATTTTACATGGGCTTTTCTTTCTCTTTTTTTCTTTGTTCAGATGGCTGGTTTGGTTTGGGTTTTTGTTCTTTGTTTTTGTGTTTTTGTTCTTTGTTTTTGTTTTGAGACAGGCTCTAACTCTGCTCACTCTGTAGTCCAGACTAGACTCAACATGTGCCAACCATCCTGTCTTTGCTTCATAAATACTGGGATTAGAGCCATGCAACACTACAACCAAATAAATTGTATCTGTTACATTGTGTCAATTGCATGATATGGAAAATGCATCTCAGTAAAGTTGTTTATCAAAATATAATTATGTGTAGTAAAAACGGAACTAAATGGAAGGTTTATGTTGCTCCATGTGAAATGTCAAGTCATCTATGCCAATAAATTGTGACGAGCTATGTATGATAATAGCAATGGTGACCACTAATAACATTTAAGGAAGCCATACTGGGTGATTTTTTAAAAAAAAACATTATAAACAGAAATAGAATCCTTAAAACTGTTCAAGTACTCATAGGTAGGAAGGGAGGAGTATATAGGAGAAATGGAAAAAATTAAAATGTCAGAATAAGTACAAAAGAGTAGTAATTACATTGCATATAAATATCAAAGTACACCAATTAAAAGAGATTAGAAAACCAAGAATAATGATAAAGAGGCCACCCTAGGCTACATATCAAGACCCTGTCTCATAAAGAAACAAGAAAGAGGAAGGGAGGGAGGGAGGTTACCCAATTGGATTTGAAAGTATTGATCAATTATATCAAGTATATATTGTCTGCAAGAAGCTCATTTCAAGCAAAACAGCAAAACAGCTCATTTCAAGCAAAAAAGCATTTCAAGCAAATATATATATATATTTGTTCAATCTGGCTATATATATATTTGTGTGTGTATGTATATATATATATATATTACAGAATTAGTGAAAAATAAGCAAGAATGGTTGCATAGACGATAAAGCTGACTTTTAAGCAAAGAAAATTAATAGACTGATAGCCCTATTATATAGTGATTAAAAGGAATAAAACTCCCTAAGAGTCTTCAAATGCATGAAACAAGGAAACAGACAAATCCATAAACATAATTGGCAATTTGAATAACTCCCATCAATTGAAATAGAATTATTAGGTCTTAAGTATATAAAAGTGAACACTACAGTGAACACATAAGATCTAACTAATGTGTATATAGAACACTACTTCCACTTACAGCATAAAATAATTTTTCTGAGACTGCATCTTACTACATAGTCTAGCGTAGCCTTGAACTCTTGATACTCCTGCCTCAGACTTGCTAGTAGAGGGATTTATAATCATGTGCCACCAAGCCCTGCTCAGATTTTTTCTAATTGCTATGCTACATTTACAAAGGTAAATCATATCCTGGATAACAAAACAAAGCTTATCAAACTTAATAGAGCTTCCTTAATACAGAGTATGTTATGTGATCATGATTCAATTAAACTAGAAACCAGTACCAAAAATACAGAGAACTTGAAAATAATTATAATTTGAGATAACTTGCCTAAAAATAACCCATGAGTCTAAGAGGGCATATCAATGGAAGTTTTAAAAACTACATAGTACTAAATGTAGTGAACACATCCACAAAAAGGACTCTCCAAGCCTGGATAATGTTAATAGAGAGCTCTAAGAAATGTAAGAATTAACACAAATTTTATACAATCTCTTCTAGAAAATAGGAAAGGAAAGAATAGTTTACCATTTACTTCATAGCTATGGTGTCACCCTAATACGAAAACATCTCAATACTAAAATATCTCAATAAAACACCACAAAAGTGTAGGAAAATATGGACCAAAGTCTTCCTCAAATTGGATGTAAAAATTCTCAACAAGATATTAACAGATCACATCCTACAGTGTACAAGAGTTGTACCTCATGATAAAGTGCAATTTGCCCCAGCCTTCATCCAAAACTGGTTCAGTATTTGGAAGTTAGTACATTTTAGCTCCACATATTGAAAGGGCCTGTGAAATAGCTCAGTGGGTAAGGTGCTTGAGTTCAATCTACATGGTAAAAGGAGAAAATGAACTTTGCAAAATTATCCTCTGCCTTCACACATGAGCTGTGACACACATTTGTGCATATATGTGCACTCATGCACACAGACACAGAGAGAGAGAGAGACTGGAGAGATGGCTTATCATTTAAAAGCACTTGCTGTTCTTGCAGAGAACCCAAGTTTGATTCCCACCACCCATATCGGGCAGGTCACAAACATCTCTTACTCCAGCTCTAGGGTATCTAATACCTCTGGCCTTTATAGGCAGCTGCATTCAAATACAGCTAAAAATATAGCTAGAATCATGCTTTATGATTAAAAAAAAAAAAAAAAAAAGACCTGACTGCTTTTCTCCTGAGACTAAAATAAATAAATAAATAAATAAAGCAGTTGTGGTTTCTCATTGTTAGTGACATGGTACTAGAAATGCTAGCCACTTCACTAGATCAGGAAAAAGAAAAAAAGTCTACTGGTTCAGCTCATGTTTACTTAGTCATGTTGATGAGACGTTATAGGTGTAGATTCTGACATTCTTAGGAGACAAAATTCTCACAGCAAACTCCCTGATCTTCTGGCTCTACAATCTTTCCACTCCCAACTTCCTCAATGATCCCTGCTCACTGACTGACTCTCCAATACCAAATGATCAACCCTAAAAACATACATACAAGTAACATGATGCAGACTAAGCAGGTTGTATTTATGTATTTGGGAATATGCATTTATTTATATATTATATATGTACATATGCATAATATATAAAAAAATTAATGGAAAAGCAGCCAGGATGTTGTTTTTTTATTTTTATTAATTACAGTTTATTCAGTTTGTATCCCCCCTGTAGCTCTCTCCCTCCTTCCCTCCCAATCCCACCCTTTCTCCCCCTTCTCCACCCCAAGTCCACTGATGGACTTCCTGTCCAGAAAAGTTTCCATGTAGTCCTCTACTGCCTCTAGCTTCTTTTTTATATTATTTTTTATATTAATCACAGGTTATTTACTTTGTATCCCAGCCATAGCCCCCTCCCTCCTTCCCTCCCAATCCCACCCTCCCTCCCTCCCTCATCTCCTCCCTGCCCTTTTCCAAGTACACTAATAGGGGAGAACCTCCTCCCCTTCCATCTGGCTTTTACCTTGTAATTACCTTAATATCCTTGACATATGTCAAGAACTACATGATACAATGCTGTAAAATTGATTGATTGATTGATTTACTCTATTTCAGAAAATGAAAGAGGAATAACATGCATTGGACTTACCTACAATCTTATTCCTTTTTTTTTTTTTTTGGTTCTTTTTTTTTTTCTGGTTGTACAAGATTCCTTCTCTATCACCTTCTTTTAGACCATTCTTCAGGGTAGGCCAACTGTTAACATATTCTCTTTGTTTTCCTTTGTCTGAGAATGTTATGATATATCCTTAATTCCCAAATAGCACTTTGACTGGTTAGAAGTAAGATTGAAGTTTAACAGGTCTTTTGACAGTTGAAAAAGTATCTATTGCTTTCCCGGTTCCCGATGTTGTCCTTGTATACATTACCATTTAAGCTGCTTTTTCATTATAAGGCTTCATTTTTCTCTAATTACATTCAAGCTTTTAAACTTATGTTTAGTTTTCAGAAAATTAAATATTATATGGCTGCTATTTGACGCCATCAACTAAGTTGTTTTTGTTTTTGTTTTTAATTTTCATTTCTAGTATTTCAGTTTGGCTCTCATTTACATCTTCAGTTTCTTTACTGAGACTATTTCTTTGTGAGATAACTTTTTCAGTTTTATCAGCTGTGTTCATAATTATCCACTGAAGCATTCTTTTGATGGCTACTTTACAAACATGTGTCATATGGTCCTATAATCTCTGTCATCTCACTGGTGCCTTCTGTTTTTAATCGGGTTTTTTTTTTCAGTTTAAGTTAATTTTGGTTTGTGGTATAATGTGTGATTTAATTGAAACTTAAATAGTTCATATTTTATTTGATGTTCCAGATTTTGCTTGAAATCTTTTGCCTTAATTGTCTTTTTATGACACAATTCAAGTAGAAGAAAAGAAGTTTTCTACCTCATTATTACCAAGTACAGGTAGAAACACAGGTCCCACACTTGGTCTTCGTTGATACTCAAGGGAAAATGGGGCTTTTTATTACTCCGCGTAAAAATGGAAGTTCTAGCTACCAAGTAACTTGACTGGAGTCTAATTAGCTGCTGAGGGTAAGAGTGATTCTATATATGTTCACATATGATTACCATTTTACTATTTATAGCATATTTCCTTTTCCTTAATTTTTAATTTATTTCAAGGGAATTCATAATTGATCATTAAAGTGATTTTATGATGGCTGCTTTAAAACTTAGATAGTTCCAACAGTCTGATTTATGACAGTATCACATCAAGTTATTTTCTCTTCTCATTTGTGTTGTTATATGCCTTTAACTGGTTGATATTAATGTTAACTAGATATTGTGACTAAGATAGCCCCTACTTATTTTTTTTTCTAGCTTACAAGGATTCAAAAGATATATATTTCAGTAAAACCGTATTTCAGATTTTTGGATATTGATCTTGCCATAAGCTAGCAATATGTGGTGTGATTCTGTTTATGGTGTGCCGTAGCAGAGAGTCAGTGCTCCCAGTTAGTCATGGAATCACAATGGGAAACAACCAATGCTCTACATTCTCAGTGTGGATATGTTGAATGTGTTTTCTCCTTATGATATTTTCAATTTGCAATAAGTTTATCATTGAAACTCTACTGAAACACTGAAAACACCTGTGTACTAGGAGACTGTTAACACAAATTATGTTTTCTCTTGTAACATTTTTGGGTGTAGCATATCATTTCTGGTCTACTTTTTTAGAACGATTTAGTAGAGTGGAGAACATTCCATCCCTGCTGGTGGCTATAAAGGAAACATTTACCTAATTGTGCTGTCTTTTTCTTCCAGGGCAAGAGTCAAAATAGGCTTTAAATCTTTTACTAGGTTGAGGTTCAGGAGTCACTGAAAATGATTTATCATCTGTCACTCATTAAAAGATCAGGAGACAGGCAGGCATGGTGAAGCATTTAATCTCAGCACTCAGGAGGCAAAGATAGGAGGATCTCTGTGAGTTTGAGGCAAGCTTGGTCTACAAAGTGAGTCCAGGACAGTCAGAACTACACAGAGAAACCCTGTTTCAAAAGCAACAACAACAAAAAAGAGACATCAGGCCTTGGTTGCTTTGGACATTGAGTAAAGATTTGGCAGATACCTTACCTATGTTGTCTAATGCTGCATGGAGGTGGGTCAGGACCCATTAGGTCTGGGTTGAGGGTTGGAAAGCACATGGACATCTGGCACTCTGCGGTGCAAGACTACCTGCTACTGAGTACAACAGAGCAAGGGATGGGCCAGCTTGCCTGAGTTTCTGTTTCACTTCTCTTGAAATGAACAGATGCCTTTGCCCCTGGGTAAAGGTTTCTATGCTGAGTTCATATTAGTCTTTCCTTTTTTCTTTTCCTTTGCCAGTGCAGATCGCAGACTTTCCCCTCTATTTGTGCCCATGCTTGCTACTAATCTACTTGTAGACTTATCTAGTAGGTACCCAGTCTGAGGCATAAGTGACAAAAAAAGAAAGAAAATCCAAGGACTTCACCCTTACATAGTTCCTTATGTGTGAAATCCACAACTCATCCACATTCTCCTTTCTACTTTTCAAAGTCTTTTTTTTTTAATGATGTCTCTTTTCCCAGGGTACCTAGTTATAGTTATAGAAGAGGAGCCATTATTTAAGAACCAGAAGTCTGACTTATATATGTTTTAAATTATGATAAATGATGGCATAGTGTATTTTTTGCATTTAATTTTTCATAAAATCTCACTTTTTTGAAATCCATTTATCTTGATAAACAGATATATAGTGCATTCATTTTAAATAATATAGCATTTTCTGTTGTATGAATATGTCTCAAGTTGTTTATTCATTCTCCTGTTGGTGGTCAACGAAACCTCCACTCCTTTTTTATAAACAATGCCAGGTAAATGTTCCCATACATATATCCTTGGAGACTGACTGTACTTGTGGGAGAGTTTATCAGACCCTGCATCTGAAGTGGAGTTGCTAAGCCATAGAAGACACAGAGCATTGACAGCTTTATCAGATATTACCAAACTGCTCACCAACCATGCATGAGATACTGCATTTTGCCACACCTTCACCAAATGTGTGTATGTGTATCAATATATAGTCAACCTGATTCATCTTTAACCTATGACTTTGTTTTGACTTGCTTAAAGTATCATTCCCTAAACTAAGGTCATAAAGATACTCACTAAAATCATTTGGGTTTTCCCCAATCTAGGTCTTTAGTCTTTATCTGTAATTTACTTTCGTGCATAATCTAATAAAGAAATGCTATTCTACTTTCCCAGTATTGATAGCCAATTTTCCCAACACCATTAATTGAGCAGTCATTTATTTAGAATCCCACTTCAATAATATTTCACACTCCCACTTTACTTATGTTGATTCTGAAGTTTACAAATAACCCATTAAATGAGATTACCTAAAATATTGAATTTAAAATAAGTTCATTAAAATAAAATAAAATGAAACCTTAATCTTAAACCAATTTTCTATTATTCTTGGAACTGTGAGGGACAGAAGTAAAGTGTCCTGCTGATTAAATATCTACTAATGTCAATTAAATGCCCATTATGTATTAGATACTGCTAGGCAAATTAATGCTAGGATGATTTAAGTTTATTCCTTGTAACAACCTTGAGGAAACCATGCTGTATCTTTCTATTACAGATAAAAATACAAAAATTTTGAAAAGTCATGTTGCAGGGCCAAGGCTTGGGCTAGAGTTCAGTAACAGTGTGATTGCTCATAATATACAGGGGCTTGAGCTCAAACCCCAATTATACATACATACATACATACATACATACATACATACATACATACATACATACATACAAAGCTTGCCTTGATGCACACAATAGGATTGACATAGTTGAAATTTGGCTCCATGTGATTGCAGTGAGTGCTTTGTCTTGCTGCTTTATTGCGCCGTTGGCTACTTTTCTCATTGCTATGATGAAATATCTGACAAGAAGCAGTTTACAGAAACAAGGATTCATTTCAGCTTACAATATGAAGGCAAATCATGGTGGGGAAGTCATGGTGGTGAGAGCTGGAGGTGGCTGGCCATAGTGTAACCACAGTCAGGAAGCAGGGAGATAACTAATTCTCATGTTAAGCTAGTAGTGTTTCTACTAAGCCCAGGACTTCAAAAGTCCTAAAATGGTGCTTCCCAGATAGGATGGGCCTTGAGACCTCAATTAACCCAATTTAGATAAATCCTCAGAGGTGTAGTAGGAGGCTTGACTCCTAAGTGTTTCTAGATTCTGTCAGGTTGACAGCAGTAACCATCACAATTATCCTTAAGAAAAAACTGACATCCCTGGGCTGAGAATGATAGAATTTGCACATTATGATAGAGTGTATGTGGCAAGTGGTATTGTACCTTGAATGACCAAGTTCAAAGAATGACTGGTTTTCATTTGATATACTTTTTTCCATTTGTTTGTTTGTTTGTTTGTTTGTTTAATCTTTTACAGGATGATCCCAGCCCCCTCCCTCCTCTCTTCCCAGACCTACCCTCATGCCCCTCTCCCACTAGTCCCCTCTTTCCATCTCAGAGAAGGGGATGTCCCCAAGGGGTACCAGCCCACCCTGGCACCTCAACTCACAGCAGGACTAAGTGCATCCTCTCCCACTGAGGCCTGACAAGACAGCCCCTACTCCTGTTGTTAGGGGACCCACATGATGACCAGGCTGTACATCTGCTACCTATGTGTAGGGGGCCTAGGTCCAGCCCATGCATGCTGTTTGGTTGGTGCTTCAGTCTCGATCAGTAGGAAATTTCATCCTAGGATGAATTGCTGGTTACTTCTCTATTGCCTCTTCATTTATCTCTTTCTCTATGCCAGACTTCTTCATGTTGGAATATATAATTTAGTTGTCAGTGAGCTTCCCACGAAGCTATAGGTTTTAAGGAGGGAAAAAGCAAAAAAAAAAAAAAATGTATGGTTAAGGGAGTGTTTAATCATTTATCCTTGTTATAATTTTTATACAAGAATGGATTCCATTTAGTAAAGGCACTAAATGTTATGCTAATATATTATCAGCCTTTGCATGATTTTATCATACTATGATAATTGAGTTTTGATTTCTTATTGAGCTATCATTTTCTCTCCTTTGCAGTCAATGTCCCAATCTCTAAGACTGTTAATAAATTATACTAAGTAGCAAAAACAAGAGATTTAGTATCAGTCTTAACTCAGCCCTTTAACTCAGAGATCCTAGAGCTTTTGAAGTTTAGTTTTGCTTTGTTTTTAATCTGTAGACTGGACAGTAACAGAAAGGTAATGCTTGAATTAAGTAAAATGGTATTTGAAAATTCACTTTGTAAACCACTGCATGCTGCAGTTCTCATGTATTCACTGTTCTCTTATTTTTTGTCATATTTCTAGTACCCTGCTAGATGACCTTAATGCCACTGTTTCATAAAAGTCACCGAAGATTTACTTGATAAATACAGTTATACTCCTGACTCTGTCTTCAGATTTTATTTATGACATGAGGTCCATAAATTTGTATTTTTTTTAATTCTCTTCAAATAATCACTGAAACACAACCAGATATGGGGCAGCCATACTTGGTCTGAAACACTTAGTACCATATATACTAGAAACAAGTTATTAACCCTGACTGGAATTCCAGCTAAAACCAGTTACAGTAAGAGGTTGCAAACCATCCTTCCCTAATGCTCCAAATTCCTACCCCTCCTAGGTCATAGGCAACCTAGCCTCATGATCTCTTAACACCCCCTCCCACTCCTGGAGTTCCAGCTGCATCCTGAGTACTTTGAAGCAAAGACTGGTAAACCGAACCAGCAATTATTGGCTTTTAAAATGCTAGTGAATTTGAATGTTTTCTTTGAAAAAGTCTTAGTCAATAGGAACAGAAGACTATGAATAACACCAAAATATTTAGCTGTCTATTGAAATTTCTTTACAGTATCATGTAAAATAGGAACAGATGCAACTAGTCCAGAGCTTGGTTAGTAGGTAACAGATTTATGGACTTGCTCATTTTAAAAATTAAGGTTATAAACAACATATGTCAAAATCGCATAAAACTGCTCTGGAAACCATCTTCCTAGAAAACCCGAATCCCTGTTAATGTTCTGAATTTGCTTTCAGAACTGAAAGATGACATTGTATATATCTGCTTAAAACAATGCTTCCTTGAAACAACCGGCTCTGTGTGGGTGTGCATTCAGTAGCCACCCTAAAGTTTCAAGCACCTAGTCTCTTCCCAGAATGGAATCCATCCAATCCCTTGAGAGAAGAAAGCTTTTCTATTTACAAATACAGGTGGTGTTGCTATGAGTTACAGTTTTCTGGAAGCTGTTGCGCATAGCTCATGCTCTTAAGACAAAAGGAAGTCATCTGAGAGTGAAATCACCAGGTCTTTGGTCTATCCTGAAGCCTAGAAACTTGAGAGGAATCTCAACTGGCTCCTTGTCCTTTTACTGTCACATATGCAAGTCTCCTGTTGAATCTCTCTAGTCCACTGTTCTCTCTAATGAAGTCATGTTCTGTGCTCAGGGCAGTAATATCCTCAGAAGCAGATGTCTCCCATAAAGCATGACCTCATTCCTTGGAATTGGAAAAGCCCGCAGTAGACTGTTGGGGTAATATTGGAAAGGGCTTTGTTTAAAAATAGTTTTCCTAAATAATGTGTTCAACTTTTTATATATTTCTATTAAAAGGCAAATCTAGTTTGTTGCTGTTTTTTGTTAAGCTCGCTCCCCTCTTCCAGAAGAGGCAGTCACTGAGCCAAAAAAAAAAAAACGGTACACATAGAGCACAGACAATTCCACCCAGTTGTTTGGACAGATGGGCAAAACTTGAGATTTGTCTGGATGCAAAATCTGTGCTCTGTACGAGACCCCACTGAATCATAACCTACATTTCAACAAGCCTTTTTTGTAAGATCCCTGGAACTTAGAAAAAAAATAAGCCAAAGTGCCCAAGTAAAGTTACTGACCTAGATGCTCCCAGAAAATTAGACTAGCGAGAGTATCACTAGACAAGGAAAAAGTAGAAAAGCAGACAAATTTGAAGGATGCATTTTAAAGTCAATCCAAACTTTCTTAGACACTTAGATGCATGGTAGTCCCTGAACGCTGACTTCTCAAAGCACTGCAAATAACTGAGATAGACAGACAGATACACGACACCTGTACCCTCTGACCCCTATATCCAGGCCTTCTAGTTACAACCCGTATGTGCCACGGTGCTACTCACTTCTGCTTGTGTCTGTGCAGAAAGGAAATGCAAAAGAGGGAGAAGGGCCCAAATATAGAATTCACTAAATATGGAAGGAGTTTACAGGATCATAAGGCAATAACGTACTTATCATTTAAGCGTGATACATGCAATTTGTAAATTAATCACTATATTCCCATAAGATGTCTGTTTCAGGAACAGCTATGTATTAAGAATGAAGAATGCTAATAATTCTATAAATATTAATTGATGAAAATAAATATTGAAAATACATTTCCTTTCCCAATTCCCATATTAGTCACCTTGGCTAGCAACCAGTCTCCTTGCAATGATCTGTTTAAGCTGCATCCTCACCATAATGCTTTTCTATGGCAAACCTCTCAAGAATCTATTTCTCCTTGAAACCTTCTTCCACACTGTTGTCTTTCATCCTTATTTCTGATGCCTCTGGAGATGATAATATTGGCCCTTGATAAGAAAGTCATAGAAAACAAGTAAAAAGAGATCATGGAAGTTTTGTTGCAGCTGGTGGTGGTAATAGTGATGTTTAAGTATGTGTTTTGACTATCATGATTGAGAGAACTGTTAAAAATGAATTAAGCTAAAATCGTGTACCATTTATCCCTCAAAAAAGTACTGTTTTTACTTTTTTTGTGATACTAGGAGTCGAACACAAAGCCTTGTGCATGCTACACAAGCACAGTCCTGTTGACATATATTCCCAGCCCTGTTTTCATGTGTGTGTTTTGGGTATGTGTTTTTGTAGATGTGCACATTTGTGTAGATGTGCATGTGGAGACCACAGGTCAACATTGGGTGCCTTCCTCAACTACTTACCATCATATATTTTTGAGATAAGGCCTTTACTGAATCTAGAGATTGACAATTCAACTAGGCCCAGGAAATCTTCTGTCTCTGCCTCCACAGTTCTGGGATTATAAACACATAGTACCATACCTAGCTTCTGACATGGCTGATAAATGGAACTCCAGTCCTCATAACTGCACAGCAAGCACTTTATTGACAGAGCCACCTCTCTACCTCTGCCCAAACCCTATTTTTAAATGGATATCATTGGAATTTTTTTTCTATCAAGGGCATATGCTACCCAATGAAATCTTAGAAAATAAGTTAGACCCAAATTAATCAAGATATTATAAAACCAAAAGCTCCTGAGTACTATAAACTGTTACAACACATAAAAATAGAAAGGATGCTTCCTAGCTCATTTTATGAAATAGACATCACCATGATAACAAGTTTCTAAGAAGGAAACATAAGATTTCTCACATTAAAAAAAAAAAGTTTTAGATAACCAACCTGGAAGCCATGGCTACTGATACACTATTAGCATGAATGTCATGGGAGTAACTGTTAGAGTTTCTATTGTTGTGGTAAGACATTGTGGCCAAAAGCAACTTGAGAAGGAAAGGGTTTATTTCCAGGGAAATTGGGGCAGAAACTCAAGGCTGGAAGTGATGCAGAGGTCAGAGAGGAGCACTGCTTTTTGGCTTACACAGCCTGATTTGTTATATAGCACAGGACCACATACCTAACCCAGAGGTGGTTTCCTCCACTGTAAGCTAGGCCTTCCCACATCAATCACTAATTAAGAACATGTACCACAGGCTGGCCCTCAGGACAATCTGGTGGAGGGCATTTTCTCTATTGATGATCCTTCTTCCTAAATGACTCTAGCTTGTATCAAGTTGACATAAAAATAGCCAGCACAGTAACCAACCACTTTCTGATTGGATTTGAGGCCCACTCCACAGATGGAATCCATACCTGATGCCATTATCAGGACCATCTATAGCTAGATAGGTCATCAACCTAGGGAAGAACTCAGTGTTATTATTCTACTCAATGCTGGACATAGTATTAAATCAACTTCTAGTGAATTTTCATTATACCCCTTAATTAGTGTGTCTCGCAAACATTATCAGGGATGCTGCTTTTTATAGACAATTATTAAAAACAGAGACCTACAACTGTTCAGGATGTAGAAAATGGGACTGGAGAGATGGCTCAGAGGTTAAGAGCACTGGCTGTTTTTTCCAAAGGTCCTGAGTTCAATTCCCAGCTACCACACCGGTGGCTCCATAACCATCTATAGTGATATCTGGTGCCCTCTTCTGGCGTGCAAGTGTATATGCAGGGAGAATACTGTATAAATAATAAATTAATTTTTTTAAAAAAAGACTTCAACTTAAAAAAAAAAAGATCTTGAAAATAAGAGACTATAGAATGTTCAGCCCTAAACAGGATGCCTGCATCACCTCCTCCTCCCAAGGCTTGGAGATTGTGGCAGAAGAGGCGGCAGAAAGATTCTAAGAGACAGTAGGTGATTATAAGAGAACAGTGTTAACCAGACAAAGCAAGGCAGTTGCACATATGAACTTACAGCAGTTGTAACAGCAAGCACAAGACCTGTAAAAGTTCAAGACAAACAAAATCCCAGCATGGAGGGGGGAGGTAGGCTTGACGTCTCTCTCCTAACTAAAGACCTATTGGTAACTGGGAGGGTCTATGAAGGAAAGAGTCAGATTTCTTTAAGGATCGTGGTCCCTGGCTAGTCAACAATGATCCATTGGAAAGCCACACACCACCCAAGAGTATACGGGCAGCACATATTATATTTGATGGTTTTTCTTTTCTTTCTTTTTCTTTTTCTTTTTTTTTTTTAAAGGGGGATGGATCCAGGGGAAACTGGGAGAGGGGTGAATATGATCACATATATTGTCATTATCAAAGAACTAAGTTTTTAAATGTGAAAAAGGTTTGGTAGACATTGTAAAATAATTTCTAGAGATTTTAAGATGATTTTCTTTGTCTACCAATAAAAGAATAAATTATAAAGCAATCAG
Organism: Psammomys obesus; assembly: GCF_907164565.1. Taxonomy (NCBI): domain Eukaryota; kingdom Metazoa; phylum Chordata; class Mammalia; order Rodentia; family Muridae; genus Psammomys; species Psammomys obesus. Next base: position 1,073,187 of record NW_026589447.1, on the reverse strand, counting down.
AAAAAAATCTCAAACGAGCAAATCAAATCCTGAAAAATATTTACTGTATTATAGGTCATGACCATTATGTGCTAGGAATGTAAAAATGACTCAATGATATGAAAGTTTAATGGTGCGTTACATAATCAACTCAAAGGCTATAAGTCAAAGGACCTTCTCCCCGATAAAACGCACTTGATAAAAATTTAGCATGCTTTTGTGATAATTCTTAGTAATTCCATAATATCTTGTTCTAATAAGCAGCATGGTGCTTAGAAGCCTTCTTGGTAAAGTTAAGATGCTCATTATACCTGATTATTTTTTAATTTCTTTTTTCTTAAGATTTAGTTTATTCTGTGTATTTGTTTTCCCTTCCTATATGTATGTATACTATGTTGATGTCCAGTGCCATTGAAGGTCAAAAGAAGGTATCAGATACCATGTAAGTGGAGTGACAGGCAGATATGAGCCACCAAGATGTACTTGAAACTGGATGTGGCTCCTCTGGAAGAGCAGCCCATTCTCTTAACTGCTGAGCCACATTTCTAGCCTCTTGAATTTCTTACTAATCCGATGAAAGAAGAATATAAGAGAGTTATATAAATATCCATCACTTCCGATTCTGTAGCTAGTAAACACAAGATACCTAACTGAAAAGATACTGTAAATAGAAACCCCCAAGGTGTCTAGGCCATGTGTGTCCATTTCTTGTAATACGAGTACAGTATCAGTAAATCTTCTGTTCAAACAGTATTTGTGAGTTGAATATTGTTGAAAAACTCAGCTGGGAACAGTTTTCATAGGCAGTTAAATCCTTTAAGGCCATTTCAGAGTCATGTATGCCTTGAGATCATGACCCTGAACAGCAATTTGTATTAGATAAAAAGGCTTGATTATTTGAGCTTTCTTAGGTTTAAGATGAACGAAGTTTATACAGTAATAGATTTTTCCAAAGTAATAAGTTTGTATTTATTTAGTGTCCAGAGACTATTTTATCCATTTTATGTTATCTTGTGTAATCCTTATAACAACTTCGTAAAGTAAATGATAGTATCCACATTGTTCAAATGTGGCTGCACTCACTTGGAAAGATGCAACTATTTCCTCAATGTCACACAGCACTTGGTAAGAAGAAGGAGCTTAAGCTTGCATGTAACTCTGTGACTTCTAAGACCATGCATGACTCTTCCACCACTGGTTCCTATCTATGTGCACAGTCTTCCCTCCCAAGTATTTTCTGGAACAGAATTCTGATCTGTGAGATATTCAAAGAATGGTCACTCTTAAGAATCAAAACAGATCTACATGGAAAATGTGGCTAGCTAAATAATGAAAACAGAGAAGGCAAGAAAACACCATGTTGAAGGGTATCCAGGCTGGATATGCCTTATCAGGAAAAAGAATTGATTGGTTCTTTCTAAAACAAAGCATTGAACAATACCTCCACCCTGGGGCAGTCACTAAATAACTAGAGAACACTCACACTGAACCCAGAACTCCCCCACCGATTCCATTGCAAGAAGCATCCAGTAAGTCTCAGGATAAGCTTCATCTCTGATTAAAGTGAAACAACATGCCCAGCTGCAAAAGAACTAGCCATCTTGAACTGTTCTGGGACCCAATCTAGAGCCACATTGTGAAAATGTGGTTCTCAGGGTAACTAGTGTGCGGTTTGGCTGTGCAGCAGTTGTGGCTGTATCCCTGAATGGCGAGGCTTACAGAATTACTTCTGGAAACAGCACATGTCACCTACCATCTGGGCTCCCTCAACCCATGAATAGGTTTAACCTGTCCACAGGAAGATAGTGTAGCTTGATTAATGACATCATGTTCTAACAGTAGATTCTCTCTGATTCCTATGCTTTGTTGGGCAAGAATATTTGGATGATGGATGGCCATTATAACCTTTAACATATTTAATGAATTAACACATCTCAACTACTAAAGCAATCCATTTGATTCATATGCATGCAGCTCAAAATAATTCCTTGAATCTGCTTAACACTTCACACTTTCCCAAATTGTTTTCATTTCTATTGTCTCATCGATTCATGGAATTGAAAACTTAATGCCTCAGCATTTGAACCCAGATAAAAAATAGTGCAATTAGTACTCAGCATTTGACCTAGGTCAAGGCTTTCATCCTCAGCCAGACCTTAGAGTCTCCTGAAGAGCTTTCAGATTTTTTTCATACTCACACAGCAACACCCAGCCAATGGTGTCTGAATCCTCAGGGCAGGAGTGTGCGCAGTGAGAGATTTTGACTCTCTTCAGATGATTCAAATGTATAGCCAGATTTGAGAAACACTTTCAGAGGTGATAAGTTTAATCTGAGTCCCAGGTGACAGGAATACATTCAATCTGCAGTGTCTCGTGGTAGTCGGAGGCATGGGCTGTGATTTGGAGAGTATCATTCTCTCTAAGGGTTGAATAGTAGAACAAAATGTACTCATGAGAAAAATGTGTAGAAAAGAGAAAAACGGGAGCCTGAAGGAACCTTTGATATTCATAGTGGTTAAGATTTTTATGTCGGTTAACCTAGCTTTCTGAAAAAAGGCCACATGAATTCATAATCAGAAAAACACACATGACTAATCAGAGGCCTTTGTGGGAAGAACTGTGCATGTGTCTAAGGGGATCAATGGGCATAATTTATTTAGACTTTCAAAAAGCCTCCAACTGAAGTTCTCTAGCAAAAGCTATTATCCTTTAAGTTGTGTCCCCATGCACTGTGAAATCAGAGGGGCCGTCCTATGAAGAGGGGTTTAAAGGCAGGGATAATGTGTAAGGATGAATGCATATCTTTCTACATTGAGACACATAAACAGTAGAGTTTTGTAATCAGTTTCTGGTTTTATTTAAGATTTTTTTTGGAGGGTTTTTTTTTTAACTTTTATGAATTACACTTTATTCACTTTGTATCCCCCCATAAGCCCCTCCCACCTCCCCCCCCCCCAGTCCCATCCTCCCTCCCCCTTCTTCACGCATGCCCCTCCCCAAGTCCACTGATAGGGGAGGTCCTCCTCTCCTTCCTTCTGATGTTAGTCTATCAGATCTCATCAGGAGTGGCTGCATTGTCTTCTTCTGTGGCCTGGTAAGGCTGCTCCCCCCCCTCAGGGGGAGGTGATAAAAGAGCAGGCCAATCAGATTATGTCAGAGGCAGTCCCTCTTCCCATTACTATAGAACCTACTTGAACACTAAACTGCCATGGGCTACATCTGTGCAGGGGTTCTAGGTCATCTCCATGCCTGGTACTTGGTTGGAGTATGAGTCTCTGGGAAGACCCCTGTGTTCAAATTTTCTGGTTCTGTTGCTCTCCTTGTGGAGTTCCTGATATGGGCTGGGTGAAAGAGTACAGTAAAATCTTTTAACAAACTCACTCAGAGCTCTGCTATGACTTGCTGTGTGACCCCGGCAAATCTCCTAACATCTCTTGTTCTGTTTCCTCCTTATCTGTAAAATAGTGGAAATGGATAGAAAAGTCTCCTAGAAATTCTATAAATTTATCTTAGCTTAGTTCTCTCTCTGTGTCTACACTGAAAGCAATACATAATCAACTTCTGTAGTTGATTAGAGCAACATCAAGAAGTGGCTATTACAGGGTCAAGGACCAGAAAAAGCATTTGTTATACAAAATTATTCACTATATGCAATTCATTGTAACCAGATTGGCAAGGCACTTTTTCTGCCAGCCATCTGCTAGAATATAAAAATAGCTTTTTTATACAGGACCGTCCTTTATAATTGGATTTAACGTGTACCAATGATTTCTTTAACACTAAATTTATAAATCTTTTATATAACAGTTTATAGCGGAGGCTTGTGAAATATTAGAGTAAAAAGTTATCTAGTGTATATCTACATTCAAGAGAATTATACATAGGTGAAGTGATTCACCCGAGGTCAGAGAGAACAACACCATAGAGCTATATCTCTTGACAACTTGTTCAGCTCTCTTCACCTTCTCACTATACTTAGTTCCAAAGCAAGAAGAAATGCGGCTTTAGAAAACACTGAGTCCTCAGGCCAGACTTATTTAGAAGCTGTTTTGTCACCCTCTTATTCTTTAATTATTGAGCTATATATGTATAATCTGCTGAGTACATTTAATGTTGTTCATATGTGTATGTATTGAAGGCTGACCACTTAGTGTTTGATAACCTCTGGAGAAAGTGTCCCTGGAGAAGACCAATTCTCCCTCTCTCGGGAACCATCAGTTACATGTACTTCTTTCTTTAGAGTTGGAGCCTTCTGAGATTCTGCCCATCCATATATGCATGCCAACTGACGTTGTCATTATTCAGGTCTTATTTAGGCAATCATCTTGTTGAGATTGCATGTGTATAGCTTCACTATCACGTAGAGAAGACACTATCTCAAAGCCCTCATATTGGTCCTCTGGCTCTTACAGTCTTACTGCCCTCTCGTCCACAATGTTCCCTGAGGGGCTGTGTTGTAGATGTATCATTTGGGATTAGACATTAGTCTGTTGCTTTCTACAGTTTTACCAGTTGTAGGTTCATGTAGTAGTCTCTATCTGTTTCAAAGAAAAGGTTCATTGGTGAGGAAAAAAAAGGACGCTTATCTCTGGGTATAAGTAATTAGAATGCAGTTTAAAATTTCACTGGTTTAAGAAAGTGGCAGGAGTAGATTATCCATTAGCATCCATGACCTCACCAGCCACAGGTAGTTAGCTAGGTTTACATTACTGAGCATGAACTCCCTCCTATGGAGTGGACCTTTAAGTCCAATTAGACAGCTTTTGGTTGCCCCCAAGATATGAGCCACTATTGCACCATTGCAAAAATTGCTAGGCTGTTCATTCATTGCTCTGGTTCAGGGGCTTTATACAAATATTGCTATCATTAATTTTTAGTAAAACTGATTCAAAAAGATAAAATATACATATACAACATCATACACATATTGAATGTTAGAGCTAGAATTCAAACCTGGTTCAGAAATGGTAACAAGGCTCATGATCTTTCTACAACCCAATATTCCCAAAGAGTATACGCCAGAGTATCACCTCAACAAAAGATAGATAATTCTTGGAAAGCGTTCCTTGGCCAAAGAAGTAAGAGCAGCATATTTATGTTGTCTTTGTGGAGTTCCTTTTCCAACTATTAGATTTACTGAAAATTTTAAGAAGTCTTCAGTTGAAAAAAATCTATTTTTCTTTAATGCTGTATTTCTTAAACTTTTTTTAGTCAGCCATTTTCCCAAGAACATCTGTTAATATCACACATCTCTTTCATATTCCTTATAATGGAAAACTACAAAAAGTATAGAACTTGGAAGAAAAAAACAGGAGGGTCAGGATTTCAAGACCAGCCTCAACTACATGAGACCCTGTCTCAAGATGCCAAAAGAAGGGGGATACAACAATAACCCAGTAAAGTGCTTATTGCACAAGCATGACATCCTGAATTTGAATCCCTAGCACCTACATAAAATCTGGGTCTAGTAGTACATGACTGTAATCTTGACAGTAGAGAAGTAGAGACAAAAAGATCTCTGGGGCTCACTGGCCAACCAGCTTAATAAGCCCCTGGCACCTATGAGAGACCCTGTGTCAAAAACCAAAATGGCTCCAGCAAGATGATTCAGCAAGCAGACACACTTATCACCAAGTCTTATTACCTGAGTTTGATCCCTGGGACTCATGTGGTAAAAAGAAAGTACAGATAACTACAAATTATCCTTTAACCTCCACACAATTGCTATGGCACTTATATCCCCATGCTTATACAAGCACTCTCTCATACTTAGAGGAACTCAAGCAATAAATAAATGTAAGAAAAAGAAAAGCATGGTAGACTGCTCCTTGGTAACGACCCTGAGGTTGACCTGTGGCCTCTGCACACACCTGCACATATGAGAGTATTCACATACAGTCAAGTGTGAACACACAAAAATATTTAAGGCTGTGCTACACAGCGCTACTTCTCAATTCATCATCATAGAATGTTCCCTAGACCTAGGGGTTTTTTTTTTCTTTTCTTCTTCTTCTTCTTCTTCTTCTTCTTAACCACTTGTGACCAAAGACACCTTGTTGCAGAATGCTTCCTTATCAAGAACACTTACTTGTCAATTTGAGCATGTCTTTGTAACACGAACAAATGTATCCCTTATGGAACTTTAAGGCACTATTAAACTTCTGAACTGTCAGCAGTTAGTGGGACTAGTTTACTGTTGCCCTAACCACAGCAATATTTTTTGAGTCTTTCCCAAACCAAGAGAGAAGTGAGCCAGAAAATTTCATAGCTGCTAATAACTTAAGTCATGTTTGTGGAGCCTGAAACCCAGATATAGGACTCTGCATTGATGCATATAAAGAAAAGAGTTGGATGAAGAGTGCAAATCTTTTCACATCAGAAATACTTGAGATTGGGGTGGGATGAAGTGGGGTGGGATCAACTTGCACAGCCCTACCTTTTCTGGCCTTTTCCCTCATGCTCAGAGCAGATGTTGGAATCATGATCTGGGTTCTGAACATGGACATTCCATGTGGTTTTTATTCACAATTCTCACTCTTCTTTGAAGCTAATGGCTTCCATCTTCTTCAAATGTATTGGGCTTGCCACACTTATTTGTGTATTCTCTGTTTGTAATTCTAATGGTGTAAAGTGGAATCTAAAAGAAACTCTTAAGATTTCAAGATTTGAAGACATAAACAATGTTGATTCTGGTTGGATTTTGTGGCACTAGGGATTGACCCTAGGCTCTCACTCCATCTACCACTATATACTCAGTCCCCTGCTTTTCAATAAGAAATATCTAGTTCTAGAAATACTCATCTGCCATCCATTACCTCTTTTTTCTTATCCCTTTACTAGCTGGCACTGAAGAAATTTTGGTCATGCCTAGTCCCTTGTGTTACCCTCTACATAAAGAGAAGAAGGCATGTGTACTACTCGAGCAAACCAACAAATAATTAAATGTACATTTATTGAGTACTTACTCCACATACATCACCTTCAACTATTTACACTGAAAATAACATATAAATTGATACAATTGTACAAATGGGAAATTCTGTCAATATATGTGGTATGGCTGATTCAATGTGATGAAAGGTGAAGTAAGCTGGAGTCTGAAAAATCTAATTACCACCTCCTTCAGCCATTCATTTGTTCATCAAACCAACATTCTTGAATCTCTATTAGAAAAAGAAGTGCTTAAGGAACTGAAGACATAGAGGTGAACAATTCATAGCCTTTGCCTCAAGGAGTTAATGATATTGTAAGGAAACAAACAAATAAGATTACAATATGAGGGCTGGAGAGATGATTAAGTGATTAAGAGTACTACCTGCTCTTCCAGAAGACCCAAGGCTCAATTCTCAGCACTTACATGGCAGCTCACAACTGTTCATAACACCAGTTCCAGAGCATCTGACGTACATACATACATACATACATACATACATACATACATAAAGGCAAAACACCAGAACACATGAAAGTAAAAAAAAATAATTTTAAAAGATTACAGTTTGAGAAATGTACACTGCATTATGTAATACACAAGAACTGATGTCTGAGATGCCTCTTCAAGGATGAGTAGGCACTGAAAGAAAGTGGAGCTGAACAAGGATATTTCAGGCACAAATTATGGCCAGAATAAAGATACAGAATCAAAAAGTATGGTATGTTGTGGGTATAAGGCTAAGATCCATGCTGAATTACATGTAGCATGGTTTTACTTTTAAACCAGTAGATGTTTTATTAACATGTTTTTATGATTATAGTTTACTTTTAGAAGAGCCATAATCCACAGAAAACTGAAAAGAAACAGAGTTCCTACATATTAACTCCCTTCTCTTCCTCAGCAACCATTCATACTTTTACTCTTCATAGTTTACCCTTTCTAGAATGTCATGGGATACTACATAGACTTTTCAGCCTGGCTTTTTTTAGTTCATGGTACACATTTAAGTTTTTTCTGAAGACATATGTGACTTGTTCTTATTGCTGAGCAATATGTCACTGTATTGATATATCACAACTTGTTTATCTGATCATTTATTAAATAACATCTTAGTTACTTACAGTTTGGGCCAATTATGTATAATGTTGATAAAAGGCATCTGTATGTAAGTTGTGTGATCACACATTTCTGGCTCTTTTGACTAAAATATTTGAGTGTGATTTCTTGTTTTTAATTGCTAAGTAGTATTCCATTGTGTCAATGTACCACAATTTCTCTATCCATTACATGGCTGAAGGGCATCTAGGTGTTTCCAGATTCTGGCTATTATGAACAAAGCTGCTATGAACATAGTTGAGCAAATGTTCTTGCTGTATGGTAGAGCATCTTTTAGGTATATGCCTAGGAGTGGTTTGTTGGATCTTGAGGTATCACTATTTCTAATTGTCTGAGAAAGCACCAGATTGATTTCCAAAGTGGTTGTACAAGTTTACATTCCCACCAGCAATGGAAGAAGGTTCCCCTTTCTCTGCATCCTCTCCAGCATGTGTTGTCACTTGAGTTTTTCATCTTAGCCATTCTGATGGGTATAAGGTGAAATCTCAGGGTTGTTTTGATTTGTGTTTCCCTGATGACTAAGCACGTCGTCGAGTATTTCTTTAAGTGTTTCTTTGCCATTCAATATTCCTCTGTTGAGAATTATCTGTTTAGCTCTGTACTTATTTTTAAAATTGGATTACTTGGTTTGTTGATGTTTAACTTTTTTAGTTCTTTATATATACTGGATATTCGCCTTCTGTCAGATGGAGGGTGGGTGAGGATCTTTTCCCAGTCTGTAGGCTGTCATTTTGTTCTGTTGACAGTGTCCTTTGCTTTACAGAAGCTTTTCAACTTTTTTTTTAATTTTATTTTTTTCTTATCAGTTACATTTTATTAACTCTGTATCCCAACCGTGTCCCGATCCCTCATTCCCTCCCAGTCCCTCCCTCCCTCCCTCATCTCCACCGTGCCCCTTGCCAAGTCCACTGATAGGGGGGACCTCCTCCCCATTCATCTGATCCTGTTTTATCAGGTATCTTCAGGACTGGCTGCAAAGCTCTCCTCTGTGGCCTAACAGGACTGCTCCTCCCTTGGGGGGTTGGGAGGCCAAAGAGCCAGTCATTGAGTTCCTGTTAGAAATAGTCCTTGTGCTTTTCAACTTAATGAGGTCTAATTTATTGATTGTTGTTCTTAGAGCCTGTGCTGTTGATGGTCTGTTCAGAAAGTTGTTTCCTGTGCCAATGAGTTCAAGGCTCATCCCCACATTTTCTTTTAACAGATTTAGTGAGTCTGGTTTTATGTTGAAGTCTTTGATCCACTTGCACTTTATTTTTGTGCAGGATGAAAAATATGGATCTATTTGCATTTTCTACATGTAGACATCCACTTAGACCAACACCATTTGTTGAAGATGTTGTCTTTTTTTCGTTGTATGGTTTTGCCTTCTTTGTCAAAGATCAGGTTTCCATAGGTGTGTGGGTTTATTTCTAGATCTTCAATTCAATTCCACTGATCTACCAGTTTCTGTGCCAGTACCATACCATTTTTATCACTGTTGCTCTATAGTACAGCTTGAAACAGGGATGAAGTTGCCTCCAGAATTTGCAGGCAAATGGACAGAACAAGAAAAGATCATCCTGAGTGAGGTAACCCAGAAGCAGAAAGACACACATGGTATATACTCACTTGTAAGTGGATATAAGCCATATAATATAGGATAAACATACTAAAATCTATAGTCCTAAAGAAGCTAAACAACAAGGAGGGCTTAATCCTCACTTAAAAGGGCAAACAGGATGTACATAAGAAGTAGAAGACAGGGAATAGGACAGGAGCCTCCCACAGAGGGTTTCTGAAAGGCTCTACCCAGCACAGTATCGAAGCAGATGCTGAGACTCATTGCCAAACTTCGGGCAGAGTACAGGGAATCTTATGAAAGAAGTGGGAGATAGAAAGACCTAGAGGAGACAAGAGCTCCACAAGGAGACCAACAGAGCCAAAAACTCTCGGCTCAGGGGGTCCTGCAGAGATTGATGAATCAACCAAGGTCCATGCGCTGAGAGGACCTAGACCCCCTGCTCAGTGTAACCCATGGGCAGATCAGTCTCCATGGGGGTGTCCTAGTAAGGGGAGCAGGGGCAGTCTCTGGCATGAACTCAGTTGCCTGCTCTTTTATCACCTCTCCCTGGTAAGATGGCCTAATTAGGCCACAGAGAAAGAGAGTCCAGACAGTCCTGATGAGCCCTGATTTGCGAGGGTCAGATAGGGGAGGAAGACCTCCCTGTCAGTGGACTAGGGGAGGTATATAGCTGGGGAAGTGAGAGGATGGGTGGGACCAGGAGGAGATGTAATAATAATAATAATAATAATAATGGAAAAAAGAGTGTGCTTTCTGGGTCAATTTCTATAGAATTGTCACACTGTTTTTCCAAATGTGCCACTTTGCATTCCCACCAGCAGTGCAATGGCAGTTCCTGTTGCTTCATATTCTATCAAGAATTTGATATCAGTGTTTTCCATTTTAGCCATTTGTGTACTGCTCTCTCCATATTAAATTGCAATTTCTTCATGGCAAATAATATCTTTTTTTTCCATCTTAATATCTTTTTTTGGTTAAGTGTCTACTCATATCTTTTGCCCCCTCTTTTTTCCTTTGGTTTTTCAAGACAGGGTTTCTCTGTGTAGCCTTGGCTATCCTGGACTCACTTTGTAGATCAGGCTGGTCTCAAACTCATAGAGATCTACCCACTTCTGCCTCCCTAAGTGCTGAGATTAAAGGTGTGCACCACCATGCCTGGCTTTTTACCCACTTTTTAATTTGATTCTTTCCCAATTGTTAAGTTTAGACGTTTAGACGTTAACCTGTTTCTTAATTGGGTTATCTGTTTTGTTCTTTGGTTTCAAATCTTTAGTTTCAAATATCTTTTGGATAAAGGTAGTTTTTAAGACTTGTGTCATGTGTTTTTCAAAATATTTCTCCTAAATCTTTTTTTATTTGTTTTGGAGTTTTGTTTTGTTTTCTAAGACAGGGTATTTCTGTGTAGCCCTGGCTCTCCTGGTTCAGCCTGTAGACCAAAAAACAGCCTGCCTCTGCTTCCTGAGTGTTGGGATTAAAGATAAGCATCACCATGTCCTGCATTCACAGCTTTTTAAAAGTTCACTTAGTTGAGGGACATCTGGGTTGTTTCCAGATTCTGGCTATTATGAATAAAGCTGCTACAAACATGGTTGAGCAAATGTCCTTGTTGTATATTTGTGCATATTTTTGATGTATGTCTAGACATGGTATGGCTGGATCTTGAGGAAGCGCTATCCCTAGTTGTCTGAGAAAGCGCCAGATAGATTTCCAGAGTGGTTGTGCCAGTTTACATTCCCACCAGCAGTGGAGAAGGGTTCCCCTTCCTCCACAACCTCTCCAGCATGTGTTGTCACTTGAGCTTTTGATGTTAGCCATTCTGATGGTGTAAGGTGAAATCTCTGGGTTGTTTTGATTTGCATTTCCCTAATGGCTAATGAGGTTGAGCATTTCTTTAAGTGTTTCTCTGTCCTTCGATATTGCTCTATTGAGAATTCTCTGTTTAGCTCTGTACCCCATTTTTTTAAATTGGGTTACTTGATTTTTTTGGTGTTTAACTTTTTGAGTTCTTTATATATTCCAGATATTAGCCCTTTGTTAGATAAGAGGGTTAGCGAAGATCCTTTCCAGTCTGTAGGCTGTTGTTTTGTTCTGATGCCAATATCCTTTGCTTTACAGAAACTTTTCAGTTTCATGAGGTCTCATTTATTGATTCAGTGGACATGGGGAGGGGCATGGGAAGAGAAGAGGGAAGGAGGGTGAGATTGGGCAGAGATGAGGGATGGAGCTAAAGCTCAGATACAAAGTGAATAAATTGTGATTAATAAAAATAAATAATTTTTTAAAGGTCACTGTTTTCTGAAGAGATTTTTAACTTATTTTTATTTTAATTTTTATTAATTACATTTTATTCACTTTGTATCCTCCCGTAAACCCCTCCCACCTCCCCTCCCAGTCCCACCCTCACTCCCCCTTTTCCACACATGCCCCTTCCCAAGTCCACTGATAGGGGAGGTCTTCTTCTCCTTCCATCTGATCTTAGTCTATCAGGTCTCATCAGGAGTGGCTGCATTGTCTTCCTGTCTGGCCTGGTAAGGCTGTTCTCCCCTCAGGGGGAGGTGATCAAACACTAGGCTAATCAGTTCATGTCAGAGACAGTCCCTGTTCCCATTACTACGGAACCCACCTGGACACTGAACTGTCATGTGCTACGTCTGTGCAGGGGTTCTAGGTTATCTCCATGCATGGTACTTGATTGGACTATGAGTCTCTGGAAAGACCCTTGTGTTCAAATTTTCTGGTTCTGTTGCTCTCCTTGTAGAGCGCCTGTCTTCTCTAGATCTTACCATTTCCCACTTCTTTCATAAGATTCCCTGCACTCTGCCCAAAGGTTGGCCATAAGTCTCAGCATCTGCTTTGATAGTCTGCAGGGCAGAGCCTTTCAGAGGCCCTCTGTGGGAGGCTCTTAAAGAAATACAACTTAACACTTTTTTCTCAGGTTGTACTTCTGGTTTTCTATCTAAAGCTCCTTATAAAGGCCAAAGTTGTCTAGAGATTTATTGTGTTGTCTCATGGGATTTTTATAGTTTTGTGTTTAAGGTTTGATCTTAGACCACTTTTGAGTTAATTCAGTGAAAGACATAAAGTCTGTGTCTTGATGTACTTGTCTGCATGTAGATGCCCAGTTGTTCTACCATCATGTATGAAAAGAACTATAATTTTTCTGTTGGATTGACTTTTCTCTTTTGTCAATGACCAGTTGACTGTTTTTAGGTCTATTTCTATTCTCTGTGTTCTATTTCACTAATCTGTGTCTGCTACTTCACCAGTACAATATTATTTTGACTGCTGTAGCTTTATAGTAAAATCTGAATCAGAGAATGACAATTCTCCAACTTTGTTTTTATTCCACAATATCATATTTGATATTCTATATCTGTTACCTTTCTGTTTAAATGTTGGACTCTTTTTGCTAATATCTACAAAGTAACTTCCTAGTATTTTGATGAGGACTGCATTTCATCTATAGGTTAAGTTTTGAAAAAGTGACATTTTTACAATATTAAGTTTTTTTACATGAACATGAGATATTATTCTATTCAGAAATTTTTCTTACATCAAATTTTTGGTGGAGGAGGAGGATATGATGGTTACATTTTGGTGGAGGTAACTATGGTGGTGGTGGGAACAACAATGACTTTGGAAATTATAGTGGACAACAGCAATCAAATTATGGACCCATGAAGGGGGGCAGTTTTGGTGGAAGAAGCTCAGGCAGTTCCTATGGTGGTGGCTATGGATCTGGTGGAGGAAGTGGTGGATATGGTAGCAGAAGGTTAAAAAAAAGCAATAGAAAAGACTACAGTTCTTAGCAAGAGAGAGAATGAAGAGTTGTCAGGAAAGCTGCAAGTTACTTTGAGACAGTTGTCCCAAATGCATTAAAGGAACTATAAAATCTGCCACAGGAGGAACAATGATACATAGTCAGAAAAGTTACTGCAGCTTAAACAGGAAACCCTTCTTCAGGACTGTCACAGCCACGTTTGCAAAAAAAATGCAGCTATTGAGTAATGCAATGTAGTGTCAATTAGATGTAAATTCCTGAGGTCTTTTATCTGCTGTAGGTTTTGCTTTTCATTACATCAGGTATATTATGCTGTAAATTGTGGTAGTGGTACCAGGAATAAAAAAATTAAGGAATTTTTAACTTTTCAAAAAAATTTTAGTGGTTCATTACTGACATATAAGAATTTGACTTCTACATGTTAGACTTTAACTGTGAAACATTATGTTAATTGTTGTTTAGTTACCAGAATAACTGCTGAATTATGGTGTTGAGAATGGACATCCTTTACTTGTTCTTGGTAAATAACAAAGGGGATAACATCTAGTTTTTTCATTATTGTTATATATGGGATTTCTTATAGAAATTTTAACTGAAAAAATGCCCTTGACCCATATTGGGTGTAAGTTTTTCATCATGAAGGGATGTGAAATTTTATCTAAGATATTTTCTACATCTATTACTATGACTGGCTCTTCTTTAGCTTATTGACATAAGATAGATTAAACTGATTAATTTTTATGTTAATCCAGCTGTACATATCAAAGATAAATCCTTCCTGGTTGTTGTCTCGTCTATTTTCTCTTATTGTAATAAAATATCTATAGCTAGAAAATTTACTTTAATCCCAGTTACAGTGGTCTTTAAGAGGAAAATAAGTGACAACAAATGCTAATTAGGATGTGGGGGAAAAGACTATTCATGGAGGTATAAACTTTAACAGTTGCTGTAGAAATCAGCATGTATGTTCCTCAATAAAGCTACAAATGGATCTCTTCCATGACATGACTATACCATTCCTGGGTGTATGCCCAAAAGACTCTATACTTTGTGACAGAAATACCTGTGCAACTATGTCCATTGATGACTTCTTCACAATCATTAGAAAAACGGATGGCCTACACACTGTGTTAGCTGCTTTTATTTGACTTGACAGAAGCTAGATCTGTTTGGGAAGAGGAACATCAATTGAGAAAATGCTTCCAGTCAGACTGGCCTATGAGCAAGCCTGTAGGGTAATTTTTTAGATTAACCATGATGTAAGTGGACCCATTTTATGGCAGGGCAGTACTACTCCTGATCAGGTTGTCCTGAAATTTGCAAGCTAATAGATGGAACTAGAAAATTGTATCCTGAGTGAGATAACCCAGAACCAGAAAAACACGCATGGTATATATTCATTTATAAGTAGATATTAGCCATATAATACAGGATAAGCATACTAAAATCCACAGGCCTAAAATAGCTAAATAACAAGAAGTATGCTAGGGAGGATGGTTAATTCTCATTCAGAAGGGCAAATAGAATAGATACCAGAAGCAGTTGAAGAGAGGGAACAGGATGGGAGCCTACCATAGATGCCCTCTTGATGATCATGAAGGTCACACAGACACCCTAAGCATAGGGTATTAACATCATTCTTGGCTGTCCACCAGAAGTACACAATAATACTCTATAGCTGAACTGAAAACATCCCATACCTTGGTTACATGACACAATCAAATCAAGCTGGAACTTAACAGGAAGCTCCCTCTCTATTGGCTAACATATACTGTGTCAGAAAATGTGATGCAGGCTGCCGGGGAAGAAAGCTCATTAATACAAAACTCATCAATACTTAACACCCATGCGTGGTATCCTACAATGCCACCTCTCCACCAAGACATGTCCACTGGTGTGATAGTGGATGAGTGTTATGAGGACAACTAACGACTCTGTGATAAATTTGAGACCTGTTCCACAGAAGGAAATTTATGCCTGATGCTATAAGCTTAATTAAAAAGAAACTCATGGAATTTTCCAAATTTTTTTGCTAAATGAACATGACATCAAAACACTTTCTAAATTATTTATACTTCTACTACACACATGGTAGTCTAAGCCTTGATTAGAGAAACTTCTTTTTATAATGGATAGCAGTGAATGAAGACTCAAGGCTAAGAATAAGTGTCTGTTGAGCACTCAGGCCTAAACAATACCACATCCTCTAAGACTCAGGGAATATCATGATCCAAGCATAGAAAGAATATAAGAATCAGATGATAAGGAGAAGGGCTGTGAAATGCTACCTTCTGGGCATGACACAGTCATTGCAATTGTGAACTCAGAGCAACTGCAGTTGCCTGCACTGGAGCTGCACAAGACTGAATCTGTCAACAGTCAGTAGTGAGGGGGAGAGGTACATGGGGCTCACTGCTCCCTGGAAAGTTATTGGATATTAACAGAGGCTCAGGGAGTGGAGTTGTTATCTCCAGTTGTGTAGCCACTGATGAGCTCACTGTGCTCCAGTGGATAATTCAATATCCATGGTCACATGGACAGCCCTGGCTATCATTTGTTTCACAGATCCATAATCTATAACTGTGGAATATATAGTTGCTAGTTTTATTTTAAACAAAGGTATTATTTACTAATTAGAGAATAAACAAAAAGTTTGAAGGCACATTATTTCCTGAAATTTATTATTTTCTAGCCTTTAAAAATAAAATTTAACTGCATCATTGTCCCTTACCTCTCCTTCTCCAACCCCTCCCTTACCTTGCTTCCTCCCAAAATCATCAGCTTTTCTTTAGTTGTTATCGTTACATATAAACTCTTAAATATGTCAATGCAACCTACATGTTACATATGTATATGATTTCAGGGCTAACCACTTTGTCTTTGATCACCAAGTAGGTGCTTCATCCTGGGAAAGGACTATTTCTCATCCTCTCGCAGCAATCATCAGTTACCTATATTTCTTTGTCTGGATGAGACCTATAAGATTTCTCCTTCCATGTAGCATGGGTATTGATGTGCTAATTCTTCGGATTTCATTTCTTTATCTTCCTTTGCCTATTCTCTAACTCAGCTTCCCATCTTTATGTAGATACAAACTTCTGCCCGTGTCATACTCTGTCTCTGTTAATATTTCTTTCAAGGTAGATGTTCTAGAAACAAATTCCTCAATTTTTATTTGTTAAAGAGTCTATTTCTCCTTTTTTTAAAAACAAAAAAAAAGATAATTTCATGGGCTACAGAAGTCCAACTTGTGGGTTTTATTTCATCGATCCTAAGTCTCTAATAAAGTATGTAGTGTTCCCTAATGAAGTAGATGAAGAATGAGAAAGAAAATCACTTTCCTTACAGTCATCTTGTGGTTTGCTGTGTGTTAACCCCAGTTCTATCACAAGGCACTCTTTTCCTAATGGCAAAAATGACTGTCTTTACTGTTTCATCTCCATTTTACTTTTTTTTTTTTAAGATTTATTTATTTATTACATATACAGTGTTCTGCCTGCATACCAGTAGAGGGCACCAGATCTCATTGTAGATGGTTGTGAGCCACCATGTGGTTGCTGGGAATTGAACTCAGGACCTTTGGAAAAGCAGCCAGTGCTCTTAACCTCTGAGCCATCTCTCCAGCCCCTCCATTTTACTTTTATCAAAGCAGTCTGAAATACTTTGCAGCTGTCTGTCCCATTCTAATATATCTGTGGAGTTTTGCATGTAAAAAGTATGATGATTACAAATAGGGGTATGGGAGGATATAGAAATGTTGATTCTTACCATGAAACCAATGTGTAGTACTCTGAATTAGATACAAATAAGATTCTGAAGCCTACTAAGAAAACAGATCAGTTTATTGTAAAGATTATGGAATTGAGAAAGCGTTATTGATTTGGTCTCTAGTACTTAGATACTTCTAGTATGGGACAGGTCTAGCTCCCTAGCATTTTCTCTCTAGAAACTGGAAAACTAGTGACTTCAAAGAGAAAGGGATGGATGTGATTTTTATAGAGGCTGGGCTAAGCTAAATGCCCATGTTGGAATTCATAAAAATGATTTACTGGTCGTAGTGAGTGAAGTTAGAACAAAAAGAAATTCTTGTATTGTTGAGATGATATACTCATCTCATATACTCACACTTGTAGGATATAATCATACTTGTAGGAAATGTGATAAATCTAATAACGATCTGATCTATGCTGTTGTGTTCCCTCACATGGGATATGACAATTGCTTACTAATCAGAAGTTCTAAAGGAGGCCTTCTGCGACCAGAAATGAAGTAGAAGAAAGGATTTTGAGTATTGGTTCTCTAAGTGATCTTTATGTTATGGCCATTTTGAGGAAAAGAAAACTTTAGTTGATTCCTTACCTCATACTGTAAAACTTATTTCCTGACATATTAATTACAAATTTAAAACAAACAAAAATCATAAAAGATCTAGAAAAAATAAAAAGATACCTATGTATTACTTTAGGGGAAACTTACTAAGCATAAAAACTGAGGGCAGTGGCCATATAGGTTTAACTACATAAAAGGAAAGCTTTCATACTCTGTGATCCAACACTACCATTTCTTTCTTTTTTCTTTTTTGATTCATATAAGTTTTCTTTTTTAATTTAATTTTATTTTTTATTATTAGTTACATTTTATTAACTCTGTATCCCAGCTGTATCCCGCTCCCTCATTCCCTCCCAACCCCATCCTCCCTCCCTCATCTCCTCCCTGCCCCTTTCCAAGTCCACAGATTGGGGAGGACCTCCTCCTCTTTCAACTGACCTTTTTTATCAGGTATCTTCAGGACTGGCTGCAAAGTCCTCCTCTGTGGCCTAGCAGGACTGTTCCTCCCTTGGGCAGTGGGGAGGTCAAAGAGCCTGCCATTGAGTTCCTGTCAGAAATAGTCCCTGTTCCCCTTACTATGGGAAAACAATTGGTTACTGCGATACCACGGGCTACATCTGAGCAGAGATTCTAGTTTATATAAATACATGGTCCTTGGTTGAATGTCAGTCTCTGAGAAGACCCTGTGCCCAGATATATTTGGTCCTTGTGGAACTCCTATCCTTTCCACATCATACTAACTCCCCTTCTTTCATATGATTACCTATACTCTGCCGAAGGTTTGGCTATGAGTCTTAGTGTCTGCTTTGAAACACTGCTAGGTAGAGTTTTTCAGATGCCTTCTGTGGTAGGCTCCTGTCATACATCCAATGCACATCCCGTTTGTCTTTCTAAGTGAGGATTGATCATCTTACCCTGCAACACTACCATTTCTAATGACACATTTTTTAAAATTTTGATAAGTCTATAAAATGTACACATGTGAAAACATTATATCATTGTTTATAATTATAATAAAAATTCAAAAAAAACTAAATCCCATCAAAGATGGTTAATTAAATGCCTCCATATTAAAAACAACAATGTAGTTAGGAAGAATAGTAGGGAGACAAGACAGGTAAACGTGATCAAAATATATTATGTGCATATATGAAAATGCCATGGTAAAACCATTGTGTATATTTTATATATGCTACTAAAATATTTTTAAAATAAAGCAAAAATTGGTTGAAAGTAAATTTGAAAAAATATTAATAAACTTAATGTAGAAATATAAGTATTTAGATAGAAAAAGGAAAACTGAAGATGCTTCTTAGTGGTAGAATGCCTAGTGTGTTCAGGGCACTGGGTTTGATCACCAGCACTACAAAACTGAACGACTGGATCATCTCCCCAATTTTATCACATTATGTACTGTTTCTAGGGGAGGTGGGAGAGTCTAAAGGACCTCACTAGGTAGCAACTCCAGAAAAGACAACCTATTCCTAGCACTGAACTTTGTATTTGTTAGCTTAGAAAATCTAGTAGGGACATTATTATCCTGTGGTAGAATAACACTAAAATGTGTACTATGTATGTAATTATGTATTTAGGCACGTATGTATGGATACTTTAGGAACCTTCTGCAGTAGTAGGTTTCCATATGACTCTTTGAAAAGGTATTTAGTGTTAGTTACTTCTCCCCATACTCCATTCCCTAAGTAGCCCTCTCATCCCCCCACTCCATTTAACCCTTCCTGTTCCATTATTGCCCTTTACCCCATTATACCACGTATTCTATCTCCTTTCCCTTGAAAGCTCCACCCCCTTTCTAATTTCATAATCTGTATAGATATTCCCAATGAAACACACCATATCTGAAGGTTCAAAATTAATATCCATTGTGCGGAATGTAGTGGCACACACCTTTAAGTCTAGCACTTGGAAGGCAAAGGCAGGAGTATTTCTGTGAGTTCAAGGCCAGCCTGGCCTACATAGGAAGTTCTAGACCAACCATGGTTACATAGAGAGACCCTGCTGTCTCCAAAAACAGAAACAAAACCAATAGCAACAACTGACATCCGCAAATCAAAGGGGGAACAAACCATGACATTTGCCTTTCTGGGCCTGAGTTACCACACCCAGGATGTGTGTTTACCCAAAAGTGTCATAATTTTGCTTTTAACAGCTGGATAGTAATTATTTTGTTCTGTAAACACCCCCACACTTTCATTATCTGTTGATCAGTTGCTGGACACCTAGGCTGTTTCCATTTCTTGGCTGGCACACTGAGTCTAATGTGTGTTTGCCCATAAGCTTACAGTGTGGGACCACCCACTGTAACGTGGTAGGTCTACCAGGGCCAATACCCTTAAAGAAAACTGAGCTCCCCTGACACTTTCAGGTTCCATTGTTTCCTGGCTTGGTCTTCTACAGGTGTTGCATGGGCGGCCACAGCTACAATGAGTTCATGAGTACAGCTGTATAGCTGTCATGTTCAGGCCCATGTTCACCTCTGGCTCTTACAGTCTTTTCATAGTCTCCTACAATGGAACCTGAGTGTTATGGGAAAGGGGAAATATGTTTGATAGTTGTCTTAGTTAGGGTTACAATTGCTGGGATAGAACACTGTGACCAAAAGCAAGATGGGGAAGAAAGGGTTAATTTGGCTTATGGATTTACATTGTTGTTCATCATCAAAGGAAGTCAGGGTAGGAATTCAAGCAGGGCAGGAACCTGGAAGCAGGAGCTGATGGAGAGGTCATGGAGGGATGCTGCTTACTGGCTTGCTCAGTTTGCTCTCTTATAGAACTCCAAGACCATCAGACCAGAGATGACACCACCCATAAGCTGAGCCCTCCCCTGTCAATCACTGATTGAGAAAATATCCTCCAGGCTTGCCTACAGCCCAGTCTTATAGAGGCATTTTCTCAGTTGAGACTCCCTTCTCTCAGATAACTACAGCTTCTGTTAAGTTGACATAAAATTGGCCAGTACAATAGTTTATGGCCAAGTACTCCACTAACACTTGTTCCCTGCGCTTTGAGCACTTGTAAGTTCCTACTTTTACCACCATCCACTATAAAAAGATACTTCTCTGATGGAGTCTAAAGGCTGCAGTCATCTATGGTTAAAGAGATAGCAATTTAGAGAGCAGTGTGATACAATGTCCGTTTATAAAAACAAATAGTAGGTAGGTTTACCCATGGAGCTATGACCTCCTCAACTGTAGATCCTTGGCAAGATTTTTGTACAAATCATTTGTTTAAATTCCTTTTCCAAAGTACCTGACTGTAAATCTCAACACTTGGGGGTCTAAAGCAAGAGGATTTCTCTGAGTTCTGAGTTCAAGGCAACTCTGGGACACAAGTGAATTCCAGGCTAGACAGGGTTGCATAGTAAGACCTCCTGTGCAAAAACAATGGCCAAAATGAAAAACTCAAGGGACAACACATGCTGGAGAGGTTGTGGAGAAAGGGGAACCCTCCTCCACTGCTGGTGGGAATGTAAACTGATACAACCACTCTGGAAATCTATCTGGCGCTTTCTAAGACAATTAGGAATAGTGCTTCCTCAAGACCCAGCTATACCACTGCTAGGTATATACCCAAAGTTTGCTCAAGTACACAAAAGGGATATTTGCTCAACCATGTTTATAGCAGCTTTATTTGTAATAGCCAGAACCTGGAAACAACCCAGATGTCCATCAACAGAGGAATGGGTACAGAAATTGTGGTATTTCTACACAATGGAATACTACTCAGCAATCAAAAAGGAGGAAATCATGAAATTTGCAGGCAAATGGTGGGACCTAGAAAAGATCATCCTGAGTGAAATATCCCATAAGGAGAAAGACAAACACGGTATATACTCACTTATATAGACCTATAAGATATAATAAACATAATGAAATCTGTACACCTAAAAAAGATAATCAAGAGAGTGGACATGGGGTAAGATGATCAATCCTCGTTTAGAATGACAGATGGGATGTGCATTGAACGTATGACAGGAGTCTACTGAGCGCATTGGAAAGACTCTAACTAGCAGTGTTTTCAAAGCAAAGACTCATGACCAAACCTTTGGCAGAGTACAGGGAATCATAAGAAAGAAAAGGAGTTAGTCTGATGAGGAAAGGATAGGAGCTCCACAAGGACCAAAGATATCTGGACACAGGGTCTTTTCTGAGACTGACATGCAACCAAGGACCATGTATGAATGTAACCTAGAACCTCTGCTCAGATGTAGCCTGTGGTAGCTCAGTAACCAATTGGTTTCCCATAGTGAGGGGAACAAGGACTATTTCTAACAAGAACTCAATGACTGGCTCTTTGGCCTCCCCACCCCCCAAGGGAGGAGCAGTCCTGTTAGGCCACAGAGGAGAGCTTTGCAGCCAGTCCTGAAGATACCTGATAAAATAGGATCAGATGAATGGGGAGGAGGTCCCCCCTATCAGTGGACTTGGCAAGGGGTACGGTGGAGAGGAGGGAGGGAGGGAAGGACTGGGAGGGAATGAGGGATCGGGACACGGCTGGGGTACAGAGTTATAAAATGTAACTGATAAGAAAAAAATAAAATACAAAAAAAAAAAAAACAAGCAAACAACTGGAACTTGTCCCCTTTCCCTTTTATCACTTGTACATCTAAGGAGAGCTTGTTTTCTTGAAACGAACAAACAAAGAAAAAAGGAAAAGAAAAGGAAACACGTCTGTTGCTAGGTTTGGTGGAGGAGAAAGGTTATTGTAGGTAAAAGGGAGAGCATAGGTAGAAACAGGGACCACTTGGAGAGTCCAGAGTATAGAGGTCCCTGAGCGGGACCATGGGTGGGAAGGTAAGAAGAGGGGCGAAAAGGAGACCAGGTTCAACAGCCAGGAGGCCCAAAGATACAAAAAAAGCAGGCATCCAAAATGGTTGGATTATCTTCAGAAGAGCAGCTCAGCCCCCTGGGATAGAGAATTCAGGGTAGGACGCAGGGTATGCCAGGACGACGCTGTTACAGGTGGGGACTGAGGGATGTAGGGATGTAGGCCAGGTCCAATTTGATACATTCAATAGGCGCCCCAGCCATTTGTCCCTAGTTTGAAAACTAACAGGCTTTCATTTAGTATTTTTCTATCCAACTTGTAAGTTCTATGATGATGGTATTCTGGCACTATTTACTATGCTACTTTCCATAGGCATGCTCAGAAAAGACCAGCTGGCTGGTAATGGCCAGACTGCCTCAGAATCTAGTCAATAACCCTATCCCTTAACTAGTTGAAATGGCCAAAAAGTAGACCAGGGGTAAGCCACATTAGCTATGAGGGCAGGGCAGCTGCATCAGCTTCCATCCTACTACCCTTCCTTATGAGGCTGGGGTGGCTAACTGGCCAGTTGGTTGCTTGCTGGTGAGGCTGGGCCCTTTCTGTGTAAACCCTTCCTTAAACAGCTTTCTTATTCGAGAACAAGGCACTCCTCAGGTTATGTTGTTGCCTCTTCCCCTGTCAGAACCTCTATGCACATTCTCAAGGATGCTTAATGCCCTTTTGAAAAGCAATGTAAAGGAGTGATGTGTGACCCATGACTGTGTCCCAGCACTCAGGAGACTGAGGCAGATGGGTTGCAGTTCAAGACCAACCTAGATGACACATTTAAAATCAGAGTACAAAGGACCAGAAGAAAAAGGGGAATATGAAAAGAGAAATTCATGATCTTCAGTTATACACACTGAACCCAAAACAGCTTCTGCACACTTCACACAATTCCTATACTGCTCCAGATTTTGGGGAGGAAATCTAAACAGACTTTCATTTTTTTCTTTTAAAGGACATATGCAGCTCTGGGGCCACACTTAAGATCTTCCGGGTTAAAGACTCTATTAGCTTCCTGTGAAACCTGATCTCATAGGTGAAGATCGTTCTACGCTCTTACAAAAAATCAAGTTACATAATACACATGACCTGTAAACTAAGAACACTGAGAGTTAGTGCTGTGCAATACTGGCTCTGTAGCAATTTGGAACAGAGTTAAACACCTGTGTCTAAAGAAAGTTAGATTCCTCCAAAGAAAGAAGAAACCTCAACTCGTATGAATAAAAATGACTGAGACCCAAACTATGGCTGTCTAGAGAATTATTGTGCCCTAACGCCACCTAACTGTATTAGAAATGCATTTGGCTTTCTGAGTTCTCCTATTGATTAAAACTGCTTTCCTTAAAAACAATACGTGAGAAGACACTTCTGAGCCCACTTCCAATGAAACTGTGGACATTTCCTATGAAGTTATGGTAAATAGCTGTGGGAGTGCATGTGGCCCCCACATGAATGCATTCTGGCTGCACAGTTCTAATAACTAACAAATTCAATCACAGTAAGTGACTAAAAAGTAAACTACTGCTGCTCTGCTCCTTCCAGAAGAACAGCACTTTTCCCTTTCTAGTATCTGCATCTGAAACTTAGCATCACAGCTTCACCTGAATGCATGTCTTTACAACCTCGGGAGTTGCAGAATGAAAGGAATGCCATCCTGATGTGGTTAGGTTGGGCATTTCTGTGTATTTCATCTGTACAGAGGAAGACCCTTTCGTTTACTCCCAACTAAAGTGGGAAATTTGTTTGTTTGTTTTTCTCAAGGGAGGTATCCTTCATGTATTTTTTGCAGTCTCAATAATCAGCAAACAGATGGGAGAAACTTGATAGTTGGCCAGTAGATAGGGACCTTGCTTTAAACCTGACCCATGGCTATGGTATGACCTTAAATTTACAGGGCCTTCAGGTTCCATTTTATATATATATATATTATTTATATACATATTATATATATATATATATATATATATATATACACATACACATTGAATAGCATTTTTATTTCTACTAATTTAATCTTCCATCTTCTATTTCTAATAGGTCCTGTTAAAAACAAGAAAAAAGGTAAGTTGAACTTCCTAATTTTATTAAATTGTCACATCTTTTTTAGTTAGAAAAAATGAACAAGATAGCATTTTGCATTAATTTCTCTCAACACTGGTTGTCCGTTACTTTATTCATTTACTTGAGTGTTGCACTTTATAAAGAGCAAGAATTAGCTCTTCAGTAATGAGCCACAGAAGATAGAATTGACTCAAGCAAAACATACAAGTTGTCTTTCTTGGATTTATTATTATTATTATCATTATTTTATTCCTTTTATCCTCCCCTTCCCCATGTACTGGGGATCAATCCCAGGGTCTTTGACCTAAGTATATTAGGCAAAAGCTCTACCACTACATTATATTCCAAGCCAATATTTTGGTTCTTCTTTCTTATTCCTTTTTACGTGTCTGTTTCCAGTTCATATTATCTTGTTCCTTGCGCTGTCCATTGCCTTCATTTTCTTCTTTCATCCTCCTTTATCATATCAGTTATCAAGTATGAATGAAGACCCAAGATTAGTTATAGAGAAAAGAAACACTACCTATGGAAAGGTACATTGGTTCTTTGCTTTACTTTCCCAGATGATCAAAGACGATACCACTTCTTTGAAAATTCAACATCATTTGCTCTGTGATATATATATATATATATACGTGTGTGTGTGTGTGTGCTACTGTGTTACTCTGTTCCTTTCATATTTTTAAAGTAGATGCTATTTGTAGTGATTCAATGTGCCATCCTTGGTTTCTAAGTCCACACTGCATGTAACAAGGGGCTAGCCAAGGGCACATGGAGGGCTTGCTTGTTTGCCTAAGGAAGAGTGTTCAAAGAAAAAGCAGTGAGTAAGGAGCAGGCAAATAGAATTCACGTCTTTGCACTAAAAAGAACCAACTGTGAAATCAGCTTATGTACCTTTTTGTTTCTTTGTTTTGGAAGACAAAGAAAATGTAAAACTAGTGAGTTTCACTTTTAAAATCCTTCATTTTTTCCTCTATCTGTATGATACTGGGAACTTAACCCAGGGCTTTAAATGTACTATTCACATGCTGGTATTGGACTACATCACTCGTGGTCTTTTCCTTTCTTTGAATGAGACATAGTCTCACTTAACCTTGAACTCATTCTGTAGCCCAGGCCAACCTTAAATTTAGTGATCTGCCTGCCTAAGCCTCCCAAGTAGTTTGGATTATGGACCTTAAAATTCCTTACCAGGGCTGCAGAGATAGCTCAACTGTTAAGAGCACCTACTGCTCTTATAAAAGACTTGGGTGTCGTTTGCAGCATCTCCTTGACGGCTCACAACCATTTGGAACTCCAATTCCAGGAGATCCAAGGCATTCTTCTGTCCTCCTCAGGTACAAGGCATGCATGTAATGTATATACACACATACATGTAGGCAAAACACTTAGACACAGAAAATAAAATAAATAAATGTAAATAGTTTTTAAGTAATTTTTGTCTGTTTAGATTTATGGAGCTTTCTAGAGCATTCCAAACTGCCTTAAAAGGCTAACTACAGAGGTTGCCTGCTAGTCCTCTGAGCAATAGGTACTCTACTACTTCAGGTACCCTTAGCTACTTATCAAACTTGTGCTCCTACTGAAAAAGAAAAAAAAAAAAAAAAAAAAGCTGAACAAACGCCCAGCCTTCAGACGACCTGAATTGAGTGAAGTTAGTAAAGAACAGAGAACTGGAGTGAGCTCAGAATCTTTGTGCAGTTTCCTTGGTATTTACCCCAGGATTTTCCATCTCTTAAAGAAGTGAATTTGAGTTTTGAGTATTCAGTTCTTGACTCTTGTAACATCCTTTCAAGGTAGAAATTATAACTGACATCATTGCCTAACATTGCTACCGTATGTAGAGAACATTATTAGAAAGAAAATGCACATAAGCCTTAAACATCTACTTTATTTAAAACTGATTTAGAAGCCATTTAAGACGGATTTTTTTTTTTTTTTTTTTTTTTGGACAAAGTGAATAGGCACATACTTGAAGAGTTAAATTGAAAAACTTAATTTTCACCCTTTGGTGGAATTTTCCTCCTCACACAGCTCTTCCTCTCTCTTCCCATTACACATCTTCCTTCCCTCCACCCCCAGACTCCCTTTACTCACTTGCTTTCCATTGTTCTCTCAACATTTGGGACTTAGCTGAAAGGGTTAGGAAAATGCACCTTTGATGAAATTTGGCTTTGAAATTATCTGATCATGCTTTTATCTAAGACTACACAGGGTAACTTTCTCAGTACAAACGTTGCTAGGCTTTTGTATCATGAAGTATTCTGTCAGAGTTAGGGAATCTAAAGAAGGAATTTGATCTCTTGGTCCAGAGGTCACTTTCTGCATACCCTTCCCTGGCCTTAACTTTCTATAAGAATGCAACTATGAGGGGCTTCCTTGTCCAAGTGTGGAGGAGCAAAGAGGGCCAGCTTCAGAAGCTGATTCCAGTAGGTGCCTTCTAACATACCCTCTATTTATACTGCTACTGTTATTCTTTTGGACTGAAGGGGGCTCTGAATGTAATCCTTCTAAAATTACCTTAGGCGATTACAAGGGACACGCGTTCTTGGAGTGGAAGTTTGTGCTACCCACAGAACACTCTCTAGTTGCAAAATCTCTGTGAGGCCTGAGAATGCTGGACCCCACAGCAGCCAACTTTGATAGCTATATGTCAACTTCTTTGTCTATTCCAACTGGAAAATGGGGGAGACACACAACTTACATCTAGGCTGAGAAGTTTTCCAACTAACATTAGTTCAGTATTTCTTGTGAAATCTGTCTCATAAAGAGACAGAAAGGGCAAGCTCCTTGTTTCCCAGATGGAGAAACTAAGGTTCAGAATGCCTCTGTGGCAAGGCTGGGGTTTACATCCTTATCTCCGGAGTCCAGGTCCCATGTTCTTTCCACTACACTAACTAGAATTGAAATTTGGGTGCTAAATAAGCCTGACTTGGAAGCTATACAAATCTAAAAGGAGATGGTTTTCCTATTCAGCATCTTAAAATTGGCTAGATCTATAAAACTGAGTAGATCACATCTTAATTGCTAAGTTCATGGCATGGCAAACACCGTACTTTGTGCCTCTAAGTCTTTAAGGCACTACAACCCTTCTTGAAGAAATGCTCTCAGGACTATGCTTTCTTCTCTGAAGAAGAGATCCCCTTCTGATCCACTGTTCCATTCTAAATGGGTGTGTGCTTAGATGTTGATAGCTGCCCTTTTTTATGGCCCTTTCTTGGATACTTGGATTTTTTTTTTTTTTTAGATATGAAGCATTATTCTTTTTTCCATTTTTAACTTTTTATTGATTATTTGTAAATTTCACACCATGCACCTCAATCCCCCTCATCTCCCTGTCCCTCCAAATCCACCCTCTGCTCTTACAACCTCCCCCAAAAGAAAACAAACAAACAAACAAAATTATCACCATGGAAGCTGCGGTATGTCATGGTATGTCACAATGTGCCACATGGTATACTGTTTTGCTCAAACAGTTTCTCTTACAAATGATCATTGCAGTGAGTCATTGGTCTGTTCAAGGCCTCTGGGTGAAACATTATTCTTAAAGGAGGATTTGATAAATCAGGAGAGAATTCTCCAGAGTAAAATATCTCAGGAATGAGGAGTTGAATCCAGTAAGAAAGATTTATAATGAAGGTGACCTGGCTATTATTGTGTTGTTGTTTTTTTAATTTGGGGGTTTTGTTTGTTTGTCAACTTGACACAAGCTAGAGTTATTTGAAAAACAGAACTTCAGTTGAGAAAAATACCTCTATCATATTGCCTGTAGGCAATTCTGTGGGGCATTTTCTTGATTATTAGTGTGGATAGGCCCATCCCATGGTAGGTGGTGACACCCTGGGCGTATCAGAAAGTTGTATGAGAAAGCAGGCTGAGCAAGCCATGGGGAGCAAGCCAGTAAACAATAAGAATTTCTCTGTAGTCTCTGCTTCAGTTCCTGCTTCCAGGTTCCTGCCTTGAGTTGCTACTTTGGCTTCCCTCAAATGAATGCGAGTCAGCATATATAAGCTTAAAAACAAAACAAACAAACAAAAAAAAAAAACTTTCTTCCCCAAGTTGTTATTGGTCATGATATTTCATCATAGTAGTAGAAACCCTAAGACAAACTATCTCAGGAGAGGGCATTGTAAAAGATTTCCGATCCTGGAACTCCCATTAAAATTCTAAGAAGGTAGAAAAAAGACAAAGTAGACTTACCCATGACCACCTACAGTCCTTTGGTGGAGCTGCTCAAAAAAGAACACATCTATAGGAGGAACAGTTATGATTCACTTGCCACCCTAGAGGAAATGTTAGAAGGACTAAAATATGAAACGGGAGGACTGAGGTTGTTCTGGAAAGACAATGAGAAGAAACGGACGAAAGGTTAGTAGACAGGATAAACAGTACATCTGAGAATACAGCCTGTAAGGAAAATCTCTGGAAGGTGGGTTATTTTGCCTACAAAGATAGAAATTGTTAGGTAACTTAACATCTTTGAGTGTATGAGATTTTATGTATATGATGATGACTACTCTTCTCCAGCCACACAAAGAATTAGAAGTTCCAATGGCCACAGGAGGGATTTCAGTCACATGGACCAAAGAACTTCCTCACACTGAGCAGTGAGGGGTGATAAATACTGGAACATGTAACCAAGAGAGTCTGCAGAATTTCCTTTCCCAGAGATCTTTAAAAATAGAGTTTCAAGAGGTCAGCTGAGAAAGCAGAGCCCGCCACCTCCTCATCAAGTCTCTCTGCCTGCTATTCCTTCTTTTCTGTTGTTTCTGGCTGTCTTCAGTCTCTCACCCTCTCTTTCCACCTTCATTTCCAAAACTCCTTCCCACTCTTCTTTTGCAGCCAGTGCTGCCCATATCCACCCCCATCTCCTGCACATCTGACTCCTGACAAATCTTCCTGGAGCTGATAGTGTTTTGGGAGTCAGACTTCAGTTAGCCTTTTTGTTAATTTCATTAAGTCCACCGTACTGGACAGCTAAGATGAAGTCCCACACTTGTCAGTGATAATCAAATCCTAAAAAGAACCATGAAGTGGCCCCTTAATAGTTCTCATCCTTCGGACTCAGATCAAAACCTCCTTTTTGAAGTCTTGCCTGACCTGTTTTAGCACTTAGTCTCTCTCATTAATGTGGCACTTCTAATATCTTATAACATTTTCCCTGCAACATAGGGCTTCTTGAGGACTGATCATTTCTATATCCTCAAATCAATCTTGAAATGTGGTACAGACAAGGGATTATAAACATGTCCAGTTCTTTAGCAAAAAGTAGATGGCTGACTTTTTGTCATTGGAAGTCTCTAGAACTCCTTACAGTGCATTCTTGACAGTAACTAACCCCAAATATAACACTGAATCCTGTATTTTAGGAAAGAAAGCAGGGCCACCTGGGCCCAATGGCCCCCCGGGGCCTCCAGGACCTCCAGGACCTCAGGGACCCCCAGGGATCCCAGGAATTCCTGGGATCCCAGGAACAACTGTTATGGGACCACCTGGCCCTCCTGGCCCTCCTGGTCCTCAAGGACCCCCTGGCCTCCAAGGACCTTCTGGTGAGTTCTTCTGTCTGCCACTCCTTAGAAACCTTGTCAGTATTTTTGGAGATTTAGGAGCATGTAATCTTCGTGGAAGTTTCAAACAGTGGTGACGTACAATAAGAAATTCCTAATCCAGTGCTGAGGTAGGAAAAGAACACGTTCTGATAGAGCCTGGCCTGCTCTAACTCTTGTTGAGACCAAGCTGTGCCAGACAAGGCCATCTGTTCTTGCCCCATGCCAACCCTTCCATCACATTCTATCTTTGGCTCTAGTCCCCCATATAGTGAGCCAGTAAAACTCATATGAGCCAAAAACAGGTAAAAGAAAGAGGTCCCAGCCATTCACTGGAGTTCCTGTAATTATAGATTTGTCCAGCTCTGATTTCCAGCATAGAGTGCCACAAGATGTTTGAACGGAAATAGTTTCTAAGGAGAAATGTTGGGGACTAGACAAAATGGCAGCCCTATTATAGTTACTTCCCATGTACTTTGAGACTCCTTTCCCATTGGTGTGGGCAAGTAGCACCTTCTAGTCAAGTGGTTAGAAATGTGTGAATCACTCAGGCTGTGTCTGTAACAAACGCAGACACCAAGACCACCCTGAGTCAAATACTTCTCATACTAGATCCTTAAAATACCAGGCTGCTCATTCAAATGCCATTCCAACTCTTTGCATCTTTCTCCTGGAGCCCAGCAGGGCAGGCAACAGGTACAGCTGCAGATCCAAACCTGCCTAATTAGAGCTGACAGGAGGCAGACTGCCTGAGCTTATGCTAGTTGTTATTTCTTTCTCCTGCTCCCCTACTGTATCTTGAGGTTTTAAACAAATGGGCTGTTGTTGTAGCTGATTTCTCTAGGTTTAAGAATACCAGGCCACAGAGGAAGACAATGCAGACAGTCCTGATGAGACCTGATAAGCTAGGGTCAGATGGAAGGGGAGGAGGACCTTCCCTTTTCAGTGGACTGGGAGAGGGGCATGGGAGGAGATGAGGGAGGGAGGGTGGGATTGGGAGGGAATGAAGGAGGGGGCTACAGCTGGAATACAAAGCGAATAAACTGTAGTTAATATAAAAATAAAAATTAAAAAGAAAAAGAATTCAGCAGCAGGACTCAGATTCTTTCACTTATAATTCAGACAGGCTCAGCAGTGTTACCATGGACACAAGAGAGAAAGTTGTTGGTTTGTTGGTTTTTTTTTTTTTTAATCCAATCATTCCACAAATATTAATTGAACAATTTCTGTGTACAAAGAGATATTTTGCTAAGTGGTCCCTGGTCTCATAGAGTTTATGGCCTAGAGTCAAAAAGACACACGTAACGAAATAGGATCTTTATAAATGGCAGTGGCCCTTGTGACATCAGTAAGAAGCGAACAAAGGGCTAAAAAAGCAAGTGCCGTTGTCTTGGAGATATACAATGACAGGCATGGCCTCTTGTTCACCATGGGTACTCAGTAGGGCTTGCCTTGGGCCAGTATTGGCAAGAGGCCACCTTCCCTACTCGGATATAGACCCTCTGAAGATGAAGGTCAGGGACAGGAATAGGAGGGAGAGGGTGTTCTCTCCCATTGACAACCCCATGCTGTACTGTGACTCCTTTCAGCTCTAAGAGCTGTGAGAATGCAGGCTCTGAAACCCTGGCTTTGGAAATAAGAAAGGGAAGTAGAAAAGAACACAACACCCTGACTTTCTGTCCTATTTTGCAGGTGCTGCTGATAAAACTGGAACTAGAGAAAACCAGGTTGGCTGGGGATTACTATGTACCTGGGGAGGAGGGATGGCCTCAGGCTTGGGGTCACCTTGAAGTTTGCTCCCTATGAAATTTCCTGAGGCTTTATTTTATGTTGCCCTAGAGGTTCTGAGGTTTTCACTGGCAATCACTACAAAGGTCTATAAATTGAAAAGCTTTGCCCTGAGGATATGTCATTCCCTGAGTGACAGAGGGTCACTACAGCCAAATCCAGTAGCCACCTGCCTATCAGGCCTGTACACCTAGGCCTCTGACTTCCAAGCCACCCCAGATGCCTGATGGGTACTCAGGCTGCCTGAAATCTGAAGCTGAGAAGTTTAAGAGTATGCCCTTGAAAAGCAGCCAACTAGCTGTAGGCCAGGGCCATCCTGGGCTTCCCCCTTAATGGCCTTACAGTTTCCTTCCTAGTCTAAGTTTCCCAGTCTGTCTCTTTTGGCAAGTTTTACTGCCTAGTCTCATTTTGTCCCCTCCTGGCAACTACCCTCACTACAGTTATTTGGCCACAATGATAAATCTACACAGTTGCACAGTCGGTTATGTCATAGTGGGCAATTTTATATTTGTTCTCACCCTGTGAGAGTGGCCAGACAGAGACTCTTATAATCCCCAATTTACAGTTGGGGAAATAAAGAGCAGAGGCATCACATTTGGCTGAAGGGTCACATCATGAAGAAGTGGTAGAGATACAGAGTCCTACTAATATCGCAAAACAGAGGAGAGGGACCAGAATTGGGATACAAAGAGTCTAGAAGCCAGGGGTAAATAAAATGGAACTGCATGACATTGCAAGCAGCCATTACAATAACTCTCTTCTTCTCATCCTCCCAGCCAGCTGTGGTGCATCTGCAGGGCCAAGGATCAGCAATTCAAGTCAAGAATGGTAAGAATCAAAGTAGTCTTTCTCCCTACAAAGAGTTTCTCTTCCCTCATTCCTAGGCTCCAAAAAAATCAGCCAGCCTAGCTCCTCCCAAGTCCCCGAGTATCCTTGGCATAGAAGGGCATTTCCTACTCTATAGTGCCCTCTACTGGTTGTCTTAAGTAACTGCTTGCACCAAGACCAGTTGCTACACCCACATTGAGCTGAGTTTTGTTTTTGTAGTTCATGGGGACAAATCCAGAGCCTTGTGAATGCTAGCCAAGTGTACTACCATTGAACTACATCCTCAGCCCCTAAATTACGTTTATAGTCCACTAAAGTGGGACTTGAAAAGGACTTGCAACATCATCTTCCTAGGTTGTCTTGATGGTGATGTCAGAGTCACCACGAAAATATGACTAATTTGATAAGCATTTTCACAGCCCAAACTCAATAAGTTAGAAGTAAATTAAAGAAATGATTTTGTCTGATTGCTCTATACAGAAAATTGGTGGAGAGGGTGCTTCTCCCAGAGAAGGAGACACATTAGTTTCCAGGAAATAGGAGGCACTAGTATCTATCAAAACAAAACTTTGTTAATGGGGCTGAGAAATGCTGATTTAAATGTTATACCTTCATTTATAAGATGGGGAAACATCGTCCCAGAGAGACTTGAAATGCCAAGATAAACCGTACTGCTTTGTATTTGCATGGTATTTAGAATTCCCAGATGTTTTGTCTTTTGTTTCATTTAACCTTCACAACCACCCTATGAGGTAGGTATTGTAATGCTCCTTTATTTTTTCACAGCCACAGAAACTAAAGCTCAGAAAACTTAATTAACTAGCCCAAGACTTTGTAGTTAAGTTAGGGACTGAGATTCAAAACCACATCCCTCTGGCTCTCTTGGCACTGTGCTCTGCTACTTCAGTGATGTGTGTATACACTCCACTGAATGTTTAGGTTCATTTTCTTCCCCCAAACAGACATGAACATTCATTAAAGAACAGTGCTTTGAAATAATGTCCAGTCTCCAGGGTGCCCAAAGCCTAAACTGCATGAATCCCCAGGAGTCTTGGAAAGCAGCAAGCCAGCCAAGATACCAGATGCTTACAGAGCTTGGAGTGAAAGGGAGGGAGGGGCTATGAGCAGAAACAGTAAACGAAGGTTACAAAACCTCTACTTGGGGACAGCTTCTAAAAGCGCTATCAGTCCTGAACTATCTGTGCTGAGTTCCTCCTAATCATTGGACTTAGCTACTCCCTTGGCTGTCACTTGATACCCAGCTAATAGTCTCACATACACAACTCAGAAGCAGAGTAAGAAAAAAAAAAAAAAACTAGAATTCCTATGGAGGACCAGGCACTGTGGGACCCAGGGTCCTAGGCAGGCCATAATCACCATCTATCCTGGAAGAACATGGTCAAATAGGAAAGCGATTTGTTTGGGTATCTAAGTGGTGGTCTTCCTGTTCATTTTGTGGCAGAGGCTATTCATATTGTTCCCACAACCATAACAAAGACAATTTTCAGCCCCTCCGGGCAAATCCCCAGTAGTACTTTATGCTGACCATCAGAGGTATGGAGAAAGACTGCATTGAAAACACACTCATCAGAGTGGTCCGCTGAAGTATTGGAGCCAGCACATCTTTTCCTCATACTTCAGAGAGGTGGACTCTCTGAGACTGGCCAGAGATGGATGCTGAACACATTCTTTTTGTGTGAAGAACAAATGGCTGAGAGAAAAAAGCCCCTGTGAGCTTAGTCTCCCTCCTCTTATAGTAGGGAGGAGCATCTTTCTATCTTCAGGGTGAAAAGAGAAATATCGCTTCATCCTCCCATGCTTGGGTCCCCAACTTAATTAGGGATACGAGACAAAGGCTTTGCCAAGGGTGCCTCAATTCCTAGGCACATTTGGTCTACTATAACCTAGCAGGTTATCCCCCAGAATTGTAAAGTTCTTCCTCACCTGTGGGGCCTGGTTACTGGCAGTCACTATCCCCAGCTGCTTTGGAGTCTCAACTACGGCTATCTGGTTCTCCAGACAGATGGATCATTTGATTAAGTGGTTTCCTGGGGCCCTTGGGAGGCTTCCCAGAAAGGAGTGGGTGTGGAGGAGCCATAGAAAAGAATCTATGAAGAAGAAGGCAAAAATACACGAACATCTGAGACAATAGAGGAATTCAGGTGATACTGCTAAGAAAGTGAAACGGAATACTGAGACCTAGCCTGCCACTCAGTGTCTGGATTTTGCCTGTGCAGCCACCATAACAACAAGGAAAATATGGTGATGTGCCTACTCTCCTCCCTCACCATCAAGAACTCAGATTCCAGGTAGAAGGTAAAGAGCCTTGTTGATAAAAGAGTCGAGAGTGCAGGAGAGTGACATGCAGATGCATAGGCCCTGAGACAGGCCTGGAAGCCACTTCACAAACAGTACACCTTTCATGCTTCCAAATGCTCTTCTTAAAGCTTGGCCCTTGAAACTTTTATGTTCACTGGGGTTAGACAGGGGAGTGGGGAAGGGGTACTGCTCGATATTTATTTATTTCTGTTGCCCAGCTTATTTTGACATTTACTGAGTGACTGCCCTTCTCTCATACTGAGATCTTTCAGGTGGAGTGCTTAATGACTGGTCTCGCATCACTATGAACCCCAAGGTGTTTAAGCTACATCCCCGCAGTGGGGAGCTGGAGGTACTGGTGGACGGCACCTACTTCATCTATAGTCAGGTAGAAGTGAGTACGGTCTTAGGCCTAACTCTTCTTATATCCAGGGTGCAGATCTGGTGCAGGCCACCTAGGGGCACTGTGGAGCAAGCCAAGACCATCCAATGGCTAACTTCCTGCTGTGCTGGGTACAGGGGTGGCTTTTCACACTGGGAGGGAGTTAAAGGGAGGAAAAACCAAGGGAACCCGGTTCATTTTTCTCTCCCTAGAAAAATATCACTGAAACCCGGCAGAGAGGGCGTCCCCTCCCACACCCTGCTGTCTGATTCCTTCTTGCAGGGCCCCATGCCCTTGTTTCTCCTCTGAGTTGTTTGGTTCCAGAGATGGACCTGACCTTGCTCTAAGTTTCGGAGACTGCGTTCCAGAGCTGCGAAGCCCTTCCCCACAACACTGCTAGCTTGGGCATGATAATGAACAGTGCTCCTGTGGACCTTCTCTCTACCTCAAAATGATTTCTGACTGTCTTTCCTTCCTCTTTTCTCCCATTTGTTTCTGTCTGTTTCTGTTCTTGCCTCCTTCTTGATTCTCATTCTCCCAAATCTTTCTCCCCCTCCACCTTTGCCCTTTTCCTGCCCTGGGCCACTCCCCACAGGTCTGCCAGTGTGGCCACCCATTTCCATCCTTCATTGTGTGCCTCTGTCAGGGTTCTCCCCAGAACTAGAAGTAGACAAGCCTTGAGGTCAGGGTTTCCGGGAGGCAGGCAGCAAACTGGGAGATGAACAGAAGGACTGTGGAACCAAAAAATGGCACTGAAGAGAAACTGACTTGAGAAGTTGGGTTAACAAACACCTGTCTGGCACACAAAGTATTCTTTCATAGCTCGGCCCTGACCCAAGAGATTATGTGCCACTTAAATATGCTGCTTTCAATCAAAGAGCCTATGGAGTCATTTTATGATGTGATTTAAGGTATCAAATGAAGGAAAGTCCCCACTCCTATGGGGCATGTGGGCATAACCCCAATATCCTGTCGACTAAATTCCATTTGGTAGTGGTGAAAAATCAAAGGTCAGAGTGGGATGTGCTGACAAAAGGTAACGAAAGATGGAAATTAAATTTCTGGACTCAGGAGAGGATTAGGAGTGGCCTATAGGAGCTAAGAAAGTCTCCATGAGGCCGGGCCATAGGTTCATCCTTCTTCCTGGCCACAGAATCAGTTTAGGAGCCTAGAGCTTGCATCTGTTAATCACATTTCTTTGGGCTGGCTCTTCAGCACTCAGGATCTGCTTCTTAAGTCAGCAAGGGAGAAGGCCGGGCTGTGCTGAGGCAAGGCGAGGAGGGCAGTGGGTATGAGTGTTGCTGCAAGCTTAGGAAGCTTCTGTTCACATGCTAGAGACATGGGAAGTCATTCCCGTGACCTCCCCGGGACGCCAAAGGTTTCTAAGTGTACTCCCAATTTGTCTTTAGTATGGGAACTAGAGGGTAGTGTGTCTGGAGCATTGAGTAAGCACACATAAGCTGTGCAAAGCACTGCTTCATGCCAAGGAAAGGGAGGAGGGCCAGCGAAATGACAACTAGGTCACAGTTCTTGGATTGAGGTAGTCTGTAAGAAAGGCTTGCTCAGCCGCCAGAACCCAGGATTAGGGGAAGGGCAGTGTGACCCTGTCACCTGCTGTTCCTCTTGACCAACAGGCAGGCTTTCCGGTGGCCCTGCCCCCTGCACAGGGTGTACTGGCAGCTCATCTGAGGAGGTTTTTATCTGCTCACCAGGAGAGGGCCCCACCTTCTTTTTCCTCTCTCCCCCAATCCCTTCTCGTTGCCTCTCACCCAGGTGTACTACATCAACTTCACGGACTTTGCCAGCTACGAGGTGGTGGTGGATGAGAAGCCCTTCCTGCAGTGCACCCGCAGCATTGAGACAGGAAAGACCAACTACAACACTTGTTACACTGCAGGCGTGTGCCTCCTCAAGGCCAGGCAGAAAATTGCCGTGAAGATGGTACATGCTGACATCTCTATCAATATGAGCAAGCACACCACCTTCTTCGGGGCCATAAGGCTAGGCGAAGCCCCTGCATCCTAGATTCTTCCATTCCATCCTGGCCCATGCCCCTGCCCCAGGTTTGGGAGCCAGGACTCCCAGAACCTCTAAGTGCTGCTGTGGAATGAGGTATATTGGCGTTGCAACCACAGAGAGAAATGCCCCAGTGCTATTTATTCCCCCAGTGACTCCAGGATGACAAGGCCTACGGGATTTCCCAGAAGCAGAACCATCTTAGGCTCCCTGATGACTGGTTTATGATGACTCCTCAACCCCTAGGTCCCTCATCAGATTTATCATTTGTTGCACTAAACTGATGATCCATGATAGTAGGCTACAAAAAGCAAAGCAGATACTAGGGTTGACCATCTGACTCCACTGGGGGGGGGGGGGCTGTAGCTTCTCTCTTGTCTGAGAGTGGCATTAGGTTGCAACTTTAGGAGAGGGTCAGGTCAGAACAAGGCAAGTGCTTGTGGCAGAGACCTGAGCAATAACCTGTCAAGCAAACATCCTTGGCAGAGGAGGCATTCTTGCTGCATTGCACTATGACCTACAAGAGGCTCAAAGAAACGTCCCACTCAGGCCAAGAGGTATACTGTGGTAACTTTCTGGACTCTAAAGCCAGGAACTTTGCTCTGCCTTGGAATAATTGCAGGAATGGCCACAACCCTGCCTATGAAAGAACCTGAAACTATACTTGGGGCCATGCATGTCTCACTTTGTTTACAGCTAGCTATGCTCCACTCTCAGAAAACTATCTGGAGTCTTCCTTGCCTGTCACCTTCCCCAGACTAACTAAAAATTCAGTCTTCTTTCTCTGCAGTGCCTACCTCTGTCTGAGACAGGTGCTTCATGGTTTGTTTGTTTTGTTTTGTTTTGTTTTAATTTCCTGGCACAAAGAATTTTCCATTGATTGGATGATACAATTATTACTCATCTAATTCCAATCAATTTTTGTCTGGGAACAGATGACTAAACTGGATAACCTCCAAATCTCCTTAGAATTTGAATATAGGTGGCACTCAACAGTTACCTGACACAGTGGATTCTAGGCTTCCCAAACCCTAGACTCCCCTGGATACCATCAAAGCAGAGCTTTTCTACCTTTCCCAGAAATGGGGAGAAATAGGGATAAAACAGGGAGTTTTGTTCATGTTTGTTGTAACACAAGTGATCGTTAGATCAGGTCTTACCTGAAAGAACAGCAGCTGATGGCCCGCTAGCTAGATCTTTCTTCAGAAGCATATTATTGCCACTATAGAGGTCTGTGCTCCTCCCATAGAGACAGGCTCAAGAGAAACCAGCTGTCTGACTATTAGGCAGAAATCTGGCCCCTAGTTCAGATCCGAAGGCACCTCCACCAATTTTCCTGCATGGTCATATGCTAGGATTAGTCATCAACCTTCTTTCCAATTGGCTGGCTTCAGGGTTCCACGCACAACCCAAAGCTGGGAGTATCAATCTTGTACAGTCTGTTCCTCTTGCTCCTGAAATGTATTTCCTTTTGAGAATATGGGAACTGCATCGCTGAAATTCATCAAGAACAACATTACTAATTTCTAAACTGTACCTCCATTTCCATTGTTGGGTACTTCAGGGGTCAGGGTAAGATGAAGTAGGCCAATGACAGCCTTACCACAGAAAAGCATGTGAAGTTTAGCCATGAATATGACCCTGAAGGCCCTGAGCAATCAGCAGTGGTAACAGGAACTTGGAAACCCTCTCCTTAGTATTTGAAGGTTACTTCCTTTTTTTTATTACTTCCTTTAAAGAAGAAGGGACAGAGGATAGATATCACAGTTACCATTGTATAGGTAAGGCTGAGGGAGATAAAGTGTTCTGACTAAGATTTCACCCAGTATAAGTCACAGACTCTAGCCTTTAGTGATGCCTGACTCCCAAGCTGGTCTCTTACCACAGCACTGTGTAGAATTTGAGGTCCAGAAAAAAAAAATAAAAGTGATAATATGGAACTGACATCATTGGGAGCCCTGGGAGAAACATAGCAATGCCTAATTTTCATTACTTGATGGTACTTCCCGTTCTCTTGGCTGCCAGGGACTCTGTGGAAGAAGACTTGGGGGTTTTCTTAGGAAACAGCCCAGCGATCAACCTTATGAGTTCTTGTCTTGAGAAGAATCTTCCAGTTGAGCTCTGGGCCTCACAAACCTGGCAGCCTTCATGATCTTTCACCCATCTGATAAAAGCAGCAGCAGCTATCACACAAGGAGCTTCTAGGTAGGACACAGTCTTCCATTCCCAAAACTCGACACTAGTTCTCTGAGCCCGCTGTAGTCAAGTGTGACTCCTTCTCTCCTTCCATATTACAAAGACCTTGATGTTCCCAGAGCCTCTCAAGAATGGAGGGGAAACCTTAGAGGACCATTCTTAAGCCATATGGCTGTGGGGAGATAAAGAGGTGTCCTAACTGTGCCTCTGCAGGACATGGCACCCCATTGTGCATGTGCATGCACATGGAGATTATAGGAGAGTTGGGCTTCTCACAAGCCTTTGTTCATTCTGAACTCTCACAAGGAGCCCTAGACGAAGAGAGCTGGACAGCGTGAAATAGTAGAGAGCAGGGAGGCCTGTTTCTCTTGGCAAAGTGGTAAAGCATTTACTGATAGAAGTCTAGTGATAGTTATTTAGAGTTTGGAATTGTTATGATGTGAAGTTAACCCAAGGTTAGGATAGAGAATGGGATAAGGACATGTTTGGATAAACAGATGACAGGTTTAAGGAAAATTGTGTGGCAGGAGCTTCTACCAGCTGCTTGAACTTCAGAAGCCAAGTTGGCACAATAGGCAGCTGCTGGATGTTATTTGGCTGCTGGTTCCCTGGAAGATGAAGCAGGGGAGATGTTGCCCCTTTATCCATCCTGTGCCACAGTTCCGTAGCTTAGTAAGAAAAGGTTAAGGACCATAGCCTTGACT
The DNA here is from genome assembly GCF_907164565.1 of Psammomys obesus. NCBI lineage: Eukaryota > Metazoa > Chordata > Mammalia > Rodentia > Muridae > Psammomys > Psammomys obesus. The sequence goes on along the minus strand of NW_026589447.1, from coordinate 1,032,818 downwards.
ACAGGAAGCAGACTGGCTCCCTAAGAGACAAACAAGGGCTATGGTCCTCATGGGAATGCTTGCTTCTATGCATCATCTAGTGGATGCAAACAGATTTAGAGGCATTGTGGATCTAGAAAGGCTTTTAGAAGAAATGCAGCCCAACCTACTCATGTGAAACTGATGTCCAAACAGGGAAAGTGGCCCTCCTAGGACAGTGAACAGGCCCCCACCTCCAGACCCATCGGTAGAAAGGGGAAGAGCAGCCTGTCCCATGGGGCCTCCTCTTTCATATACCCACAGACTCAAGGCTAGAAGTGCTCATCTCCCTTTATGAGCCTGGCCTGGCAGGGAGTGAAGCTATTCCCCAAGACATTGGCGCAGCTCCTGCCTCTGGGCTGGAAGGCCCTAGACTGGCTCTGCACAAGACAGTTTTGAGGCCTCCCTGGTTTTGCCTGAGGTCCCATCCTTGCCTGGGGCCTCCCTGGGCCATGTGCACCACACAGCCTAATATGTTTTCTTAACCCATTTCAGGGCTCTCTCCAGGAGAGGGTGACATGTGTCATTTCCTTATTCCAAAAGGGTCTAGCTGAGATGGGGGTAAGAGGAGAATGGCCTGGAGCAGGCCCAATGCTGCTTTGGGGGATCAGCATCCTGTGTGAGATATTGTGTATATAAACTATATATAATGTATATAAACAGGGATGTAAGTTTGTGTAAATTAACGGTTGATTCTTTGCAAATAAAGTGCTCCCATCCCCATTCCTGAGATCATCTTGAGCACTCCCTACGTCATGTGCTTCTTTGCAAGTGATGCCACCACTTGTGATCTCCAGGTTGATAAAGGAACCCACTTCAGTGAGAGCACCAGAAGGAAGCTAGACTCAAATTTCTATCAGTACATCCCACGTGGTCTCCTTGCACCAAATTACATCCCTCCACTACATTCACCTTAGCTCTTCTAGAACTCTAAGCCTTAGATATTTGATATCTTGCCAGCAGGCATATTGTCATGGGACAAGAACAGACAGCATGGGGCCACCTTCAGCTTGAGGATGTGGCATCTACGAAACTTCAAGCCTTGCCCCAAACATCTTGGAGACATCCAACCTTCAACTCCTCATTAATATACAAATTGGCTCATTTTGCAGGCAAAACCAATGCTCAAGGATGTTAAGTAGCTCCTCGAAGACCATTCAACTAGTAATTGCCTCAGCTTGGCTTGTTCCGTAGTGTGCTTTCCACTCTACCACATTGCCTCTACTGAATGACCTCATGTTGTTTGCTAGAGAAACCCCTAGAAACTATTCTAAGGAAAGAGATCCCCCTAAAAGATAATAGGTAATAATAATAGGTACTTCAAAATAGTTATGGGAACTTTTCACAACCCCAGCAGTCTTTGTCCTATTATGGAAATGTGGCCCTTAAGTAATGTGGATGGACATGCAATGGCCAGATGAGCATGGCTTGGATAGTGATACCCAGGTTGGTGGCTACTTTAAAGAGAAGAGTTCACTTGCAGAAGTCTGAAAAATTTAAAACACCTTACGATGTCACTCAGTGGTAGATCATAACTTTAGTTTGATTCCCAGCACCAAAAAAAGAAAAAAGAAAAAAAGGAAAAAAAAAGAAAAAGAAAGAAAAGAATAAAGAAAAGAAAAGAAAAACTCATGGAAGTTCAATGAAAATGGAACCTCTGACATAAGGAATGGCACAGGCAGGAGATCATGCCTTTGCCTACAATGTACAACCAACCACATGAGATAGATATTTAGGATAGAGGGGAGTGTCACACTGTAGTAAGTACACAGGATGTCTTAAACCAACTTGATAAACTTAATGCGGATAAATAATTGGACCATATGACATCTATCCAAGAGGGCCTTTAAGCCAAACTGTGTAATATGTGATTGCAGCAATCATTGGGCTAAGAGTATAAGAGATGTGCCACTCAGAAACCCAGAAAGCAAGTTCTTCATGGCTACTGGGGACCAAATGTTCCATCTGATTATCAAACAAAGATCACCATTAATACGGCCAAGCTAGTGCAAGCAAGTTTCTGAGGGGGAAATGGGAGAATCAGATCTAAACCATTCATCATTCCAATATAACTTTATGAAGTGGAAAGTAGACATGGACAAGGATCACCAAGGGATATAAAATTCCTTAAACATTCAACACACCACCCCGAATTTTCTTTTAGAAACTAAGACACAATGGACTTTAGGACATTGTTTTCTTAGGGACAAGAAATGGGTTAGATAGCTGAAGGAGAATAATTTTGTGTTGCTCTCCAGATTACCAATTTTAGTCATGTGCAGTAGCATTTAAACTTGCCAGTAACCTTTGATGTAATCAGGGGAAGGATCGTTAGTCCTATTTTACAGTTGAATAAACAGGATAAGAGGTGACGGATTGCCCATAAAAATCATAGGTCTCGAATATGCTGCTGACTAAGCCAATGTTCCCTGGCTCTTGAGATACCCAATTTTGTAAGAATCTTGAAACTAGGAGAATTACACACACACACACAAGGTCCTAGAGCCCTCAAAACAGACTAGCTGGAACACACAGTACCAGAGATAAGCTGTTTATTCTATCCAAAGGTTTCTCCCGTGCTGATGCTTTCATGAACTTGCAGTGACTTCAGTGAACCTCTCTGCCTAGGGTCTTCTCTGTCGCAGGGGAAAAGAAAAAAAATAAACATTCTAGGAGAAAGATGGACGTGGAAAAGGATGGGCACAGAAAACATCCGAATGGACACACCCCCACCTCCCACTAGCGAGGATAGTCAAGTCAGAAGTGAAGCTCCGTAGGTAACTGTGGCCTGTTGTCACCAGTTCCACACCATCCAGTCAGGGGAATGCCTTTCAAACTATCACCAGCTCTTGGGTCTCTGAGATGCCAAACTTGGTCTTATGCTGATCAAACAATTTGCGGAGGGCTTCAATATAGAGGGTGTGGTATTTGGCCACAATCTCCTTGCTCGGATTCTCAATCTTGGGCAGTGGTAGAGGTTCCCCGACTGCCAAGGGGAAAGGAAGAGGAGGAAACATCAGAATAGCTTACTCCTCAAGACAGCCTGGAGCCCACCTTCTTTCCACACTGACCCTGTGCTCATCCCTTCCTAGCCATCCTCCCTGCCTCCAACCACAGTTGGGGCTGAGGCTCAGCCACATAAATGAATCCTAGAACTTAAACCAAGGTTTCTAATAAAAGGAGCCACTCACCAACAGTGGTCACTGGCTGAGAATAGGGCAGAAGGCCCCAGGAGTTCTTGGTGAAGCCGCGGCCATAGAAAGCACAGGGATAGATGTGTACCCTTTTCTGGAACCACTTCTGGAAGCGATTGATAAAGCCCCCAGGAGTGAAAATGTGCTGGTCATAGAGGTCTGTCTCTCCAAAGGCATAAGCAGGGATTAGAGATACCCTGCAGAAGAAAAGTGTGTCCTTGAATACCCAAAAATATGTAGAAGGCATGCTGACCACTGACATCTCCTGGGTCTGCCTACACTCTCCCTAGACCTCAAAGTCTATCTGTACCAAAGTCACAGCTGGCTTTGGTGGCACATGGCTTAGGCCAGTCTGCTCTTAGAGACAAAGCAGCAACTTCTAAAAGGAATCAAGCTTAGTGGTTCATTGGAATGCCCAAATTGGAACCACTTGTCAAAAAATGACCAAAAGCCATTTCATATGCTTCTCTCCCCCTTAGGCCACACAGTAAGAAGTTTGGCTTTCTCTGCCCTAAACTGCAACCATAGCCCTTTTGTAGAGAGACTGGGTTGAATGAGAGGCTAGTGCAAGGCTTCCAAGACAGCACCCTGCCCAGCTCTATTCCAACCCATAGGTGTTTTTCTTTCCCTTTGTCCTTTTCTTTGTTTATAACTGACAAAACTGAATAAATTTGTAAATAAATAAATAAAAAGGAGGCTGGTGTGATAGCTCAGTTGGTAAATTGCTTTCCATACAGGCATAAGGACCTAAGTTCAATGCCCAGAACCCACATTAAAAAAAAAAAAGCCATGTATGGCAGCATGCTTGTAATCCAAGTACTAGGAAGGTGGAGATGGCAGAGCTTTAAGGCTTGGTGGTTAAGCATACACTACCAGGTAAATTCCAGGCCAGTGACAAACCCTGTCTCAAAACAAAAACACAAGAAAAATGTGGACTGAGCTAAAGAACAATACACACATTTGACCTCTCTCCTCCACAGGCAGGGATTCATGGGCAGGTGCACACACACATACACACACACAACCCACATACACACAGCATATATTTTTATGGTGGTTCGATTTAATAACAATTCTTTGAATGCTTCCTCCTTTCTCTTTAAATACCAATTTTTAAAAGCCTGGTATTTTTTTTCCAGCCAGACTTTTGGACAGGTGCCCCACCTCATCCCATCCCATGCCCCTGAAGTGAGCCTTACCCATGTTGAAGGGCCGTGCGAACAAAACCAAGCCGCTTCTTCAGGAACAGGGTGGTAGAGCCTGGCAGGCTGTGTCTGCACTCAGCCAGGCCACCGACCACCACAACAAGCATGTTGCCTTTGCCCTTTTGGGTAAGCAGAAAGTCCATGGAGGATTGACTCACAGAGCAGGCCCCTGGTAGGCAGAAAAAGCCAGAGGTCATTGGTTGCTTCCCAGCCCCCATAAGACTATTCCTCCCCACCTCCTTCTTTAAGGAACAGGAAAGCAAGGCTCATCCTCTCCAGTCTGTGGTTCTAGGAAGCTGTTTGGCACTTGGGAAGATCTCAAATTTGCCCTTGCTCTCTCACATCGCCTGGTTCTCCTTCAGATAGCCCTCTATGTGACTTTATCCCCTAGGAGCCACTCACCTGTAGCCATTACATAGTCTCTGAAGAAAGGCACCCAGAAAAAGGCTCCTAGTGTGAGCATATAAGGAGTGATACCAGGAAAGGTCTTGGAGAAGCCTGATCTGTCAGTAGCAAAGTGGCCAAAGCATGAATGGGCCATGAGCCCATGAGGATGGCAGGCAAGGATGTAGTTTTGGCTGGGGGAAATGTCATTCGTCTTCACAATCTGTAGAGGACAATGGAGACAGGAGAGATAGAGACAAAGAGTTTTCTTTTGGGAAGAAAACTCTAAGAGGAAGGACTGTGGGTTCCAGCAATGCAGGCTGGGTAACATGAATCTCCAGGGGTCATCGCTTTCTTGGGCCCTCCATGTGGCTGTGCCCTGTACCTCTAATTTTGACCTGAATGCTCACCCAGGGATCTACTACAGCTCTCTGTGGCTCACCTTGATTGGGAAGTAATTGCAGTAGTGTTTCCACAGAGACCACCTCCTCACACAGGCAAACCGGCGGCCACCTGAAAGCACAGAGAAGCTCTATCCACCCCTACTCTCCTTTTCTGGGTCCCTTTGGACTACCATGGGGCCCTCTTACTCTCTGCCTTTTCCTTTTCTCTTACATGGCAACTAGAATAGGCATATCAAGACCAACCTAGGACAGACCCAACCTCTGTTTCATTAACCAAACCAACCCCTTTCTTCCTCTTAGCAACTCCAGTTCAAAATGGGCCTTTCCAAGACCTCAAAAGTACCCCTTCCATCAGCTTTCCTAGCCCATGGATGGACAGGCTGAAAATTTGCTCAGAAATTGACCAGAGCCTCTCAGGATTAGAAGAATAGCGGGAGGAATATATAGCAATATATCCCAGTGGGCCCTTACCTCGCTCAGGGGTCTTCCAGTCAAAAGCCAACCAGATGAGCACCAACACAGTGACAGGCCAGTATGATGTGAACACCACCAAGTAGAGGTTGACAAGGATCACAGTGGTTACTAGAGGGAACCCAGCCCAAAGTCAATGAACTGTGGACAGTCCCTCATATTCATACTCCCCCCACCCTGAGTTCCATCCAGCCCAAAGTCAATGAATTGTGAACAGTTCCTCAAACTCATACTCCCCTGCTGAGTTCCATCGACCTCAAGGTCACACACACTCTGACCTAGGCCCACTCGACAGTCACTTCCCTACCTTACAGGTAGCCCACATGGCCATGTACCCACTGCAGGTCCCCTTGACCTTCTAAACCTTATTTGGATCTAGAAGAAAAATGTGTTCCTCATTGCTATGCTTCAAACAACAAGGCCTCCCACCCCAGAGCCTGTCCCAGCACTATGCTAGGCTCTGGATACAGTGTGTAAGGGTGGGAGGCCACTGATGGCCACTGGGCATTTGAAGTCTTAAAACAGTTTTTCTCCAACTTATATTTTCTTCTCAACATCTTCTCTGTAAGGCAGTAGTTCTCAACCTGTGAGTCGCGAACCCTTTGGGGGTCAAATGATCCTTTCGCAGGGGTCGCCTAAGACCATCAGAAAACACAGATATTTATATTACAATTCATAACAGTAGTGAAGTTACAGTTATGAAGAAGCAATGAAAATAACTTTATGGTTAGCAGTTGCCACAACACGAAGAACTGTGTTAAAGGACCACAGCATTAGGAACGCCGAGAACCACTGCTGTAAGGTGGTCAGTGGAGGAGATGCCAGAGAAAGCCAGCGCCTATCTTCACCACATCGGAAACAAGAGTCAATGGTAAGCCAATGGTGGACTAGCATAAAATAAGGGGCTGTGCTCAGCTGAAGCAAGATAGAAATTCTAAAGATAAGAATAATGGGAAAGAATGAAGAGTCATGGAGTGTCACATTCAGTTGGAATTATTACTGGAAATGTAAGCAGCCAAGACTAAGATTACGTGAGGAAGTGGGTCAAAATAGAGGTTAGAAAAACAAAGAAACAAAAATCAATAATAGATTGAACACATTTTTGTCTTGACTTCTTATTGGAGCCTCGTGAAAATGATCAAAATAGTTTAGAAATATAGGTCCACAAAGAGAAGAATCAGAAATGTGCCAATGGTAGATGAGAAGTATCAGTACAACATTTGCTCATGTAAAGTGGATGAAGGGATAAATAACAAGCTTAGAAAAAAAGAAAAAAAAAAACAATCTCTAACCATCCATAAAGGAGATGCCTACAGGAAGCTTGTTTGCTTCTTTAGAAAAGCCAGAAAACACTTGGAATCTGAAGGATCAGGCATCATCACACGAAGCAGGGATGAAGCACAGGCTCAAACATCAGAAGCCTAGATGAATTTCGGACGAGAAATTGATTAGAACACTAGGCATCTTCTCCTCTGCACGATGGTTGATGGGAGGATTGTTCCCGGAAAATTTGAACCAAAAAGATTCTGGATTCAGAGACAGGTGATTTTCAACATAACAGTTATAATGTTTTGCACTTTCTGGGGGTTGAAAGGCAACAGGAATCTGGAAGAAACGGGATTGTGCCCTGTCCCGGGCTAGCAACATGTGGTACAGTCTTGTTTCGTGATGGACAGCAGCAAAAAGCCACAGCTTCCAGTCAGCCACACTAGCATGAGAATCCCTAGCCCTGCAGGGCAGTGTTTCTGGTTACCAAGCTATGATGTTTTGTCACAGTAGGTGTATCAAATGTATTCTTGTTTGTGGGTTTGTTGTTTAGTTGGCTGCTTTGAGACAAAGCCTCACACTACAGTATGACAGCCTAGAGTGGTCTCAGCTCATAGAAATCCTGTTTCAACTTCCAAAGCGTTATGATTACAGATGTAAAACACCTCACTTGGCTAATGTATTCATAATTCATTGTCTTTCCAAATTACTGTCATTCGGAGAACTTCTGAACTTGCACAGACTACAGCTGAAATATTCTATATGCCACAAAATAATTGCTTAATTAAGAGGACAATTTTACGTTCTCAGATACCATCCACATAGTCTGAAGATAATTTGTCTCACATGTCCTCTTTTTCCTGAATACTACTAGATGACATGCTTCACCAAAATGAGGGAGAAGACATAGAATCCATGGTGGAAAGGTCCAACAGAGAAAGAAAACAAAGAGGGGGTAGGGCTGGAAACAAATAAGCAAGGCACCTGGGGCACAAATTTAAAGAGACCCCCCCCCCACACACACACACTTTTGTCCACATTCAAGTCAGGCCTAATATTTGCATATCCCCAAAGTGAATACCTTTCATTTTGCACCTCTGTTGCCTCAAGCACTCTGGTAATAACAAATGTGCATAAGGGCAGACTGTAACAGGGAGATGCTGGGTTCCAGCAATGCTGGCCTCAAGGAAGGAACAGGTGAGAAGTGTAAAAGATTCCCCAATGTGTTTGCAGATACTGAAAGGTTACCAGATGTGTGAAATGCTTATGGGTAAATTAGTAATAACTAAAAGATATGGAGTAAATGAAAAAAAAATTAGGGGCTAGGTGGATGGCTCGACAGTTAAAAAGCACTTGTTGCTCTTGCAGAGGTCCTGGGTTTGATTCCCAGTCATCACATCATGGTTCACAACCATTTACAACTGCAGAGGAGCCAACAGGCAAGCACATGGTGTACCTACATGAACACAGGCAAAACATCCACACAATAAAGTAAAAATAAATCTTAAAAAAAAATGTTAAATAAAAGATTAAATAAGCCAACTATTTGTTCCAAGATAAAAACAAGAAAATATAATATCGGTATGCCATATATCACAGTTGTGGTCAGATATTTAACTAAATCTGTGCTATAAGAATTTTGAAAGGGGTCTAATATGTTGGTGTATGCCTTTAATCCCAGCATACTCAGAGGCAGAGGCAAGTATACCTCTGTGAGTTGGAGGCCAGCCTGGACTACATAGTGAGTTCCAGGACATCCAGGGCTATGTAGAGAGATCTTTTCTCCAAAAAAAAAAAAGGAAGAGGAGGGGGAGGAGGAGGAGAAACAAATACAACTTTGGAAGAGGTAAAGATATTCAATGAATATCATATAGCGCTCAATTCTCATTTCCCATGTTGAGAAGTAAACAGACAATGGCTAAAATTTTTACATCACACAATAACAGTGTTAAGAAAACCCAAATAGTAAAATTCAGTAAAATGATAATGACTGCCACTGAGGAATAGAGCAAAAGCCTGCAGCTGTAGCTTCTGGACATGGGTCACATAAAATTTCTTAGATAATAAGAGGTATGAGTCTAATCCAAAAGATACCTCATTTCTCTTAAGGTTTACTCAAACTCAAGCCACACCTAAAGACGTCTCCTGAATGTGGCCTCAGGCACCACCCTGGAATGGAATGAATCCTTGTTATGCCACTAACATGGCTAAACCTGAGCTCCTCATCTGCAAAATGAGAGTTAAAAATGTCAGTATCCTCCCTCTCTTCCTCACAGTTCTCATGGAAGTCATCTCTCAAGGCATTTAGGGTCCAAATATATATGATTCCCTACCAAGGAAGAACTGGAAAGGCTGAGAAAGGTCACACACACACACACACACACACACACACACACACACGGGTCCCATTGGTAAAGGAAGCGCTAGCTCTGGTACCCACATCTCCAGTCACCAGGACCAAGAACTCTTGCTTCACTACCACTCTATACAGTACAGAAAAAACTTGAAGTACAGGTCCCCAGGGACAGCTTACTCCCTGTACTCACCCTTGTTTCAGCCATTCTTGACCTGTTTCTTAACCACCTGCCCTTCGGCAAGTTCACGCTGGGACTCGAAGCCTTGATCTTTATTCTTTTTCTCACTAGCCTCTTTTTTAATCTTCATGTTATATTAATTCTTCTCTGAGTCTGTGACTGTTTCATAGCCTTTCTTCTCTTCATCCCCATCACTGCCAGCCTGGTTCAAATCCCATCTCTCGACAGTCTGCTAAACCTGGTATCACTGCTTCCCTCCCTGTCTTCATGTAATTGGTTTCCTTCAAAGAGCTGCAATAAACTCTCAAAATCACAAACTTAATGTCATCATCCCATGTTAAACCCTACCCCGGCTCCTCATGACCTTGAATAAAAAGGCTAAACTTCTTCAAACAGTTTTCAGTATTCTATATAATTTTCCTCCAACCTACTCCTCTAATTCTTCCTCCCTCTGCCCTTCCTTCATTTCATAAAAGTGTACTAAGTGAAAATTCTGAGCTCACTCCCAACTCGATTAATCACTGTCAGCCTTTTGCATACTTCAGATTCTCACTCACCCTGGCCTTTTCCTGTGGTGCCTATGTGCTGTTCCCAAGGCTCATTCTCTTCTTCATCTGTTTCCTATTTGTACTTCGAGAATCAACTCAATCTGGGTGTGATGGCACACAACTTTAAACCCAGAACATGGGAGGCAGAGGCAGGTGGTAAGTTTGAGCTCAGCCTGGTCTGCAGAGTGTTATTTAGCTATCAGTACAGCATAGGATTAGCATCAGTTAAAATTAAATAATACCGGTAAAATACTTGGACCAAAATAATATTTAAAATCTCTTCATCTAGTTTCTACCAATTCTAATTGCCCTCATTTCTCACTCAGTATTATTTTTTTAAAGACTTATTTATTTATTTATTGTACGTGTATGAACATTTATATATACTTTGTTTTCATGCACACCAGAAGAGGGAATCAGATTCCATTACAGATGGTTGTGAGCCACCATGTGGTTGCTGGGAATTGAACTCAGGACCTCTGGAACAGCACTCAGTGCTCTTAAGCACTAAGCCATCTCTCCAGCCCCTCACTAAGTATTATTAAATGGTTCTAGTACCTAACTCTACCCCTCCCACTCTGTGTCTCTAGTCTGATAACTGGTTGAGGTAAGAAATGTCCACTACACTATTCATTGGCAAGCCACAGTGCCAGGTTCATGTTTGCAAGGCCTACCTATAGTCTTCATTCCCAGAGCACTGACAAGATCACTTAATTCATGCCCTTGACTCCTGTCAGGATTCACATGAACTGCTATTCAAGCAAGAATTGTTTCTCAGGACCCCTCCTATAGTGATCATTACTTCCAGTATATAAAACGCTATGACCAATGTATAATTTTCACGAAGGGTCAATGGTAGAGATGTTGAAAAATGGTAGACATATGGTTAAATTCTCTGGCAGGAGGTTTCCAAAAGATCCCTCTGTCATGAAGCTAACTCTTTCATCACAGTTTGCTTGATTCCCTGTGGTTGTTGCCATGCCCTTTTCCTTGGCTAGCTTCAGTGAATTTGCCTGCCATGATTCCACAACATGGGCTCTACACCTCAGTGTAGACCGTGTAGTGCTCACTAGTCAAACCTAAAGCAAGGCACATGCGCTCACATGTACACATTCACACACACCCACACGCACACAGAGCCCTGCACAGACACATACGTGCCCATACCCATGCAGTCCTGAACAGATCCCACAAATACCTGCCTAGGTGGGTGAGGCCACAGGCCAGTGCAAACAACTGTTCTAGTTTGCCTGGAACAACACAAATTTTGAGCATTGACCATCCTACCATCATAGAACCCTCAATACCAGGCAAGCTCATGTGGTTGGATGCCCCTGGGTAGCTTAAAGACTCACCTAAAATCAAGGCACTGAGGGCCCACTGGAAAAGAGCAAAGACTTCCAGGGCAGTCTTGAGGTCCTTCTTGGTGGGCCAGAACATTATGTCCAGAATCTCAGTAGCTCCAGGTAAATGCTGTTTGGCTGTTCAGCCCTGACTGCTCTGGGGCTTGCCATGTTTCCTCTCCTGGGCTTTCTTCTTCAGCTGTTGCATATTCTCCGCCCCTTGCCCCACCCTTCCGCAGGAGTGTAGGGCCGTCTACCACCTCTGCTTGTCCAATTCCTTCCAGCTGCACTTTGACCCATTTGAGCTCAGCCGGAGTTGGGATTGTGACACCTCCTTGCACACCTGGATAGTGAATGAAGCCCTGATGTGGGAAGTGAGTGGGCAGGATAGGGTTAGTGAGTGGCTGCCAATCCCAGTCTGAAAATGGAGTCAAATGGGGCAGACTCGGGGTCTACATCTCTCTGGGCCCAACTGTTGATGATCTTGGTAAGAACATAGCTGGAGGGCTGACTAGGTCACAGGCTAAGCATAGAAACACCCCCGGCCTTCAGGTCAGTACTCACAGGAAAAGAGGTGGGTGCAGGCAAAGAGTGGGTGCTGAGCAAGTTTTCTATTGGGTGATTAGACAAATGGTAGTACATCCTGTGTGTTTCTGCATTCACAAAATTCTGGAATAGACAAAACTTGTATGTCATGAAAAGTCAGAGCATCTGTAAATTGTTGCTTCTGCTAAGGATTGACTGAGAAGTAATTTGATGGAAATGCAGGGGACAGTAATGTTCTCAATATCTTGATAGGATTTTGAGTTGCACATATCAAAAGCAGATGTTAAAATACATGGTATGGGGAAGGGTGGCTGGAGAGATGGCTCAGAGGTTAAGAGCACTGGATTGTCTTCCAAAGGTCTGAAGTTCAATTCCCAGCAACCACATGGTTGATCATAACCATCTATAGTGAGATCTGGTGCCCTCTTCTGGTGTGTAGGCAGACATGCAGGCAGAGTATAAATAATAAATAAATATATCTTAAAAAACAAGTGCTCCTAATCACTGAACCATCTCTCCAGCAACTTGTTGTTCTCATAGGAGACAAAGATTCATTTCCTAGTACCCATATGGCAGCCCACAACTGTCCATAACTGTAGTTTTAGGGTAGCCAACACTCTCTTCTGACCTTCCTGCACACCAGGTTTTCAGCTGGCACACAGGCTCACATGCTACTAAAACACTCACACACATGAAAGAAGTGAATTTTAAAAATATGTTTTGAAAACCAAAGCGACTTAGGTGGATGAGATAGCTCAGCAGGTATAGAGGTGCTTACCACCAAGCCTGACAAGCAGATTTCAACCCTTGAGACTCTGACTTCTTTCAATTGTTCTTTTACTTCCACACACGTCCCCTGGCATGTTCGTGTCCCACCCCAACACAATAAATAAGTGCAATAAAAATGGTCTTTTTAAATAACTTTTTTTGGTTGTTGGTGGTGGTGGGGTGAGACAGGGTTTCTCTGTGTAGGCTTCGGCTATCCTGGAACTCACTGTAGAACGGGCCAACCTCAAACTCACAGAGATGCACCTGCCTCTGCCTCCCGAAAAAAATAGTCTTTTTAAATTCAATACATATATATTTTACAATTTCTACATTTTACCACAGGCAAACTTCACCTAAAAAAAAAATACTGAACTTATATCAATGCTAATATGCTTGGGATGAAGAATATGCTGTTTGCAAGTTATTTTCAATGTACATAATGTGTATCTATAGGTTGACAGAGGAATCTATTGAAGGACAGGTAGGTGATAAATAAAACAAATCAAAGTACTGTCTGTACAATCCATATGCTGGGTTCACACATGGCTCTTTGAAATGTTCTGTAGGTTTGACTTTTTATAATTGAGTTCTATTTTATTAATGTTCCTTTGATGTCATAGTAAAAATAAATGTTTTAAAATTCCACTTTTTTCTTTTTATTATTTTTATTTATTTATTTATTACAATTTATTCACTTTGTTTCCCCACTGTAGCCCCCTCCCTTGTCTCCTCCTACTCCCAGCCATCCACTCTCTTGTCCTCCTAGTTTCCTGATAGGGGAGGACCTCCTCCCCCACTATCTGACCCTAGCCTATCAGGTCTCATCAGGACAGGCTGCATCGTCTTCCTCTGTGGCCTGGCAAGCAGGAGGTGATCAAAGAGATAGCCACTGAGTTTATGTCAGAGACAGTCCCTGTACCCCTAGGGAGCCCACTTGGAAACTGAGCAGCCTATGGGCTTTCTTTGAACAGGGGTCTAGGTCCTCCATGCAAGGTCCTTGGTTGGAGTGTTGGTCTCTGCAGGCCACCCTGGACACAGGTATTTTGGCTCTGTTGTTCTCCTTGTGGAGTTCCTGTCCCCTCCAGGTCTTTCTATCTCCCTCTTCTTCCATAAGGTTTCCAGCACTCTCCCAAAATTTTGGTTATGAGACTCAGTATCTCCTCCTATACCCTGATGACATAGTATGTTGCAGGCACTACTTTACATGGCTGGGTTGCATCAGCGTAGAAAATAAACTAAAACAAATTAATGCTTTTTAGAAGTTTACATTCTGGTGAGGGAAGATAGATGATTGAAATTAATTACCTAATTAGAGTATAGAGTGATAAAAGTTCAAGCAGAGAAGGAAAGATGCAGGATGCTGAGTTTTCACAGATTGAGAAGGGCTTGGGTAGGAAGAGCAGGATGTGTGGTTTCAAAGTGTGTATTGTGGAAGGCCATACTGTGCAGGTAGCACAGATTTGAAAGAGATGAGGAAGCAAGCCATATAGCTAATGATCCAGGCAGAGGGACCAGTCAGCCCCTAGCCCTTGAAATAAGGTGTGCTTGGCAGGTTTCCAGGAATATCAAGATGAGAGACAAATCTGTGACAGGAACTGAGGACCTGCGGTTGGAGAGATTGGTAGGGCTCAGATCACGAAAGGCTTTGTAGGGCATGGTACGGACTTAGCTTTTCATCCTAGCCCAAACTGGGAATTATTGAAGGTTTCTGAGCAGTAAACAGAGGATTGGCTTATATTTTTTGAAGGGGTAGGATAGAACGAGAGGATCTTTGAAGGGCAATTTCAATAATCCTCGGGGGCACAATGGTGCCTCAAGCTAAGGTAGTGGTTAAGATAAGTAGGGGTGATGAGACATGCTCAGAACTTAGATACATGTAGCATGGAGTCTCTCCCAAAAGAGAAGGCTCTGAAACCTTTATGATGTTCAGATGCCTCAAGAGGGAGATTGTTTTGCTAAGTAACCTGCCATAAGCCTTTCTCTGATTTACAATCATTCGTGCATCTGGTCTGGAGTCAGGTAGCTCTGAAGAAAACCCACGGTGGATGCCGAGTACCCCTAAATTGATGGTTCTGTGCAGGGCTCATGATAAGGGGGACTCAAAATGGTCTCAGGGCCAGCCTTCAACAGTATAAAACCCAGCACATGAAGTGTACCCTTAACCCTATTGGCACTGAGGAGGTGCAGTCAGCTGCTAACCAGGGAAGATTACTTTCTCAAGTGTCAAACGAAGGCAACTTTGGAGCAGAGAGTAACTGTCAGAACCTAGCCACCTCTGTGATTCACACATGGCTCACTCCCTTCCTCTCTATTGCAGTTCCAGGTCCACCTGTACACGAGAAAATCCCTTATGACCTGAGTTCCCCTAAGGGCTTATAAGGACTTGGCCAGTGTTGAAAGGCCTGCTGGCCCAGATCACCTCTTTAGCAGACATACTTTATTGTTCAGGGCAGGAGTATATCACACCTTATTATATAACACCTTATTATCCAGGCTCCTCTACCATAGAGGGCCTCTAAAGGACTCTACCTAGTAGTCTATCAAAGCAGATACTGAGACTCATAACCAAACCTTGGGCAGAGTGCAGGGAATCATATGAAAGAAGAGAGATTTAGTAAGACCTGGAGACGACAGGAGCTCCACAAAGACCAAATATATCTGGGCACAGGGGTCTCTTCTGAGAGTGATTCTCCAACCAAGGACCATGCATGGATATAACCTAGAACCCCTGCTCAGACATAGCCAATGGCAGCTCAGCATCTAAGTGGGTTTCCCTAGCAAGGAGAACAGGGGCTGTCTCTGACATGAACTCAATGGTTGGCTCTTTGAGCTCCCCACCACCACCAAGGGAGGAGCAGCCTTGCTAGGCCACAGAAGAGGACACTGCAGCCAGTCCTAATGAGACTTGATAAACTAGGGTTAGATGGAAGGGGAGGAGGACCTGCCCTATCAGTGGACTTAGAGAGGGGCAGGGAGGAGATGAGGGAGGGAGGAGCTACAGCTGGGATACAAAGTGAATAAACTGTAATTAATATAAAAACTAAAAATTTAATTAAAAAAAAAGATCCAAGCTCCTCTCAGGAAAACTTGTTTGGTTTGGGTTGTGGTTACATTGTTGAGATAAGGTTTCATTATGCAGCTCAGGCTGGCCTCAAACTCACAGTCTTCATGACTCAGCCTCCAAGGTTCTAGGATTATACACAGGTACCACTAGTAGTGGCTGGGCAACTTTCTGAGACCATTCTCATTTGGGAAACAAAGCTCCGTGTACATCAAAACTGAGAAAGATGAAGGACAGAGAAGGCACAGGAAAGTAAGAAAGAGGTTGGCCCTGGCACCTAGTGTGTTATTACAAGACGGAAGAGCAACTATGATTTGATTCCATTTTTGTCTCAGTGGGCAGTGGGGATCTAGAGCACAGGAAGAGCGACACTCGATAAGGGCTCTATTCGTGAAAGGGGTCCATGACAAGAAGGTCCCGTGATGAGAGGTAAAGTCCTTCTGGTTTTAGAAGTGTGTTCTGTCAACCCTGGGTTTACAGAGACTTGTTCCAGAAGTGATTGCAGCAGAGCAGTAAGAAGGATGATGAATAGAAGACTCTGGAATCAATGTGCCACATTGAAACAGAGCACCAAGCTTGATGTGGTGGTGAATGCCTTTAATCAGTAAGGGATCTCTGTGAATTTGAGGCCAGCCTGGTCTACAAAGCAAGTCCAGGATAGCAAAGGTTACACAAAGAAAAAAAAAAAAAAACTGTCACAAAAAAAAAAAAATCCAAAAATCCAAATGTAGGGAAGGCTGTTTTAGTGGTGAGGTGTGAGCTAAGTGTGTGGCAGGGACCAATGCCAAAGGCAGACAGTAGAGGCTTGCTGAGAGCAAGAACTGTCTGCTAGAGAGCAAGAGTACATGGAGCCTGAGTGACCACACCTTCCCTCCAGCAAGCCACCTCTGAGAGAGAGCCCTCATTCACATCAAACATGACTCTATGGAAGTATATTGTTCCCATCACTTTGTGCACTTGTTCTCTGACCTTGCTTCCTGACCTCCCTCCCATTCAGCTGTGGAAACTCTCTGGGTGGTCCAGGTCTTAACTATTCTCCTAGCCAAGCTGCTAACACAGGCCACAGCAAGATATGCTCACTGACATTTGTTATAAAGATGCCCAAGTGGATGAAGGCTCAGCCTAGGAGGCACTGAATAAATCCTCTTGGTTTCCTCACTTGTAAATAGGAGATAGTGAGCAGCAGCAGGTGGCCATTTGTGAACTGTAAAATGGTATTCATATAGGCTACTGATGTCACTACCATTAAGAGGAGGAAGAAAATGGCGAAGAGGATTAAGGAAGGCCAAAAGCTAAAGTAATCCTGGCCCAGAATCTTGCAGGTGTTGGACGCTGAAGAGTTCACACTGACAGTACAAACATTTGGAAGCTCTGCCTTCCTATCTGTCCAAAAAAGGACATGTGCTCAGTACTGTCATATCTATCCTGATCCTAACACCATGGAAATGGCTAAGGCTTTATAGGTCCTTCCAACCATTAGTCCTATTCCTTGTATCACTTCTCTGCTCTACATTCACAGATCTTTAGCAATTCTGAGACTGTTGTGTTCATTTTACTGGGGAGACATAAAAAAATGGTTATTCACTCTAGATAATGCAGAAAAGGCAGAACCAAGAAAGCATTCCACACAAACCCAACTAGGGGATTTTACTTGGCTTAGAGATGTGTAGGTAAGGGTTACTTACAAAAATGTGAGTGACTCTGAAAAAGCCATGTCACCTAAAAATTCCACCCCAGCATGTTTGATGACTTCACAAAAGCCACACGGATGAGATCTACCTTCAGTTAACCTACCTCTTAGAATCTAGCACCTACTAAGTTCACATAGAGCTGGGGGCCAAGAATGAGTGATGGGTTCCAGGTGAGGGTTCCTGACCTTCCCTCCCTCTTTATACTAGGGAGTGTAAACAGCTCTAGAATCATTGCCACAGAGCTAATTATCACTATATAGCTTGTTTGTTTCATTGCTATAACTATAAAGCCAAGCATAGTATGGGTCACCATGGTAACGCCTACCCCTTGATAGCTGATGTACATGCAAGCCCAAGCAAACAGCTATTCACCAATAGAGCCACCGATCTCCAATTCAGAGCCACCATTGGGGCTGGCCTGCCCATGGCATTTATTGTGCCCTTACTAGTGAAAGCCTTCTTCCTTCTTTGGACCCAAGCCTAACCCATACCAGTTCTGCTTTAGGACCCCCCAAAATAGACCAAAAAGAAAACGATTCTTTTCCTTACATAGCAATTTTCACTTTACCTAGGCATGATTGCCAAATAAAAAACAGAAGACCAATTAAATATGAATTTCAGATAAACCATAAGTAGTGTTGTCTGAGTATATTCCATGCAATATTCTAGATAAATTTGCTCTAAAATATCACTGCTTCAGAAAAAAAAATATTGCATAGGACATACTTATATGAAGACATTGTTGTTTGTGTGAAATTAAAATTTAACAGAATTCTATACCTTCATTTATTAAATTTGGCAACCCTATGACTCAGGATCATATGATCAAGGCAAGTGACACACTCGAATTCACACTGTGGAAGATCCCATTTAGTGGCTTAAGGAGGTTTGCCTATCACACGTATTTTCTCAGCTGCTGAAAGGTCAGGCTAGCTCTTATGCCCTGTTGAACAGTCTTCACTGTTCCGGGTTAGGGGGTGGATTCTTGCATGCCTGTCACCCACCTATCCCTATGCTACTCATCCCTTATAAAGTGAGGAGGACTGTTAGGTATTCTGTCTCAAGTGTCACTTTTCCATTTCTCTCATTTTGAAAACTAAGCATGATCAGGGACAGAGGCCTGACAAAGAAAACAAATAAGAGATTCATGATGTAGGGGGCACAATGAAGGTCTATCTCAGCTCATAGGAACCAAAGCAGGCCCCTGGCAACTTAGAGGGCTGGAGGTGACTGCCTCTTCTATTCAGGTGTGCAGACTGGCATAAAAGTTCCGCGCCATTCTACAGTTCCTGGTTTCCATCTGTCTGTTCAGTTATAAACTCCTTGAGCTTACGGATCTCTATCTACTTTCTTCATTGTTATTTTGGTAGTACCTCACTAGAATAGTGCCTGGCATGTTGTACAGCTTACAAATGGCAGCAGAATGAATGAATGGGTGAAACAGGTCAAATCTAGAAACAGGGTCAGGAACAAGGTTGGGGATCATACAGAAAAGAGGCCCAAGCAGTACAGAAACAGCTTGTGGCCTTATTGCCCTAGGGAATAGGTGGGAGGATGAGGAAAGAGCAGATCCTCGGGGATTTCTCAAAAGCTTTCAGTGAGGCTAGCTCTCTGTTACCCAATTACCTATACCTCAATATTCACATTCCAACATCTACAGTCCAATGCTATAACCCCTCTTCTGCCTGCTAAGACAGTAACTCTCCAGATGCCCAAGAGCTGGGGTACTAGTACAGAGGGCATGCTTTCCTCACGCCCCTGCTCTTTAGGCAGAATAGCACAGTGTACCGTTGTCTCTAGTGATGATGACTTAGATATGACGACTTCTATATGACAGTTTCTCAGGGGCCTTCTGGACACTCTTTTCAGCAGCTCACTGAAAACCTCCCTTTGAAGTGGGCCTAAAACCCAGTGCGAAAACACTCAAGGACCGTGATATGTCAAATGATGAAAATACCGATTACTGTGTCTTTGAAGGCCTTTATAGGGGGTGATAAAGTAGTGGGCGGGAGAAAGAAGATGTGAGATTATGGAATGGGGAAGCAGGAACTAGGAGGCAGGGATTGGAGGTGTGGTACAAGAAAGGAATTGCTACTTATTACTGACTTCCTTAGATGCAAGATACACATGTGGTCATCATAGGCCCTTGCAAGACAGGCTCCCATCTCCGGCCATCCCCATCTCACTGACTGGCAATGTCCAGCCATCCCCATCTCAGTGACTGGTGAAGCTTACCTTTAGTCGACAAGGTGACCTATAGTACTTCCAGGACTTCTTATTAAAAAAAGTAATTTTGAATTCTCTGCTGTCTACTTCTTATTAAAAGTTCAGTTCAGAGAAAAGCCTAAACAGAAGACAGCTCATCTATTTCAAATTATACAGGCAAAGCCTGTGCTATAGAGATTAGACTATATTTTCTTTTCTTTTTTTTTCCATTTATTTATTTTACTCACTTTACATCCTTGTATTCCCCTCCTTTCTTCCCTCCCAGTCCCACCGTCTCTCCCTTCTGGTTTGTGAGTATTTCACTGAACATTTTTGTGTCAATGTTCATAAGAGAAATTGGTATGAAATTCTCTTTCTTTGTTGGGTCTTTGTGTGCTTTAGGTATCAAGGTAACTATTGCCTCTTAGAATAAGTTTGGTAATGTTCTATTTTGTGGAATAATTTGAAGAGTATTATGTTTAGCTCTTCTTTAAAAGTCTGTTAGAATTCTATGCTGAAATCATCTGTCCCTGGGCTTGGTTTGGTTAGGAGTTTTTTTTAATTTTTTTTAAATTTTTAATTACACTTTACTAACTTTGTATCCCCCCCCCCATGGTTCCCTCCCTCCCCCTGTCTCAATCCCTCCCTTCCTCCACCCTCTGCATGCATGCCCCTCCTCAAATCCACTGATAGGGGAGGACTTCTTTTCCTTCCTTCTGATCCTAGTAAATTACGTCTCATCAGGAGTGGCTGCATTGTCTTCTTCTGTGGCCTGGTAACGCTGCTTCCCCCTCAAGGAGAGGTAATTAAAGAACAGGCCAATCAGTTCATGTCAGAGAAAGTCCCTGTTCCTATTACAATGGAACCCACTTGGATACTGAACTGCCATGGGCTACATCTGTGCAGGGGTCTTAGGTTATCTCCATGCATAGTCCTTGGTTGGAATAGCATAGACTATATTTTCAATATGTGTGAGTATGTTGCAAGGGGAAACCTTGTAATGAAAATTTTGGTTCCTTTAAATATGTTTTTGTTTTAATATATTTTGTTTTTATTTAAGCCCAAGGATTTTAATTAGGGCTTTAATGTGTCCACAGCTAAAAAATGCCTCCTGAAAGGCATGGTCTTTGACAGTTGGTAAGTCTGCCTCATGCAGCATGGAGAGGGGAGTAGTCTAGGACTCTCAGGGATATAAATATGAGAGCCCAGAGAGAGAAAGTGATGACAGTTTGGAGAGACCAGAGACAGAAGGTGTGATGGCTTGGAGACATAAAAAGAGAAGCGTTTCAACACAGCAGCTTGGAGGAGACTGCTTGCTGCGTTTGCTGTTGATAGAGAATTGTATAGCCCCCCCCCAAAACCCATCAACAATAAACAGCCAGGAGAAGTAAAGGGGTCAGTACCCCCTTTCCACACAGACCTTCTCTCTCCTACGTAGGGCTGGGGGGATTAGAAGGGAGAGGCTTTAAGGGACCCCAATAAAATAGAGTTTTATAAAAAAGAGCACAACAAAAGCTCAGTGTAGAGGTAGAGGAGGTGTATTGGATATTACAATAATGGTTCCCTTAACCACAAGAAAGAGATGGAGGGTAAAGCCCAACATTGCAAAGCTGGTGTTTTTGTACTCCAGGCCACAGAAGTAAATCCACACAATGAAGTGCGGCATTTACAAGGATCTGAAAGATCCCTTCTGCATAATGTGACAAAATAATTTGATTTCAGGAAACAAGTATGACAGACTTGATCACTGGTATTGAGCTATCAAAGCCCAAAAGATTTATCTTTCAGGATCAACATAATGATTTTTCTAAAATAGTGTTAGAATAATTTTATTCGTGGTATTTTGTTAAAACATTAATGGCAAGGAGGGAAGGTGTTTAGCATTGGGTGGGTAAGGAGGTAGGTAAATCCTAGGAGGAGTTGGGGGCGGGGAAACATTATCAAAATATTTCATGAAAAAAATTAAAATTAAAAAATAGAGTAGAAGTGCTTGTCACAAAGCTTGATAAACTGAGTTCAGTCCCCAGAATTCCTGTAAGGGGACAAAGAGGGA
This sequence comes from Psammomys obesus, assembly GCF_907164565.1. Taxonomy (NCBI): domain Eukaryota; kingdom Metazoa; phylum Chordata; class Mammalia; order Rodentia; family Muridae; genus Psammomys; species Psammomys obesus. Next base: position 1,011,127 of record NW_026589447.1, on the reverse strand, counting down.
AATTACTGTACAAAACTGTCCTTTGACAGTTTGTTTTTTGTCCTTGACAAACTTTCCATGACCTCTTTCTTGCACACACCTCAATAAACATACATAAACAAACAAATAATTGTAATTTAAAATAAGAGAAAGAAATATGTACTTGAAATCTTTTGCTCTACTCACCTTACTATTACAACTACAGTCCTGTACATTATATGTAAAACAGGCAGAAGAGGGGTCTTAAAAGTAGAAAGAAGTCCTTTCTGCCGGGTGCTGGCTGCCTGCTGTCAAAACGGGCGAGTTCATGAAACCCAGGAAAGTGGTGCTGGTCCTGGCCTATGCTACTCTGGACGCAAAGCTGTCATCGTGAAGAATATTGATGATGGCACCTCAGACGGCCCTTACAGCCATGCCCTGGTGACTGGAATCGACCGCTATCCCCAAAAAGTGACAGCTGCCATGGGCAAGAAGAAAATCGCCAAGAGATCAAAGATCAAGTCCTTTGTGAAAGTTTATAACTACAATCACCTCCTGCCCACAAGGTACTCTGTGGACATCCTCTTGGACAAAACTGTTGTCAACAAGGATGTCTTTAGAGACCCAGGCCAGGGTCTCTAAAATGCAAGGCCAGGCAAGAGGCCAAGGTCAAATCTGAAGAACAAGACAGGGAAGAACAAATGGTTTTTCCAGAAGCTTCGCTTTTAGGTATATTTTCCCTTCTATCATTAAAAATTTAAAAAAAGTCAAAAAAAGTAGAAAGAAATTAGACTACTTATATTTTTCAGGATGGGAGGAATGGCAGCAATAGCCTCTTTTTCTTGCCTATGTCAGACATGGAGCTGAAAAATATTATGACCAAAAGCATTAACAGGCACAGACCAAAAAAAAAAAAAAAGTTACAAAACATTAACCTTGTGAGACACGAATATGCAGACAGCAACCACCAGACAAAATTGGAGAAAAACTTGTGGGCCTACCCACATCCATCCGTATACCCATACCAGCAAAGAGAAATAGAGGAGCACAGACTTCTCATGAGGCTGTATGACATGCCTTAACCTTTTGAATCCTCTGACAGTGTGGAGACAAGGAAGGTCAAATCTGGAGCAGAAACTGTCATGCCTGCAGCTGGTATTAATGAGGCCCACCCATACACACTATACTGGCAGAGACACGAAGAGCCTAAATGTCCAGTCCTAGCTAGAAGTGAGTCTCCTTTCTGAGGCTGTATAAGAGGAAACTTAGTGAAGAGTCTAAACTTCACTATCTGAAAAACAAAAACAAAAAACCAAAACAAAAAACATATTTTTGGTTGTAGGACATAGATAAATCAATCTGGGAACTGACTGGGAAACTTCCTCCCCGGTAGATAACTTTCATAGTTCCGGAGGGTGCTCTGCAAACTTCTGGGAGGAGAGAAAGAGTGCTGGTCTTAGCTGGTGTTGGACCTTGCATGCTATAATACCAACCGGCCAGGAAAGATGTGCTCACTGGTACAATAGGTACAATAATACCATGATGGTGGAGATAACCTAGAACTCCTGCACAGATATAGCCCATGGCAGTTCAGTGTCCAAGTGAGTTACATAGTAATGGGAAGAGGGACTGCTTCTGACATAATCTGATTGGCCTGCTCGTTGATCACCTCCCCCTGAGGGGGGAGCAGCCTTACCAGGCCACGGTAGAGGACAATGCAGCCCCTTTTGATGAGAACTGATAGACTAAGATCAGAAAGGAGAGGAGAACCTCCCCTATCAGTGGACTTGGGGAGTGGCATGCATGCAGAAAGGGGAGGGAAGGTGGGATCGGGAGGGGAGGAGGGAGGGGCTTATGGGGGGATACAAAATGAATAAAGTGTAATTAATAAAAAATTTTAAAAATAATAATAATAATACCATGATGGCTATGTGGTAACCAAGCACTTTCTCATTGGAGTTGAGGCCTGCAGCCTAGGAGGGATCCCTTGCCTTGTACTGAGAACTTGGTCAAATGCCTATGGTGTTGGAGATCATGGGCATTGTAATACTATTTTGATAAGTGGTCATGTTATCAAGCTGTCTTTTAAATATTGTTATGTTTGTTTTAAAAACTCTTTTTTTAAAAATCTGTGGTTGCCTCTCCCTTCCAATCCCCCAACCACCATCACCACCATTAATAACAATAATAATAATAAATTTAAAAATTTTAAATGACCACCAAGGTACAACAAATTCCTAGTACATGCAGGACTCTGGGGTTCCATCTACAGTGCTGAAAAAAATTACACCCAAGGACACTAAATCCATAATAAGAGTATTATGAGACTTACACCAGTGTAAGCTTTTTTAAAGTGACGACACCAAATGCCGGTAAGAACGGAAAAGAACCTAGAGCACTCATTCACTTCGAGTGAAAATGTACCAGTTACAGCCTTTCTGGAAAACAATTTCTTAAAAAAAAATATATATATATGTATATATATATATACACTTAGAATACAGCATAGTAGTTTCATTCCCGGGCATTTTGTCCAGAGAAATACGGACCTGTGTTTACACAAAAGCCTGAGAGGAGACTATACTTCACTGATTGTGTTTGTCCAGTGTGCTTGGTTTGGGTCTCAACATAACCCAGGCTGGCCGGAAACTTACTACATCTCCCAGGATGACCTTGAAAGTTTTCGTCCTCCTACCCCACAAGGGCTGGGATTACAGGCTTTTGTTACGAACCTGATTCTCAAGTGGGGAATGGGGCAGTATCGAAAGGCCGGTTTAAGAACAGAAAAGCAAAGAGACAGATTAACACAATTAAAGCACATTTGAAAGAGAGTTTTGGTGGGGTTTTTGTTTGTTTGTTTGTTTGTTTGTTTGTTTGTTTTGTTTTGTTTTATCGGAAAATTTGAAACATCTTCCGAAACAAACCTTTGAAAAGAACCAGGAAGACATGATCTGATGAACACACTTGTGCTTTCTGGATGTTCTAGAGAGCCCAGGTAGGGGCTGGGGGCCCATAAGAAGGGGCGGTTAGGTGATTTCTCTTAGCACAAGCCGAGAGATCCCCTTGTTGCTCTCTTACTCCGAGATGGGACTTGTCAGTTTTGAAACACAAATTAAAAGGGCTCTGTTTCCAGGAATGTAAAAACATGTCTTTGTTCTGATACACAAAGATTATGAGTTCACTGGTTAAGAAACCTGAAAAATTAGAGAAAGCCACACCGTCTCCTGGACACAAAAGAGAAATGCCAAGTTCAGGGTCAGAACACAATCGGCTGATATTTATCATGTGGTTCTCAAGCACGACCTGTGCCTGTGTTCTGTCCAAACTTGGAAATGAAGTGACTAAAAAAAATTCTACAAGCCCAGTTATGGTACACTTTGTGGAAAAGTAGACGGCTAGGAACGACTTTTCCGGTCCGTTAAAACCGAAGGCGTGAGGCGCAATGGGGTCTAATGAGGACCTACTGAGGAGTTCTCAACAGCCAGTCACAAAGCCAGGCGTGGCTGTGGGCGTGGCCAAGCGGCAGTAGCCAATGGCAGAGAGGAATGTGAGCAGGAAGGGGGCCCACCGGCCTCTGAGGCAGGCAGAGCGCCACAGCCACCAAAGAGAGAGCTTCGTTTAAGCCTCTGTGGTGATTTGAACTGTTCCATTTTCCTCCGAACCTCAAATCTCACTTCCAACTGGTATTATGGATGACACCGAGAAGGAATTCCAGCGGGTGATCCGTCGCCACTACCGCGAAAAAAGGGAGTTGGAAACTCACATCCAGGCCCTGAAAAATTCCGTCCCAAAGAACGACAAGGAGAGAAGAAAGCAGTTGCTCGCCGACATTGCCCGCCTCGAGGCCGAGATGGAGCAGAGGCACCAGCAGGAGCTGGAGAAATTTGAAGATCTGAACACCAGCGTGGAATCGGTCACGGCTGACTTCACAAAGATGAATCTCGAGAATATGCCTCCACGCCCATCAAAGAGCCAGAAAAGGCACGAGCGAAGAAGAGCTAACATGGAGAGAAGACGCCAGGAGAGGATGCCGGTGGAGCAGGCCGAACAACTGGCCACCTTCCGTCGCGAGGAGGAAGAGAAGGTTGCGGCCATCCTAGCGGCCCGAAATCTGGAGATGAAGGCCATCCCTGCTGACGGACACTGCATGTACCGTGCCATCCAGGACCAGCTGGTGTTCTACGCCACTGTGGAGAGCCTCCGCTACCGCACAGCCTGCTACATGAAGAAACACATCGACGACTTTTTACCTTTCTTTACCGAACCGGAGGTCGGCAACTTCTACACCAAGGAGGACTTCCTGAGGTACTGCGATGACATAGTGAACAGGGCTTCGTGGGGCGGCCAGCTGGAACTGAGAGCCATGTCGCATGTCCTGCAGACCCCCATCGAGGTGGTACAAGCCAACTCACCCATCATTGTCATCGGGGAGGAGTACAAACGGAAGCCGCTCATACTGGTCTATCTGCACTACGCCTGCCACTTCGGAGAGCACTACAATTCGGTAAAGCCCATCGAGGCAGCTGGCGCTATTGGCTGCACCGCACCGCGCCTGTTCTAGATGTTTCCAGCAGTGACGGAGCCTGGAGGCTCGAAGCGCCTAGGCGCCATGTTTCTTCTGTGTTTGACACCACCGCAGTTCCTGAGAGAACTTTTGAAACTGTGGTGGCGCTTAGTAGGAGCAGTTGTTTTCCTTGGCTGTTTTTTGTTTGTTTGTTTGTTTTTGTTTTTTTTCTAGATATGCTTAAAATTTACCCCTTTCCACAGTTTCGAGTTTTTTGTTTGTTTGTCTGTCTGTCTGTTTGTTTGTTTTCCGTTCTCAGGTTTTTTTAAATCATATTTTGTGGGGGGGGAGAGGGAGACATGAGAATGAGAAAATACCTCCCTGGGACACCAGAGAGGCTTAACTTTGACCGAGTCTTAACTTCATTTAACCCTTTCTACCTTTGTCTTGGTCGGGTTTCGATTAATGTTAAGCTGAAAATGGAAATTTGGGATTTTGCTTATTGTTTACCTTGGTTGAAATGAATTTAGTACAAGGGTTCAGTTTGTGGGATTTTTTTTCCTACAGCTCTATCAACTACCTTAATAAAGGTGGAGTTTGTGTGACTGAAGTGACTTGCTCTTAACAATGTTGGAATGCCTGGGTTATGAACAAGTCTTCTGGGAGTAATTTGCTTGTTTCACTTTTTTTTTTTTTTTTTCATTCAAACTTGTGAAGCTGTAAATAGGTTTTAGTTGATCAGATATTTTCTAAGGTCTAAAAAAATGTATTTTCTAATGTAAAAGCTAAATATAACTGTTACATACAGAATTCAATTTAAATGAACCAGTAGTCTAAGTATCCCAAAGATGTGAATTATCTGAACTTAGTGACTTTTTTGCTTTTTAGGGAGAAAAAATATATATGTATTGAAAGTGATTTCAGGAAGTTCCAAAGTAGTTGATCTAGTTTTTATATATAGTTAAAGCAGTGAACTATACAGTTCTGTTTCTGTTAGAGATTTGTTAATTTCTAAATGTGGCAAAAGAAGAGCAAGAATGGAATGATTTGCAGCAATTTTTAAGATTAATCATTCCTGTATTTCAGTGAAGTGACTTAAATTAATTTTTCAAAACATTTGTCCCTTCCAAATTTTCTCAAATAATATATATATATATATGTGTGTGTGTGTGTAACTTTAAAAACTTATAGTTGGTATGTTTTTAAAAACATACAGTTGTATGTTAAAAATAAAAGCAGCTTTTGAAATGCCTGGTTTGTACTTCTTTTGTAGCTGATTTCATATGAAGTTGGTATCCCAGATGGCCCTCAGGAAAGGGCTCATGAAAACTAGGAGCAGGTTTGCTGGGGGACAGATGAGGCTTTGGGTAATACACATGCAGTTTTGGTGGTGGCCTGGAGTGAAATGTTTCCCAGGCTGGGATTTAGGGAAGAATTTATACTAAGGATGCCCTGGGTTGATGTTTTGCTCAGTGAAACACATGAAAGGGCTACCTTTAATATTCTCTGCTGAGCTTGAAAAGGAGCCCTGAATTCCAAGACGTCAGCCAGGCCAGGGCTACATGGCAGGAAGGAAGAAATGAACTATAGTCGACTCCGGGATGGTTTCTGAAATAAATATGAAAGTCCCAACAGAGTTCTCACTATGGAAATAGATGATGCTAGCCAATTTCTGAAAAAAAAAATTATTGGGGTACACTGTGAGAAAAGAACCTTTTGTAGGGACAGGCACTGTGTACAGTGAAGGGATTGTAAGCTAAGGAAGAAGAGAGGCAAGCTCTGGGAGGAGGCACAGGCTGGGGAGGAGAAAATAGGCTTGGAAAGAAGATGTAATATACAGAAGGAGGCCTTGCTGGGAAGGAGGGGGAAGGCTGAGGACAGACATAGCCCAGGGAAAACCTGTATAGGCTGGTTTTGGAGGTTTCAACGAGCTGAACAAGGTGGTAGAATGAGAAACAGGCCATAAAGTATTGCTTTTGCTGGTTTGGTTTGGTTTGGTTTTTTTTTTTTTTTTTTTAATAAGTCTGGCTAGGGAAGAGGACATGGATTGGGGTTTAGGGAAGGGTCCTGGCTAAGAAGTGAGTGAAAGCTACTGAAGGGCCTAGAAATGGCAAAGGTGCTTTATGGGGTGGTGGTCTGCTCAGCTAAGGCAGGGGATGTTGATGGACAGGGCCTCTGACTGACAAGAGGCAGCACACTATGGTGGGGAAAGAGGCCTGGTTAAAGGTCAAAGACACAGACACTGGCTGGTGAAGAATTCCCAGTAGGGGAGGAGGATGAGTTATATAGGGAAAGGAAGGAAACAGGCCGGGAGGGGGTCCAGGTTTCAAAAGGGAAACTGGCTGAAAACTAAACTGAATTCTGGGGAAAGAGTCCTGGCCAGGGTGAGATTCTTTGGATAATAAGGCAGGGAACTGGGCTTCCCGGGGAAGGCATCCCCAGCCATGCACAGAGAACTGTTCTGGTAATTAAGTCACTCAAGTAAGAGGCCAAGGTAGGATAGGTACAGCAGATGATAAAAGAGTCTGTGCTCTTGATGGGGAAATGATCAGGGCAGACAACCTAGTGAGGCAAGGTGTACTTACTAGGCAAACTTATTGAGGGGTTCTGGAAGGAGGTGAGGCTTTCCTGGGGAAAGCAGTCAGTTTCAAAGTGGACGATTGAATAGAGGACGAATAAAATCACCATCAGGTTTGGAAGGTGGGTTCAGGCTGATATAGGGACACAACTGGGGGGGAAAAGGCACTGGGGAGAGAAAGGTAGACTAGGAAGGGAATAAAGGTATCTGCAGTCTTTGTTGGAGAATTAGCCCTAGGTCGAGAAGGAGGCCTAGTTTGGCAAGGGACACAGACTGAAGACATCACTCTCCTGTGAACGGTCATTAGTCTGGGGTATATATAAGGATGGAGCCTCAGATGGACAGAGGAGCCAGGGCACAAGAGTGGCAGACCAAGGAGGAAGATTTTAGGGAAGAAGCAGTAGGCTGGGGAAGAGGACCCAGCTGGGAAGGGAAGCAGAGGGATGTAGCTCTGGACAGGGTAGGGAGGAGAGTTCTCAGCTGGGAAAGGTAAGGTGTAGGCAGAGGGTTGCCTTAGTGAAAGACTGGACAACGAAAGGACACATAATTGAATTAGGAGAGCAAGGACAAGGAAAGTGACCCTGATTGTTAAAGAAAAAAAAAAGCCTTTAGAATGGGTCTTTTTTCATTAAGTTTTATTTTTTATATTAATTACAGTTTATTTACTTTGTATCCTAGCTGTAGCCCCCTCCCTCATTCCCTCCCAATCCCACCCTCCTTCCCTCATCTCCTCCCATGCCCCTCTCCAAGTCCACTGCTAGGGGAGGACCAGATAGATGGCCTATTGGTACAGAGAATCAGGATATACACAGAGAGCCTGGCTGAGGAGGACCACATAGTTGAGGAAGAAGGAGAATTAGCAAGGAGGGAAACACAGACTAGGAATGGGAGTCTTGGAGAAAGAGGTCAGGCTAGGCAAGAAGACACAGGATAGGAAAGGGAACTCAAGTAGGAAGCTTAATTAGAGACAGGGATATATGGAGTCTCAGTTATCGTTAGGATTAATGTGATGAAACCCTCTGACTGAAACAACTTGGGAGGAAAGAGTGTGAGAGAAGAGAAGCCAGGCAGAAACCTGAAGGCTGGAGCTGATACAGAGGCCACGGAAGAGTGCTTGCTTTCTTCCTATGCTTTTCTCAGCCTGCTTTCTTCCTTTGTTTGGGGTTTGGTTTTGTTTTATTTTAACTTGTTGTTGATTCTTTGCGAGTTTCACATCAAGCACCCCAGTCCCACTCATCTCTCCCATCCCCTCATATCTGCCCTTTGCCCTTGCAATCTCCCACCACCCCCAACACAAAAATTCACAAACAAGCAAAAAATGGAGCATAGAAAATATCTCATTTTAGAAGTAGTAGTGTGTCACAGTGTGTCCCACAGTATCCGTCTCTGTTCATGCATCTTCACTTGCACATGCTCATTGCAATGAGCCATTGCTCTGGTATCTCCGGATTCCGTGACCCCATCAATATTGAATCCTCACTGGGACTCCTCCTGGTTATCCTGTTGTTGCTCTGTGTCATGGAAATTCTGCAGCTTTGGAACAGCAGGACTGGACCTTTCATAAGTCCCAATTGTTCACAGATGATACAGATTTGGGGGTGGGTCAACTCAGAGCCCTGGATCTGAGCCTGGGTGGTAGCTGAGTTGGTCAGCACTCCAGCTCTCCCTTACCCACACCCCCAGTGAGCTCTCCAGGGCTGCTCCAGCAAGGCTACCCCAAATGCCACCATCGGCAGCAGGCAGGGTCAGCTCCCCTGCTCTCATGCCCTTGGGGTAGCTCACCTACACCCATGCCTCCAAAGCCAACTCCTCTTGTCCAGTCAAGGCAAGAGGCCCACTCTCCCAAGTGCTGGAGCTAGGCCAGTTCTCTCATTCTCAAACCTTTGGGACTGGCTCACCTGTGCCTTCTCCACCACAACCAGCTCCACTGTGCTGCCCAGGGAAAAGGCAGTGCACACTCTTCTGAGTGGCTCAGCATATGCTTTCTTATAAAACACAGAACCCCTAGCCCAGGGTTAGCAGCACCCAAAATGAGCCCCCCCCCCCATCAATCCTTATGAAAATGCTCTATAGGCATGCATACAGCCTGATCTTACAGAGGCATTTTCTTAATCTAGGTTCCCTCCTCTCAGTTTGATGGCTATAGCTTGTGTCAAGCCGACGTAAAATTAGCCAGCACATACAGCTTAAGAATCCCTAGCAGATGTAAGGATCCTGGCTGGGGTGAAGTTCCTATGTGGCTGAAGTTTTTGAAGTTGTTCAAGCTAGAAATGCTAGTTCAAACTGAGGAAGGTTGCTTGATTGCCAAAGAGGGCCTGCCTGTCAATGGAACACAGACCAGGTAAAAGTAATAAATGTGTTGGAGGGCCTTGGTTTGGTTGCTATAACAGCTAAGGAAGGGGTATATGTGGGTGTATGCCTAGTAGAAAGGGGGACCAGGTTGACAATGGGTTTGAGAAAGGAGTTTGGCCGTGGACTAAGGCATAAAGAGATAAAGACAAGGGGAAGTCCAAGATGGCGATAACCAGAGCACACCGTATCTGAAGGACACAGGATCTGAAACTCTGAAATTGGTAAGTGGAGGGGCAGCTGAAGCCAGAACATTAACATTGAGGCTTCTGAGCCAGAGGGGACAAGCTGTAAGCTGAGACGATTTGGATCCAGGTCACTCGTGGCTGTCTCTGGGGACAGAGTGGCGAATATTCAATCCCCCTGCACTTCCCCTTTCCCCAAGCATGGGCCTCCCTGCTCGGCAACTGAGACAGCAGAGGTGGGCCTCCCAGTTCTCTGGCACACAGGCCTCCCAGGGGGCAGCTGTACCAGCCTCCCAACTTCTGCAGAGGCAGCTGGGTGGTGGCTAGCCCTAACAGGAGCCTCCATGCTCAGTGACTGAGACTACCCCAAGTACGGGTCTCCCTGCCTAGCAGACAAAGAGTGGACATAAATGAGCTGATGGATCTCCTACACTCTCATTTGCCCCTGTGGGCCCAAATCTGAGAGTAGAGAACAGGGGGAACCCCTATGCTTAGGCCTGCTAGTGAGTGAGTGCACCCTCAAGTGAGTGCATGCAGAGCCCCAGATCCAGGGTTCCTCTATTGCTAGCGGCCAGACATCAGATCCGTCCCACCCTTCCTATGTGGGCAACATAGAGATCCTTCTGAAAGCATTGTCAACATTGAAGGCCCTATTCTGTGTGTCTACCAGTGGAGTCTAGGCAAACAATTCCTGGGGCCCAGACAGATCTGAACACCAAGAGGACAGTATGCCAAGACTTGTAGGCCACTGAGGTATTCAGGGCACCTGTGCATGCACATTGCACTCGATAACAGTACCAGCACCTGCACCCCCACCCACGCTTAATCTCCACCCTTCCAGGCATCTACATGCTCTAGCACCCTGTCCTTCAAGGCACCCTTCCACACACACTCCCCCACTTGAGCACATATGCTTGCAACCTGTCTCCCTTAGCTACAGCTGAAACACCAACATCCACTCTCAAACCAGTGGACCTCTCTCATCTTCCTGAAGACTATTCCAGACACCAGAGACAGATGGACCCAGTCTGAAGTATTGACTCCAGGGATAAAAAGCAAAGGCTAGAGATAAACAGATGGCTAGAGGTAGGCATAAGAACATATCCAACAAAAATCAGGACATCTTGGCTTCACCAGCAACCCCCAAAAATCAATGGATATTTTAATTCATCAGAATCTGGAAACAACCCAGATGTCCCTAAATGGAGGAATGGATACAGAAAATGTGGTACATTTGCACAATCGAATACTACTCAGCAATTAAAAACAAGAAAATCATGAAATTTGCAGGCAAATGGTGGGAACTAGAAAAGATCATCCCAGGTATCCATTCAGGTATCCCAGAAAGCAGAAAGACACACATCGTATATACTCACTTATAAGTGGATATTAGACACATAATATAGGATAAACATACAAAAATCTATACACCTAAAGAAGCTAAGCAAGAAGGAAGACCCTGGGTGATCAATCCTCATTCAGAAAGGCAAACGGGATAGACATCAGAAGAAGGAGAAAACAGGGAACAGGACAGGGGTCTACCACAGAGGGCCTCTGAAAGACTCTACCCAGCAGGGTATCAAAGCAGATGCTGAGACTCATAACCAAACTTTGGGCAGAGTACAGGGAATCTTATGAAAGAAGGAGGAGATAGAAAGACCTGGAGGGAACAGAACCAACAGAACCAAAAAATCTGGGCACAGGGATTTTTTTCTGAGACTGATACTCCAACCAAGGACCATGCATGGAGATAACCTAGAACCCCTGCACAGATGTAGCCCATGGCAGCTCAGTGTTCAAGTGGGTACCCTGGTAAGGGGAATAGGGACTGTCTCTGACATGAACTCAGTGGCTGGCTCTTTGATCACTTCCCCCTGATGAGGGAGCAGCCTTACCAGGCCACAGAGGAAGACAATGCAGACAGTCCTGATGATGGGAACTGATAGGCTAGGGTCAGGTGGAAGAGGAGGAGGACTGCCCCTATCAATGGACTTGGGGAGAGGCATGGGAGGAGATGAGAAAAAGAGGGAGGAATTGGAAGAGAATGAGGGAGAGGGCTACAGCTGGGATACAAAGTGAATAAACTAATTAATACAAAAATAAATAAAAGAAAAAGGGATAAAGACAAACTAAGTAAGGGATGAATGAGTGAGGAAAGGAGAAAGGGACCAAGCACAGGTAGGTTAAGGGTTATGGGGGCTATGTGGAAAAGCAGGCTGAAAAGTGCTTAGTTAGAACAGGGTTTATATATGTTGGCCTAGGACAAGAAAGGAATTCCTGGCTTTTTATTTATTAATTACAATTTATTCACTTTGTATCCCTGCTCCAGCCCTTTCCGTTGTCTCCTCCCGTTCCCACCCACCCTCCCTCTTATCCCCCTATGTGCTTTCCCTAGTCTCCTGATAGGGGAGGACCTCCTCCCCTTCTATCTGACCCTAGCCTATCAGGTCTCATTAAGGCTGTCTGCATCACCTTCCTCTGCTGTCTGGCAAGACTACACCCCGCAAGGGGAGTTGATCAAAGAGTCAGCCACTGTTCAAAGACAGCCCATGTTCCCCTTACAAGAAACCTGCTTGGACACTGAGCAGCCTATGGGCTTTCTCTGAACAAGGGGTCTAGGTCCTCTCCATGCATGGTCCTTGGTTGGAGTATTGGTCTCTGCAGGCCACCCTAGGCCCAGGTTTTTTGTTTTTTTTTTTGTTTACTCTGTTGTTCTTGTGGAGTTCCTGTCCCCTCCAGGTCTTTCTATCTCCCCCTTCTTCCATAAGGTTTCCTGCATTCTGCCCAAAGTTTAGCTATGAGTTTAGCTCAATATCTCCTTTGATACCCTAATGGGTAGTCTTTCAGAGGTCCTCTGTGGAAGGCTCTTCCTTGTCTTCCCAATGTCTATCCTGTTTGCCCTTCTGCATGAGGATTAAGCATATTCCCTAGGGCCCTCCTTGTTGTTTAGTTTCTTTAGGATTATAGATTTTAGTATGTTTATTCTATATTATATGGCTAATACCCACTTATAAGTGAGTATATACCATGTGCATCTTTCTGCTTCTGGGATACCTCACTCAGGATGATCTTTTCTAGTTCCCACCATTTGCCTGAAAATTTCATAATTTCCTTGTTTTTAATTGCTGAGTAGTATTCCATTGTGTAAATGTACCACAATTTTTGTATCCATTCCTCCATTGAGGGACATCTAGGTTGTTTCCAGCTTCTGGCTATTACAAATAAAGCTGATATGAACATAGTTGAGCAAATGTCCTTATTGAATGGTGGGGCATCTTTTGGGTATATGCCTAGGAGCAGTTAGCTGGATCTTGAGGAAGAACAATTCTTAATTTCTGAGAAAGTGCCAGATTAATATCCAAGGGTTACTTTTCACTACAAGTTTACATTCCCACCAGCAATGGAGGAGGGTTCCCCTTTCTCCACATCCTCTCCAGCCTCATCCTTTGAGTTTTTGATCTTAGCCATTCTGATGGGTGTTAGTTGAAACCTCCGGGTTGTTTTTATTTGCATTTCCCTAACGACTAAGGATGTTGAACATTTCTTTAACTGTTTTTCTTCCCTTTGATATTCCCCTGTTGAGAATTCTGTTTCGCTCTGTACCCCATTTTTTTAATTGGAATACTTAGTTTGTTGGTGTTTAACCTCTTCAGTTCTTTATGTATTCTGGATATTATCCCTCTGTTAGATGTAGGGTTGGTGGAGATATTTTCCCAGTCTGTAGGTATTCCTTTTGTGCTGATGACAGTGTTCTTTGCTTTACAGAAGATTTTCAGTTTCATGAGGTCCCATTTATTGATTGTTGATCTTAGAGCTTGAGCTATTGGTGTTTTGTCTGTTGTCTCCTTTGCCAATGAGGTCAAGGCTCTTTCCCACAGGTCCTGCCTTGCATATAAAACCCCTCATAGGGCCATCTTCTCCAGTGACTGCCAGCACAGCTTGTGCTGCAGCCTGCCTGAGAACAGGATAGCTTGTTTGCAGAGACTGTTCAGTCCAGAGTAGATTCCTCGCATGCCTTTTCTAGACAAATACATAATAAATTTATATGTCTACAAAGCAAAAGCAAAACTGCCATTGTTCTCTTATTACTTGCTTTAAACACACACACACACACACACACACACACACACACACACACTATTATAAGCACTCTCCTGTATCCTTGAATTGTTTTTAATGTATGATTCTTAAAGCGTTATTCAATTCTTATTCATTTTGTGTGCCTGTGCCTGTGTGTGTATGTGGATACTCTGACACACTTGCAGAAGACCATTCCTCCTTCTCCCATGTGAGTATTACGGATTGAACTCCTGTCATCAAGCTTGGTGGCAGGTGCCCTTACCTTCTGAGCCGTCTTGCCAGTGCCAATATGATGCTTTTAATGCCTACATTTCTTGCCTATGAATGAAGCGTAATTTATTTATGCAATTCTGTTGTTGGAAATTTAGATTGCTTTCAATTTCTCATTACTATAAATATGTCCATATAATGTCCTTGAATAAATCTTTTTCTATATTTTCTGATGATTTCCTTTTGATTACTTCTCCAAATGATCTAGGTAAAAGGGAGAGGCTTTTAATAATGCTGAGAAATTGCCCTCAGGAAAGATGCTACCAATTTATCCTTCCATGTAGTTATCAGCAATGAAAATTATCCCTTTTGCTAAACTGTAGGTGAGAATGGTATGAACTGACCTTCACTGATTCCTATTGAGATCAAATAACCTTTACTTGTTGGCATGTTTGTCTGATTCATTCAAGGAAATGTACTTGTTGTCCGCTCTTAAATTTCCCTTAGTTTTCTACGGATGCTTGTCTTGGAATTTTTTTTTTTCCTGTCGTGATTTTTTTTTTTTTTTTAAAGATAGGGTCTCATTCTGTAACCCTGACTGCCCTAGAACTCACTGCGCGGCCTCGCTGGCATCAAAGTCACAGCAACACTCTCGTCTCAATCTTCTGAATGCTAAGCTTTCCTTTTCCTCTGTGTTAATGAATCTGGCCGGTTTTCCTTGGAGTGTTTTAAAAGATAGTTGTGCCAGACATTATCAGCCTGTTGGATTTGTTTCTGGTTTGATAAACTTTTTACATTGGAATGAAATTTATCAATTTTTAAGGTTTGAAAATAGGTTTACCCATTCTGAAGTGAGGTCCATATTCATGAGTATTTCATGTTTTTATGCTTCTTTTCATATTCAGCTATACTTACTCTATCCCACTTTGGTTATTTGGATTTAATGTAAAGACAGAATTTTCTCCCAAATGCAGTAGTTAACAACTAGCCCAAACACTATCGAAGAATCCATCATTTCACAGTGAATTTGAAGTGCTATCATGTGCATATAATGCATTCTTATAAAATAATGACATAATAAAGAGATTTTAATCATTCACACAGAATGGCAATATAGTCACGGACATGACTGAAAGAAGCGCTGGCCAGAGCAGTCAGGAAGGAGTGAAAGGACAGAATGTCTCCCTATTCAGTCTAGCCAGATGGTAGAAGAGATAATATGAAAGGGAATAGAGAGGAAAGCAGGAGAGAGCTCTCATCATATGTAAACATTGTTTTGTTTGTAACAATACAGATTAAATAAATACAAATTAAATGAGAGTCCATTTTTACCAGGCAGATCGGTAATGGAGTAACCCATGATAATATGCTGTGATGTTGGGCCAGTTAGACCTGGTGCTCAGAAACACTGCTGATAGCACCGGATTGCACTATAGACTCTGAAGGACAATTTGAACTGTTCGTAGAAATACTATTCTTATTTCTAAGGTTATAAATAAACAGAATACATCTTAGAAATGTTAATTTGATGCTTTTGATGAAGGGAAGCAGATTTCAGGAAAGAAGATAGGAGGGAGATTTTTGGTGTTTAGTCTTTTGAATTTGATAAGTCTGAACCATATGAATAAATGACAATCAATTAATTTAAACCTAAGCAACAAAATTGAAAGTACATGGCTTTTCACAGAGCAGTACATTTGAGTTGAGATGTACCATACAAGGTTCTTTCAGTGATATTCCTCACAAACTGTCATAGAAAAAAAACATCTAGATATGGCTGAAATAAAGTTTTTTAAAAAAAGTCACATGGCTTATCATCTCTAGGAGGAGGGGAAAAAATGCATGAAAGGAGAAAAACAATAAACTTGTACTTTTTTCTCTTTTCTTTTTTTGTATTTGTGTTTTACATTGGTGGGTAATGAACGCAGGGCCTGGCACAGAATAAATAGGTCTATGCCACTAAGCTACGTACGTATCCACCAGGGGGCTATACTTTTAAGTAATATACTATTGTACTGTATCATTGAGCTATTGTATTGTGGTGAAATACATGTAATAAACATTTTATCACTTTAATTATTATATTTACTTTCGATTGTGTTTTATTCTAACACTACTCATTAATTTTATTAGAATATATTCACTGTACATAGTTTTGGTCTTCCTAAAGACACTTTCATTCATATATATCATGCGTTTTGGCCGTAGATGCTCCCATGTCCTTTCTTTTCTCCCTCCCTGCTCTTATGGCTCCCTATTCTTTGCCCAAATAGTCTCCCTTCCACTTTCATATCAGATATGATTTTATATACACGATTATATGTTTATTGATACATAAAATCTGGAATCCACATATGAGAAACAAGCACACAATAGTTATCTGAATCTGGCTGGTTTGTATGATGATCTCCAGTTCTGTTCATTTTCCTGTAAACAATAAAATTGTATTCTTCTTCATGGATGAATACATTCGTGTGTGTGTGTGTGTGTGTGTGTGTGTGTGTGTGTGTGTGTGTTGTGGTACTAGGGATTAAACTCAGGCTGCACAATCATTCTACTCCTGAGAAACACATTTTAACTATTTTTAAATGTACAGTTCAATGACATCCAGTCTTTTCACATTGTTCTGCAACCATTGCCACTATCCATCTCTAGAACTTTCTCATTGTTCCAAAGTGAGACTCCATCCGCATTTTGTTGTTGGCTGAGGATGGGATTGTTGTCCTTATATTTATCTCAGCTTCCAGAGTAACTGGGATTACAAGCTATGCTACTATGCTCATTTTTCATATCTAGTTCCCTGCTATCCCTACCCTAACAACAGTAATCTGAATTCCACTTCCTGTCTCTGTGGATTTCAATATTATGTGAACCTCATACAAATGTAATCACATAGTGTGTGTGCTTTTGTATCTACTTTATTTTATTTAGCTCCAAATTCTCATTTTATCTGCATTATAGTATAAGGGAGGAAAAGATATATCAAACCCTTTAGAACCAAATTATTACAAGACTGATTATTACAAGAGAGAGGTATATATACTCTGTTCAATTTACATATATGAATCTTCAAAAGAGAATAAAATCTGAAGAGAATAAAGAATAAAGCAAAATTTTTCTGCTCCATTTATAAGAGGAACAAAAATTTGTGAAGGAATAACAGAAAAAAATGAAATTCTAGAGATGTCACTAAGAGATACACAAAGGATGTAAAAAGATCACGGAAAATAAGGAGATTCTGGACCAAATAAGTTCTTCTATTTCTCTTTGTTATAGGCCCCAATGTCCCTACACTGGTGAGCAAGGCCATTTTCCCACATTTGGAGAAGACAGTTCTCCCTAAATAATCTTTATGGCTTAGCTGCCTGTAAGAAAAGACAGGCCCAGGGCCAGTGAGATGACTCAGTGGGTAAAGGTACTTTCTGTGCAAACCTGATACCTTGAGTTCAATAACTGGAAGCCATGTAAAAAGCCAAATGTGATGGTATGGTCCTCTACTTCCAGCACCTCAATAATCTGGGAGAAGGACCACTTGGAAACCTGTGGACCAGCCAGCTTTGAGTGAAGCTGCAAAGACAAGAAAGGCCCCTGCCTCAATAAGATAGAAAGAGAAAGCTGACTGCCAAAAGATTTCCTCATCTGACCTCCACAGACATGCTATGGCATGAACTAACACATGATCATACATACACACACCATCCCCCCCCCACCAATAATGAATAATAAATAAATTTCATACTTCAATTCTCTCTCTCTCTCTCTCTCTCTCTCTCTCTCTCTCTCGGGTTTTTTTCTGTGTAGCCTTGGCTGTCCTGGTCTCACTTTGTAGACCAGACTCGCTGGTTTCGAATTCACAGCAATCTTCCTGCCTCTGCCTGCCTGAGTGCTGAATAAATACATTTTAATGAAGCAATTTAAAAAGAAAAGACGTTAAAACTGTCATTTCTGAAGCTATAGTTCCTTGTGATTTCAATGTGAAGGAACCAATGTTTCAGTTCAGTATGTTTTGAGGTAGCACATCCTTAAACTTCTTCAATTTCATGTGTCTCAATTTCCACTGAAGAGGTGGAGGGGAGAGGTGGGAGGGGTAGAAGAAAGGAAAGGGGAAGGGGGAAGTGACATAGTTTTATTTTAATTTAAAAAGAAAAACAATAAAAAATAAACATTTTGTTGTTTGCTGATGACCCATTTTTGTTTATATATTATATTATTAAGTAGAAATGTATATCTACATATTCCTAAAAAGTAAGAAAATATGTATGTACATTCACACATATATACATGTGTACTCATATATGGTACTGGGGATTGAATATAGGGCTTCATACATGCTAGGTAAATACTCTACCACTGAGTGATATGCCCAGTCTTTCAAAAAAAAACTAATTTAAAAAACTAAGATAAAGGGATGAAGGAAGGATAATTGAAACTGATGATGTCTGCAAAAGTTGTATAGAACACACACACACAAACACATCCACCCCGAAAGCTTCTATGGAGCTGCCCTGTGTATGGAGAAGTTATTGCTTCTCCTTCATGCCACAGATTATAAAAATGCAATGCCAGGTGTAGGATACCAACGTTTGAGTTGTTGGTCTGCGTGTGAGGTCCCATCGACCCCCCCCCCAAACAAAAACCAAAAACAACAAATTATTGCCATTGTTCTTGGTTACCAGCCAGAACTAAATAATGAGGCCCTGTTGGTAAACATGTCACATACTTGGGGCACAAGAAAAAAAAAATCAAGCTGGTATTGAATGACATAGAAATTTCTTTCTCATTGGCTAGTTTGTCTTAGCTCCGGATGGTGTTATGCAAGGTGCTGAAAGAGGACATTCATCAAGAGTCTTATCCATCTGAAAATCCTGTGAGCTACAATAATAACTGACCTGACAATACTTCCCACCCATGGCTGGGGAGGTCATGGACTCTAGGGGAGAAACTTTTTGCTAAACAGACATAATATCAAGCTACCTTCTAAATATTTTTCTATATACCCATAGATTAATACAGCTCTCAAACCTCATTAGAGAAGCTTTTTTTAAATCTGCAGATAGCAATTAATTAATAAGAGGCCCCAAAAGAATGGAGTAACTGTGGAGTGATCGCCCTTAAACGAGTCATGTATACCACAGATCCCCCTCCTAACACAGAACATTGCAGAACAGGGGCATGAAGACTCTAAGAGGCAGAAGTCAGTGAGGACCTCTGCAAAACACTATTTTCTGGGCATAGCAAGGTGGCTGCCTGCACAAAACCTGTGTAAGGTCAAGCCAATCAAAACCCCACACAGAAGGCTAGCCCCTCCCCTAGCTGTGGAGCTTCGGCAGTTGGATGCTGCTGGGGTATGGAGAGTTTCCATATTCTTGAGAGAAGTGGCTCAATTAGGGCACCCATTCTCCAGGGTGTGGCCCTATACCTATGCACCTAAGCACAGTACTGATTAGACTCAGTGGACTAAGAAAAGGGGACATGAAGTTGGGAGAGGGGGGATGTCAGGGGAGTGACCTGTGGGGATTTGGAGGGGTAATGGAGGTTGACATTATCAAATTACTTTGTATACCTACATGTATAAAATTTTGAAAGAATGAATTATTAAAAAGTGGTGTAAGGTGTGGGAGGGACAAGAAGGTAATAAAATTCATCAGACATGACAGTAGAATAAAAGGTTATCTTCAGGGAGAAAGAGGACCAGAAAAGGGGATAAAGAGTGATGTTGGAGGGCAGTAGGAGGAAATGAGAAAGAAAAAATGTACTACATATATATTTGTGTGTGTGTGTGTGTGCGTGTGTGTATGCCATAATGAAACTCATCACTTTCTATGCTAACTTTTTTTTAAATGCAATTATCTGAAAAAAAATGAATGGTAGCTGGCTGGAAGGATAGTAGAAGCTTGTAATCACAATATTTGAGTGGTTGAGGCAGGAGGATCACAAGTTCAAGAGCATCTAGACTACAGAGAGAGGTTGTTTTTTTTTTTTTTTTTTTTTAATAAATAAATAAAGTGCTTGCCTAGTATTCAGAAAATCCTGGGCTTTCCCCAGCACACTCCCCATACATTATACATATAAAACCAAACCAAACAAAAATTTACCTAGGATGACTTATTTAACTTCTTCTTTTTGAAATATTTAAATACCATGGGACTTGTCTTCTCCTTGGAAGTTTGAAATAATCAGTTTACCTATAAAAATGATCCTGGACCTTTTTCTGAAGTGAGATTTTCTGATAGGTGTAATTCTTTGAAGAGAAGCTTTGCAAAGTAAAAACCATCATAATCCTTTTACAATAGATTGAGGTTTTAAAAATGAACAAAAAATAAGGAAAGAAAGAGTAAAAGTGATTGTTTTTTCTTCTCTTAAAGGGTAAGTTAGAGATAACATTTTCCTTTTGAAGTTGGACTATTTATAATGAAAAGCTTATGCTTAACATCACAAAAGTAGCCAAGAGCTGATTCCTGTTCTCCCATTTAGAAGAAGTTGGACCCTAGGTAAGATGATCAATTTTCACTTAGAAAGACAAACCAGATGGACATTGAAAGAAGGAGAAAACAAGAAACAGAACAGGAGCCTACCACAGAAGGCCTCTGATAGAATCTACCCAGCAGTGTATCAAAACAGATGCTGAGACTCATAACCAAACCTTGGGCAAAGTGCAGGGAACCATATGAAAGAAGGGGAAGTTAGTAAGAGCTGGAGGGGACAGGAGCACCACAAGGATAGCAACAGAACTAAAATATCTGGGCCCAGAGGTCTTTTCTGAGACTGATACTCCAACCAAGGACCATTCATGAAGATAAACTAGAACCCCTGCTCAGATGTGGCCCATGGCAGCTCAGTGTCCAAGTGGGTTCCCTAGTAAGGGCAGCCTTGCCAAGACACAGAGGAGGACATTGCAGCCAGTCCTGATGAGACCTGATAAGCTAGGGTCAGATGGAAGGAGAGGAGGACCTCCCCTATCAGTGGACTTAGAGAGGGCCAGGGAGGAAATGAGGGACGGAGGGCGGGAGGGAGGGAGGGAGGGAGGAAGGGATTAGAAGAGAATGAGGGAGGGGGCTACAGCTGGGACACAAAGCAAATAAAATATAATTAATGTAAAAAAATAAAAATTTAATTTTTAAGAAAAAGGAAAGGAAACTGAGCACTTGGAGCAACAAATAGAAAACCACAGTAATAGAAAACGGTTTCCTGGCCTTTCATGTGGGGTGGGGTAGGGGGGGAAGCTTAGGCTGTGTATTTTTTTCTGCTGTTTTCATTTTTACTTTGATTTAAAATTATTTTGCATATTTCAGCAATGATGAGGTTCTGGCAAGTTGTAGTTTGTACCTAGTTTCAAATAGACCTAGCTTCTTAAACCATGGGTCACGACCCCATGTGGGTTCACATAACTCTGAGGGTTGCAAAAAAAAAAAATTGGCAATAATAAGAGGTTTATGAACAAGCATAGAGTGAAATTTAGTTTAAACTTAAATACATAATGTTTCCTGAGGTATTTCTGGCAGGGCTTGCTCTGTTACATCATCGACTTCAGTAAAGCCTTGTTTCTGAATACATAGCATGTGCACATTGCACAGTGAATACTGTTATACCAGTCACACCGTGAACACTTCCCCCAAACACCAAGGCTCAAACTCAAAACTGCTCATGGTATGCTCTGAGTTGCAGTGTTTTTACTGCACATAAAAAAGTTTCCTGTTCTTAGAAAAATGGTTTGATCAGGGAAAAGAAAAATAATATTTTCTATCGTCATGTTTGAGCATATGAGCATCTTAATTAGTATGTCTTTCAAACGTACCGGGTCGTAATATTTGATGGTAAAACTTGTGGTTTAGTTGCTGGCTTGAATTTTACTTTTTAAAAAAGTGTTAGGGCTGGAAAGATGGCTCAAAGGTTAAGCACACTTGTTGCTACTTCACAGGGCCCAATTTTGGTTCCTAGTACCCATGTCAGGTAGCTCATGATTGCTTATAATTCCAAAAGAAGCTAAAAAACTCTTCTGGCCTCAGAGGGTACATACACATGTGGCATATACTAACACAAACACGTATGCACACACATAAATAAAACTTAAAATAAATATTTAAAAATATTAGATGATTTTTGGCCTGAGATTAGAAGAGAATTTCCAACAATTTCTGAAATAACCCTAAACATATTTCTGCCAATTTGTACAAAACAGCATTCATAACATTAATAATTATAAAATCTAAATATTGATAAACTCTGAAAAATGTTAAAGGTGCTGTGAGTCCTACAGTGTCAAGAATCCAAGCCCAAGATTTAATTTTTCACGTAAAAATAAACAAGAACATCTATGTAATTAATGCAAATTTGCTTTAATCATTAGTATAATAATGATATCATTAAGTATACAAAAGACTTGTTCTCAAATATTTAGGATTCATTATCAGCAAATGTTTGATCCGTGTGCCTATTGTACATGTACTCAGGATTCTGTAAGAATACCTTAGGTTATAAAGGATCATGAGTGAGAATACTTTATGAAGCTCTGAAATAGAAGATATCTTCTATTCTGGTTTAAGTCCCTTTTTTTCATTTTCAGTGGGTTTCACCTAGGAGAAATATGCAAATAGACATTTACCATCAACTGAGTAAAAACAAAATACATCCCCTGAATATGGTTATTGCTTATAAATTAATTTTGGGAAAGTACTTGTACACACACACACACACAACTAAACTATGCCTCCAAATATTATATGCGACCCCACAACTACACAAGGTAGAAGGAATGGCAGAGCAGTTTTGGCACAAAGATGAATGTTCTGATAATCAGAGATAGTGGGATTTATATAGAACCATCTCACAAGGAGGTGAGAACCATGTTACTGAAGTTAAATACTCAGCAGCTCACAACGAGAATTTCAGTTCATTCAAGCACCTAGTGGGGCCTTAGGAGCATCTTACAAGATGAGAACTCTTACAAGAGGGAATTCTGTTTGAGGGCAGAAAATGAACAGGAAAAGAGTTACTGTTTATCTCTCAGACCAGGCTAATTTTGTTCGACATGATGATCTCTAGTTCCATTCCTTTTCCTGCCTGTAACATAATACACAGTGTACATATATTTTATTCACCTGTTCATGGGCATCTAGCCTGATTCTACAGTTTGGTTCCTTTGAGAAGTGCTGCAGTAAACATGGGTGAGCATTCATTATCTGGACAAGCCAGTGTGCAGCTTTAATCCCAGCACTCAGAAGGCAGAGACAAGAGAATTAATGGGAATGTGAGGCTACCTTGATCTACATAGGGAATTCGAAATCAGGCAGAGCCGTATGTAATTTTGGTTTGGGCTTTTAAAGGACCTTCCATAATGACACACTAACATTTACACTAGCAGTTACACTGACGGTCTCACATTCTGACAAACATGCGTGGATTTCCAAACAGAGTAAGATGAACTTTTAATGTGGTTTGCCTTGATGGCTAATGATGCTGAACATTTGCATATTTTTGGCAAGTTGTATTTTTCTTTAGAGAACTGTCTTTTCTGTTCATTTGCCATTTCTTTATTGGATAGATTTGTGCTTTGGTGTTTTAATTATTTTTTAGTTATTTATATATTCTGGATATTAATCCCCTGTCAGATATATAAGTGGTAAAGATTTTTCTTCCACTCTTCTAACCTAATTGGTTTCTTTATTGTAAAAAAAAAAAAAAAAGCTTTTACATTTCATGAAATCCCATTTGTCAATTATTGCTATTATTTTCTGAGCTGTTGGAATCCTATTCAGAAAGTTACTGACTATTCCTATATATTGAATTGCTTTCCAGTAGAAAAGAACCAGGAGAGTAAAAGGGGAACTACTTGGGAAGATGAACTAGAGGAACAAGAAAAAGTAATGGAAGAGTGAATGTGATCAAAGTATATTATCCTCATGAATGTGTCATAAGAAAGCCAGCGTTTTGTAAGTTAGCATAAAGGAAAGGACATAATACAAACCAAAACAGAGGTCTCTGAGGTCTGGAAAAGAGTTTCTAGGCCCTTTTGATCCAACTGGGAACCCTTTCTGGGACCACAGAAATGCCTATCCTATCATAGGCCTTGCCCAATCTTGAGTTCGATGAAGCTGGGGAAGTGGTTGCCTCACTGTTCCCACGTTCACTTCAGTCTTTTCTCCTAAGCACAAAAGTGCTACTTCATCCTGGCTTGGGGACCTATTCTAATGAATATCTAGAATGGCAGGAACACATTCGAAAGTGAGTAAAAAAGCCTCTGAAATATTTGAGAGGACTTGCACATAGATTTTTCAACAAAACACATTGAATATCTCTAGCACTACCTGCTAGACAGGGGTAAAGAAAATCCAATCCAGTAAGGAGCGTTAAAGTAATTAAAAACTGTCATTGCTAGTTTCTAAAGAGCCCTAACCTGAAACCATTATATGTCTGGTAAAGAATAAGAAAATTGGGTGGGAATGGCCTGGGTAAAGCACAGGGGAATGGGGAAAGCTTAGATTTCTGCAGCTTAGATTCCCCAGCTTAGATTTCTACAAGGACCACTGAAGAAAAGGGAGAGGGAATGCTGTTAGGCAAACAGACAGAGTGGGCAGTGCGAGCAGTGCTTAAATTTTCAGAATTTGGTTTCTGTCACCCTCACAAATGCTCCCCCCCCCACACACACACACTTTGCTTTTAGAGCATCCTTTAAGTCATTCTCTTGAAATGAAAGAGATCTACCATGAAAGCCTTTCCCCTTTCTGACCTACCAATCAAAGTACAGTGGCCCGAGTCTATCCACCCAGAATGAAACCCAGGATGTGATGAATACATGCACTTTGTTACTTAATTGCTATTTCAGAACTGGGACCACCTTGTGCCCATTGCTGGCTGGCTACACTCACTCATGGTTACTCTTGTGAAGCCACCATGGGAAGCAACCAAATTGAATCAGTGCCTAGGAAGAAGCTATTAAGAGCTTCCTATGACTGGAAATACATTCAGAATTTTGTAGAAAAGCTCTATCAGAATTTGATTTGAAAGAAAGAGAGAAATAGGAAGCAACAACAGTGTTTCCCCATGCTCTGATCTATGCTAATGAAGCCACTTTCCCTAGGTTTCTCAGTTACTGAAAAATTAATAGTGTATTCTAGTCCCATAGTGAATGCCTCCATAAGACATAGTAAATGAGACTCATGGACTCTGTGTCAGTCTCAGGAGAATTGAGTCTGTCCATTCCCAGGAGTGCAAGCATCACTGTGCATACAGAGAGTATGCAGGGGTACCTCCTACACACCAGCCAGCCCAGCAGCTTTGTGAGCTGCCTTTGCATTAGGACCCTACCTGAGGGTGGTGGTTTGAATATGTATGGCCCCCATAGACTCATGTAATTGAATGCTTGGCCCTAGGAAATAGCACTACCAGGAGGTGTGGCCTTGTTGGAGTAGGTGTGGCCTTGTTGGAGGAAATATCTCATTGGAGGTAGGCTTTGAGGTCATATATGCTCAAGCTAGGCCCAATGTGACATACAGTCTCCTGCTGCTGCCCATGGATCAAGATATAAAACTCTTGGCTCCTCCAGCAGTATGTCTGCCTGCATGCTGCCATGCTTCCTGCCATTATGATAATGGACTAAAACTTTGAAAATGTAAGCAAGTCTCAATTAAAATGTTTTCCTTTAAAAAAGTTGCCATGATCATGTTGTCTCTTCACAGCAATAAAACCCTTACTAAGACACCCAGACTCAAGACACCAAGACTCAAGAAAGAAATGTTTCTGCAGCTTGCTTACTTTGGGAAGTAAAATATGTCAGTACTAACAGCTTATAACCTTACTGTAAGGGGCTAGGGCTGTATCTCAATTGATAGAGCGCTTGCCTAGCCGTGTACAAATCCCTGTGTCCTCTTCCCTGCACCACATAAATTGGCATGGTGGTACTTGGAGTTTATGGGAGCCCGGCTGGAAAAATAACACTTTGATTTTTTTTTAAGCTACTCTATCATCGATAGCATTCATTAAGTTTGTCAGACCTCAAGAGGGTCGGACAGGTGGGTCTCTGTGAACTTGAAGCCAGCCTGAGCTACCAAGTGAGATTCTACATTAAAACAAAGCAACAAAAATATTTTGTTGTCAGAAGAACTGAGTATCAGATTTATGTTTTGCGGCTGTTGATTCCAATGACATGTGGGAAGAAAAGATGAAAGGCCAGAAAAGATTAGAGCAAAACGATGAAATGAGGTTTCTTTAAATGTGTAACCGATGATGCTGACATGGACTGGGACAGTGGCAATAGGAAGAGAGAAAAAGATAATGAACACTAGGAGCAGAGTTACCATTTCTGCGGAGAGTACGGATAAAACAGGCCAGAGGCTGAAGAACTCAGGAACTGGAGCTTTAGAATCCTTCACTTGGGGCTGAAGAGATGGCTCTGTGTTTAGAAGCTCTGTACAGTTCTTACGGAGAACACGACTTCCTGTGCCTCCCAACGGCCGTCATGCCAGTTCCAGCGATCTGACACCTCGAGCTTCTATGGTAACTGACTCAAGTGTACACACCCACATAAGTGTAATTAAAATTAAACGCTTTTGAAAATATCCCTCACTTTGGGCTAAGAATAAGCTCAGTAATAGAGTAATTGCCCCCACCATGTGTGAAATCCTGGGTTTTGTTCCCAGCACTACAAAAGCATACCTTTAACTCTTCATCAAATAAAATGTTCAACCTTTGCACACTATTTTTTTTTTACCTCTGAGATAAACTAAAAACAGACTCTCTCTGTGTGTGTGTGTGTGTGTGTGAGAGAGAGAGAGAGAGAGAGAGAGAGAGAGAGAGAGAGAGAAAGGGTGTGGTATAGACGATCCTAGAAAAAAGTAAAATGGGAAACTACAAGGAAAAGAAATCAGTGGCTAGGAGGCAAAGGGTGAATCCGCAGATTTTTCAAACTGTAAATGCAGTTAAAATTTTAAATATACATAATTACAATTAAGTCAGTAGAAAGCCAAGTGTGTCGACAATCAGCCAGCAGTAAACCCTTAACACTGTTGTTGCCAAGCTCAGAATAGTTCCTTGGTAATTACAAGACAGGCCCTCCAACAGAACAGTGCAGGGAGGGTTCTGGCATGCTCTCTGCAATGTAGTGTGCACTGTGTCCTTCTTCCTGTAATTCTCCAGCATATAGCTATTTCTCTGTGTGCACAGCCTCCCTCTCTTTCATGTACACATTCCACCCTTTTCAAGGAAAGGCATGAGTCTCAGCAATAACAAAGTCTAAACCTATATTTAAAAGCAATACTAATTTTCCCTGAATTCAATCCCACAGCAGATTCTGAATTTCTATCATATTGCACAGTGGCTTCTGTTCCTTTCTTCTGTTTCTACTGATGCAGACACCTGAGACCCACACCACGATGCTTTATATCAAAACAGAACTGAAGCCCCACTGACACAAACAAATAGAAGCCAGAGATATGAAAGTCAGTATCTTTTAGGTTTGTTCAATTTTTAATGTTCTTTCTTTTTTTATACTTTGGACCAGGTCAGATATTTGCTATTAGTGTACAGTAATCTCCACTACCACTTATTCATGGTAAATACATTTCAAGGCCCTAGTGGATACTTGAACCATATATAGTATATATAATATAGTATAATATATATATATATATATATATATATATATATATATACACACACTATGCTATCCTCCATACCTCTTAGAGCTTATAATTTATGTACAGCAAAGGATTACCAATAGTTAATAAGAGAAAAGTGTGCATTGTAACAATTATTTAAACTTGTGAATTCTTCTGTAGTTTTTTTTTTTTTATGTAGTAATTCATTTTAGTATCAAACTTTGGTTAACTGAAACCATAGAAAGTAAATCCATTGGTAAGAAGACATTCCTGCAATTCCACCCACTACCTTGATCTTTGAAGACAGAATAGAATTCTCCAGAAGCCAAAGCAGGGAGAATAGAAAAAGTGATGTAGGAATAGACACCAAATCATTACAGGGTTTCCAGAATAATGGGTGGAATTAATTTATTGAGATTATCAGTAGTGACAATATGTTACATTTTCTTCTGTATTATATTTTAATAAAAACAAGTCAGTATAAAGAACCATTGCATCATAAGAGACTTACCAAATTAAAACATATTTTTGTCTGCAAGCTAACTTGTTATTTTACATTTTTATTGTTTTTAATGTTTTCAATCATATTATTTCCTTTCTTGTAAGTCCTCTCAGATTCTTCCTACACACCCAATTTCGTGTTTTTCTCTC